>NW_022196905.1:174296610-174297820 GCF_008632895.1 Mastomys coucha | reverse complement strand
TTCAACAAAATTATAGAAGAAAACTTCCCTAACCTAAAGAAAGTGATGCCTATGAACATACAAGAAGCTTACAGAACTCCAAGTAGACTGGACCAGAAAAGAAATCCTCCCATCACATAATAATCAAAACACCAAATGCACTAAACAAAGAATTTTAAAAGCAGTAAAGGAAGATCCTGGGCAGATGTCATACAGATCCTACAAGAATGCAAATGCCAGCCCAGGCTATTATATCCAGCAAAACTCTCAATTACCATAGATGGAGAAAACAAGATATTCCATGACAAAACAAAATTTACACAATATCTTTCCACAAATCCAGCCCTACAAAAGATAATAGATGGAAAACATCAACATAAGGAGCAAAACTACACCCTAGAAGAAGCAAGAAAGTAATCTTTCAACAAATCCACACAAACCTAATTCCACCTCTTACAACAAAAACAATAGGAAGTAACAATTACTTTTTCTTAATATCTTAATATGAAAATTAATATTACCAACATTTCCTAATCAAGTGAAATCCAAAAATATGAGGAATTAGAAATTTGTTGATTGTCATCCAATGGTCTGTCTAATTTGGTAATTGGAGAAATAGGTCCATTATTGTACAATCCATATACACTTTCAGCTTGTTTGTTCGTGACAGTATCTTGCTGTGTACAACATAAGGTTCTTGAAATCTTGCTTCTCCTATATCAGCCTCTCTATTAGTAGTTTTGTTTATTTCATATATTTACACTATATTATGGTTTTCAGAAGAGCTTACATATTTCAAAAGTATTTATGTACCCAAAAGAAACGTAGACAATTAGATTGGGAAGGGGCTTATAAGAGAACAACAAAGAGTGAGACTGAATGCTTTGCTTGATGTTTGTAACTCTTGTATCAAGTTTGAAGAAGAGGACTTTATAAGTTACTCTTTCTCTGAGATGAATACTTTTCCAAATTATCACAGCCAATGAACCAGACTCTTACCCTCACCTAATGTCTGTGCCGACCTCCAAGCAGAACCATTGTTCATTGAAACAGTTGGTGAATAACTTTATGGATAGACCATCTTAATACACACACCATTTCTTAAATGAATGTAACCTGTTCTCTGTGGGCTGAGAATAAAGTCACTCTCTCAAGTTAAATATCTTTGACCATAGCAGGAAGTCTGTATCCAAAAATCATGCCTACAATTCATTCCTTGGCGCAGCAGAAC
>NW_022196905.1:174291499-174292625 GCF_008632895.1 Mastomys coucha | reverse complement strand
CACTAAAATCAGGGACTAGACAAGGCTGCCCACTCTCTCCCTACCTATTCAATATTGTACATGAAGTCTTAGCCAGAGCAATTAGGCAACAAAAGGAGATCAAAGGGAATCGAATTGGAAAGGAAGAAGTCAAATTATCACTATTTGCTGATGATATGATAGTATACTTAAGTGACCCCCAAAATTCCACCAGAGAGCTCCTAAACCTGATAAACAACTTCAGCAATGTAGCTGGATATAAAATTAACTCAAGCAAATCAGTGGCCTTCCTATACACAAAGGATAAACAGGCAGAGAAAGAAATTAGGGAAACAACACCCTTCACAATAGTTACAAATAATATAAAATACCTCGGTGTAACTCTAACTAAACAAGTAAAGTCTCTGAAGAAGGAAATTGAAGAAAGATTTCAGAAGATGGAAAGATCTCCCATGCTCAAGAATTGGCAAGATTAATATAGTAAAAATGGCCATATTACCGAAGGTAATCTACAGATTCAATGCAATCCCCATCAAAATTCCAACTCAATTCTTCACAGACTTAGAAAGAGCAATTTGTAGATTCATCTGGAACAACAAAAGACCCAGGATAGCCAAAACTTTTCTCAACAATGTAGGAACCTCTGGTGGAATCACAATCCCAGACCTTAAGCTGTACTACAGAGCAATTGTGATAAAAACTGCATGGTATTGGTACAGTGACAGGCAGGTTGATCAATGGAACCGAATCGAAGACCCAGAAATCAACCCATGCACCTATGGTCACTTAATCTTTGACAAAGGAGGTGAAACCATCCAATGGAAAAAAGACAGCATTTTCAACAGATGGTGCTGGCTCAACTGGAGGTTAACATGTAGAAAAATGCAAATCGATCCATTCCTTTCTCCTTGTACAAAGCTCAAGTCCAAGTGGATCAGGGACCTCCACATCAAAGCAGATACATTGAAACTAATAGAAGAGAAAGTGGGGAAGAACCTCAAGCAAATAGGCCCAGGGGAAAATTTCCTGAAGAGAACGACAATAGCTTCTGCTCTAAGATCAAGAATTTACAAATGGGGCCTCATAAAGTTGCAAAGTTTCTGTAAGGCAAAAGACACTGTCAATAGGACAAAACGGCAACCAACAA
>NW_022196905.1:174272550-174290940 GCF_008632895.1 Mastomys coucha | reverse complement strand
TTTTTTGAGTGTGTGTGTAAGTATGAATGTCTTGTTGTTTGTTGTTACTGTGTTTTAGAATGTAAAACAAGGAACATGGAGTTAGATGGGCTCGGAAGTAGGAAAATTTTGGGAAAAGTTGGGGGAGGGAAAAGTGTGATCAGAATATATTGTATAAAAAAATTTTTGTCAATAAAAAAAAGATAGACTGAATTTCCTAAGAGCCAGTGGATTAAACTATCACTGATGTCATGAATTCCTTAAAGATGTTGATGCTGATTACAGCAGCATCACTCTGCTTGTTGCTGTTGTTGATGAAAATAGTCACATATTCTACTTGTTTTATGTTGCTTTCATTTTTTACATTTATAATAAAAGTACACCTAAAATCAATTTTAAAAAGGAAAGGGAAAAGTCCTCTACTACTGTGAAGAGCCGCATAACCCCACAAGAAGAAGGAGGAGGAGAAGGAGAAGGAGAGGGGAAGAGGGGAAGGAAGAGAAACAGAGGAAGAAGAGGAGGAAAAGGAAGAGGAAGGGGAAGAAGGAAAGGAGGAGGAGAAAATTAACTATATCCTTTTGTAGTTCTGGAATAGTGGCTTTTAAGTCATGTGCAAAACAATCTTGATCCCCACAGACCAGGATAATACTGAATCAGTATTTGAATTTCATATCATATAATTCTTCAATGATTTTGTGTGTGTGTGTGTGTGTGTGTGTGTGTGTGTGTGTGTGTGTATACCTACACACACACAAAGATGCACATCCCAGACTTTGTGGTGTTCCATGTCATTGATACTAAGTGTCTGTGTCTATTAAGATTCAAGAATTGGACTTCGATTTTATAGAGAATTTATTGTAATGTTCATGTGCAGAGAAAAATCAGAATGAGATATAGAGATAATTATTGATTTGTGGGAAATAGAAAGTGAATGCTTCTGGGTCTAAGTTTGCCCTTGGTTTACCAATAATTGATTTCGTTTCTGAGAATAACAAGGGAATTTAAAGCAGTATGCAGTTATGGATGTTTTTTGTTTGTGTTTTTTTCCCCCCTTGTTCTACCTAGTGGGCCTTCTTTGCATCCACAGAGCACCTCAGAGCTTCAGAAGGCTCTAAGCTTCAGGTCAAATATTATTGTTCCTACATTCACGGGGAAAGGAGTTCTGTTCTCTCTGGGCTGGGTTCCTCGAGCTGCAAAGCTGAAACTGTTGATTCATTTACAGAGCAGCAGGAATCTGAATCGAACTCAGCTGTCCTTTGGGCAGAGTGTAATTGCATTTATTTCTCTGCCCTCGTGTGGAAATCTTCCTCTGACCCTGAGAAAGTCCTATGGCTACCCACAGTTCTCAGGTGCTTCTTGAGTTTTCTTCCTTGCTGTCCCCACCACAGAGAATGCAGCCCAAAGCCTCTGACTAGAATGAGACAATGTGCTCATACTTTTTAGTTGTATGATTATTTCTAGTCTCCAAATCTACTGCTTTGAAGGAAGAAGTTCATTTGTGGAGAGAGCAGTCATTAAGTGTCATCCTCCTTAGAAACAATCCACCTTCAGGCTGCTCGTGCCCAGTTGTGATAACAACTACAATCCCAGGATAACCTTAAATTACAAGTCATTGGGGAGGTCCCTTTCTCCCTCTTTTCCTCCCTCCCATCCTCTTTTCTTCCCTCTCTCTTCCTGTTTCTTTCTGTTTTGTAATGTTAGGGGCTGAAACCAGGGCCTTGTATATGCTAGGCGAGTGTCTTAGAAATACTGCTTGCTGTGCTAAGACATCATGATCAAAAGCAACCTGCAAAGGAGAGGGTTTATTTGGCTTCAGATTGTGGTGTGTCATCAGAGAAGCCAAGGTAGCAACTCCAGGTAGAAAGCTGCAGACGGGAACTGAATCAGAGACCTTGGAGGAATGCTTATTATTGGTTTGCTCTTCAAGGCTTGTTCAGTCTGCTTTTTTATATCAACCAGGACACCTACTTGAGAGTGTCACTGCCCTCGGTGGGACAGAGTCTCCTATATCAATCTCCTTTATGAGCTGGAGAACATTATCTATGGTTACTTAGAACCTGCTGGAAGAAGTTGGACATAAAGCAGGAACTTCAATGTGGATACAGGTGTTTTCCAGTTTTGCTGAGGCTGTATTTTTTTATTCTTCACAAGTTGGTGTTTGTTGTTTTATAACTCAGTACAAAGGTTAGGCCTCATTTCTCCAACTCTCTATTTGGGGACTTGTGCTCTGGTTTCTATCTGGTCCCTTCTTCAACATTCTTACTTGGGTACTTCCTGTTCTTCTCCTGGTTACTTCCTGTTCTCCTCTGGTACTTCCATTTTCCATCTAGAAAACTCATTCTGTAAGAAGACATCTTTTGGCCTAGAGAGATGGCTCAGCAGTTAAGAGCTCTAACTGCTTTTCCAGAGGTCATGAGTTCAATTCCCAGCAATCACATGGTGGCTCACAACCATCTGTAATGGGATCTGATGCCCTCTTCTGGTGTGTTTGAAGACTGCTACAGTGTACTCATATACATAAAAGAATAAATAATTCTTTTTTAAAAAAGACATCTTCTTTCTTAGTTTCTGCCTTGTGTATATCTTGCATTTCTATGAACTTGTTGGAAATGGTGATTTTTGACCTCTGTACCAGTTTTCTACTAGGAGAATGAGCCAGAGTCTGGGGGAGGTGAACAATGGTTCCAGTCTCTGATCCTGTCAGTAGAATTTCTAAGCAATCAACTAATTGGCTTACCATGGAGCAAGTTTTATATCTACCAAAATGTAGTCTACATAAAACTAAAACAACCCAACTCACCTCTTACTATTAGGATTCTGGCTTTTCCTTAAGAACAATTGTCCCCATTATTGTGTTGAAGTATACTGGCCTTTCTTTCTGTTCATCAGTGCTTGGTCACTCAGTTGGACCTCACCAAGTCTTAGTGTCTTTGTTTACCAAACTATTGAACAAATATGGTTGGATTCTTTTATTTCACAGTCTCTTGAAGTTGAAATGATACCTTGAATTTGTCTCAAGTTCGTCCCTTCATATGACAATCCCAGCACCCTCACCTACTCTCTTCAGTAGTCTTGGCATTATTAGCTTGTCCTATCAGATGAGCACATCTTGGGAAATCAGAAACTCTCCCAATGACTTCTTTGCCCCATACGATAGTCTCAGCTTTTATAATCTACTTTATTTCTACATGAAGGCCAAAGTCATGTATCACCTTCCTTGACACACATATGTTTGAATGCAGAACCCATTGCCACTCAAAAGAATTTAAAAGCTACATGAATATGGCTACAGATTATTTCAGGAATGTCTGTACTTATGCATAAGGCTTTAGCTACATGCTTCAAGGCAAGAGAGCCATCTCCTGAATATCCCTCTGCTTCGGAAAGTGCTTAGACGCCTACCTCTCTAGCAACTAGGCCGCGCCCAATTGAGTCTCTACTCATCTGTGTTTGTAGGCTGCACCCAATTGAGTCTCTACTCATCTGTGTTTGTAGGGTGCACCCCGTTGAGTCTCTTCTCATCCTTTATCCTGATTTCCTCTGAGAGGCCTAGGTTCTTCCCTGTAAAGAAAATGGCTCTAACCCTTTCCCTTGGCAATGGACTTACTGGCCAGGTCCAGAGATGGACTTAGTGTCGCACCTCTGGAAGAGTAAAGGCATCATCCCTAGGAGAAAAGCATTTTCCCACTTGTGAGGAATTTTGATGAATAAAAGTACTTCTGTCTCTGTAATTCTGACTCACAGCACATTTTCAATTGAGAGGTGTGGTATATTTGGAACTTCATATCCCCAGACAGCTCTTTATTTACTTTTTCTGTCTGGGACAGATATTGTGTTTCAGTTGTTTCTCTATTTTCCACGGAGCCTGCTCTCCTTATGATGTGAATTTCATTATATTCTGAGAGCTCTTTCTGGCCACAGGATGACTGCCAGGGGACACCACACAATGGAACTAGTTATATAAACTCTGTATTGAATTTCATTTCAAGGCCCAGTAGAGTGGAGAGGTTGCTGTACTGGAGGCATTCATGACTGTGAAAATCCATGGTCCTGGAATGTTGATGGACCTGCTGTTTCCCTCTGTGCCCTATTTAGTGGTAGCTAAAGACTGGAGCTGCCTAAGTGATGTTATTTTCTGTTTGTGACAATAGCCATATTGTACTATAATGGAACTCTAAAGTGAACAAAACTGTGCCTTAGACTAGGACAAGTTTATTTCCATCTGTGATAGATAAGATAATGATATTAAAAAGAGAAGGGTAGGTAAAGAGCTGGAGAGATGGCTCAGCAGTGAAGAGAATGTGTTGCAGGGGACCTGGGTTTCATTCCTAGCACCTTCATGGTAGCTAACAACCATCTGTAACTCCAGTTCAAGACTTTCTGATGCCCTCTTCTGGCCTCTGCAGGCACTGCATTACATGGTGCGTATGTACACACCAACACAGGCAAACACTCATACCCATAAAAATATAGATAATATTTTTTAAAAAGAAAGAAAGGAATAGGAACAGCACACTCATGATGGTCTCTTCTAGAAAATAAAAAGGACCAGGACACAGTATTCGGGAGGAGGGTTGGGTGTAGGCGGAGGTGGAGAAGCAGTAAGTAAGAGAAGAATATGACCAAGATACATTGTATAACAGTTAATAAAACATACTGTTAGAAATGGTATAACAAAAATTGATATGTATATTGACTATATCAGAAGAAGAAAGTAAGTTTCCCATCTCTACCTTACCATACGGACAGGCTGGTTTTGTGAGCCAGTATGGGGACAGGAGAATAGGAACGTATTGTTCAAAAGACCCATGAAAAGAATGGAAAAGTACAAATTCAAAAGTAGCATGTGAAGTAAGGAACATGGTTGGGTTTTTTAGGGGAATCACTCAGTGTGACAAATAGGAGGATTGACTAATGGAGATACTTAAAAATATCTAGAGATGAGACTGTTTTCTCCCACACACAATGACTAGTGTTTTTGTTTATTTAGGGATGCTGTAACTTGACTCTGAAATGTCCTCCACAGGTTCACATTTTAAATGCTTGGCCCTCTACATGTATTATGATTTTAAAGGCCATGGGGCCTTTGGCATGTGGGCCTTGGCCGATGGAAGCAGGTCACTAGGGCAAGCCTTGGGAGATTGGACCTATTCTTTGTTCCAGCTTATGTTCTATGCTTCCTGTTTGCCACCATGTGAGTGGCCTATCACCCCACGCTCTCACCTAAACAGACAGACTCATTGCTGAGATGACATCTCTCTGAAACTACGAACCAAATCAAATCTCTCCCCCTAAAATTGTTTCTACCAGGAAATTTGTCACTACAGAGCAAAACATAGTTGGCATAAAAAAGTGTTACCAGAGAAGTGGGATGGTGACTGTTGTAAACCTGGTGTGGTTCTTGGCCTTCAGAACCGGTTGCCGAGATGAATCTTGGAGAGTTTGGAGCTGAAGCCCTAATGCTCTAACGCTGTAAGCAGAGAGCAATGGGGAGTTTAGAAATGAGAATGCTAGTGACAATGTGGATAGTGAAGGCTGCTTATGAAATTCTAGGTAAGAACAAAATTTCATTTGGCAGTGAATCCAGAGACCATTTTCTTGTTAGGTATTTGGTCATAGCAAAAAGAAAAGAAACTAATACATATACCAAACTGAGCACACTGAACGGGCTACTATAAAATGCGCTTCCCACAACAACCAGATGGGTGTGGGAAGAGTTAATTACAGAGGAGGCAGGTTTGTAGTTGGCTTACATTTTGTTTCGTTTCATTCCTGATGAATTTAAAATAGTTGATAAAAATTAAGAGCAAGATAACCAAGACTTTATGAAAAAATTAGAAGTGGGCATATGTAGAAAGTGATTGTGAAATATGGCAAGGGGAATCTTGGGTAAAACTATATCCTAAAATGCACATGACTCTACTAGAGATGAATTGATCCTTGCAGACAATGTAGTCTGTTGTCGTGGTAATTCATGTCTGTAATGACGTCACTGGCACAGCTGACTTCTTGCACACAGTCTCGTATTTCTGACTGTACTCAAAGGCAGATTGAACTGCCCAGTCTCAGTTCTGGGCGGGTCAGAGGGCAGCAGTTAGTGGACTATGCTAGAAGTGAAATGATGCGGTCAACTTGAGGTTTGACCTTGAGGACATCTCTTGCCGTGTGTGGCCCTTCCCTCCCCCTTCGCACAAATCCTGGCAGCCATTTTCTTCCATCAGTGTGATTCCTCTCACTCCTGACACTTTGGACTTTCCACAAGAGAAATTAACCCCTTCATTACAGGCACATTAGAACTTCCCTTTGCAGCACAGCCTAGCTTCTCCTGATTAATAGAAACTCTACTGTGAACATTTGTATACAACTTTTAGAAAAAAGGTGGGAAATTAGCATTTTGTATTGGTAGCAGTAGCTTAGCCAGTGACACTATAGTTATCTATCATCTGTGGAAACACATTCTTCCTTCACCTCGGATCCAGTCCCTTCAGATCTCCTAGGATTCATGACAAGTTTCTACTCTCTTCTTGTGGTTTTGGTCAATCCTATGTAATATTTATAATTCACTTTAAATGTAAAAGAGCTTTTAAAACCCTCTGCTCACACATCAATCTTTCCTTTAATTTTCACCTCTGTTTCTTTGACAGCCCCTCAAGGTCCAGTGAAGTCTGCTCCTTTAACCTCCACCGTGATCTTTCCTTCTTTCTTTGAGAAATATCGAACACTGACACTTGTATGGTTTTTATCGTGGGTTCATAGGTCATCAGAATCAAAAGGCAAATGGGAAAAAGAGAAGCTGTTGTTGGTTATCTTCACAGGGTGTATGCTGGGTGGAGCTTTGGGGCTGTGCTAGGTCATTGGCTGGAGGGCATAGTGCAGCCTTCTGGGCGACTCTCTCCCTGCCTGAGAGCATCTGGTAACATGCTCAGCATTGGGAAAATGCTTACCATCTACTAAAGTGAGGTGGTTTTTTGGTTTTAGGAAAATATTTCAGAATCAGGTGGTTTATAATAAATCAATGCTGGATTTCTTTTTTTTCTTTTTTCTTTTTATTAGATATTTTCTTTATGTACATTTCAAATGATATCCCCTTTCCAGGTTTCCCCTCCGAAAAAAAGCCCTGTCCCCTCCCCACTCTCCCTGCTCACCAACCCACCTCTCCCGCTTCCTGGCTCTGGCATTCCCCTACACCGGGGCATAGAACCTTCACAGGGCCAAGGGCCTCTCCTCCCATTGATGACCGACTAGACCATCCCCTGCTACATATGCACCTGGAGACATGAGTCCCACCATGTGTACTCTTTGCTTGGTGGTTTAGTCCCTGGGAGCTCTGAGGGCACTAGGTAGTTCATATTGTTGTTCATCCTTGTCAGGTGCCTTTTCGAGTCCCACGGAAATAAGGAGGCAAACACCGAGCCCTTCTCCATGCAGTTTAATAAGGAACCTTCATTTTTACTTCTTCTCTAGCAAGCTTTTCTTCTTCTTACATCTTACTTATTACTACTTTCATCTTATTAGTTACATCTTTTTTTTGTTTGTTTGTTTGTTTTTTTTGTTTTTCTAGACAGGGTTTCTCTGTATAGCCCTGGCTGTCCTGGAGCTCACTCTGTAGACCAGGCTGGCCTCGAACTCAGAAATCCACCTGCTTCTGCCTCCCAAGTGCTGGGATTAAAGGCGTGCGCCACCACGCCCGGCTTATTAGTTACATCTTATTAGTTACATACTTATTCCTAATTCTACATCTTACATCTATCCTTACATCTTACTTTTATCTTTACATCTTCTCTCCTATCCCATTACCAGCCCCAATTCTACATACTTACTATCTCTACATACATACTCAATACTCCTCCAGCCCCCAGCCCTTGTGGGTTAAATACTTTCCCTGCTCCCAATCAGCATCAGCTATGTGGCAAGGCATAATAGGTATGAGAAATCATGCCAGCTTGCATCATAAACTAGAGGCACACAGCTTTTCCAACTAAGGCTTGTTTATCTCAATGCTCTCTGCTCTGGCCAGAGACCAGGTGTTCAATATATCCTAAGGGACACATCCTAAGGGGCTCTAGTTCTTCCATTGGGGACCCTGTGCTCAGCACAATGGATGACTCTGAGCCTCTACTTCTGTATTAGTCGGGCACTCGCAGAGCCTCTCAGGAGACAGCTATATCAGGCTCTTGTCAGCCAGCACTTGCTGGCATCCACAATAGTGTCTGGATTTGGTGATTGAATATGGGAAGGATTCTCAGATGTGGCAGTCTCTGGATTGTCCCTCCTTCAGTCTCTGCTCCATAGTTTGTCTCTGCAACTCCTTCCATGGGTATTTTGTTCCCCCTTCTAAGAAGGATTGATATCCACACTTTGGTCTTCCTTCTTCTTGAGTTTCTTGTGGTTTGTGGATTGTATCTTTGTATTCTGAGCTTCTGGGCTAATATCCACTTATCAGTGAGTACATACCATGTATGCTCTTTTGTGATTGGGTTTCCTCACTCAGGATGATATTCTCCAGATCCATCCATTTCCCTAAGAATTTCATAAATTCATTGTTTTTAATCACTGAGTAGTGATTAGACCATTGTGTAGATGGACCACATTTTCTGTATCCATTCCTCTGTTGAGGGACATCTGGGTTCTTTCCAGCTTCTGGCTATTATAAATAAGGCTGCTATGAACATAGTGCAACATGTGTCCTTATTTCATGTTGGGGCATCTTCTGGGTATATGCCTAGGAATGGTATAGCTGGGCCCTCAGGTAGTACTATGTCCAATTTTCTGAGGAACTGCCAAACTGATTTCCGGAGTGGTTGTGTCAGCTTGCAATCCCATCAGCAATGAAGGAGTCTTCCTCTTTCTCCACAACCTCACCATCAATGCTGTA
The DNA here is from genome assembly GCF_008632895.1 of Mastomys coucha. Taxonomy (NCBI): domain Eukaryota; kingdom Metazoa; phylum Chordata; class Mammalia; order Rodentia; family Muridae; genus Mastomys; species Mastomys coucha. The sequence goes on along the minus strand of NW_022196905.1, from coordinate 174,282,086 downwards.
TTTCTTGATAGGACATTATAAAGTGCATTGTATAGGTGTTTGTTAGAGCTTTCAAACCAAGCTGTCAGGACATTATCATAGAACAATTTGGTGTAAGCTGTTCTGTTGGGTTTAAAAGTCATGCACCCATGACAACTAGTTCTCTGACTATGAGTAAAAGTGAACCTTTTATCACCTACCCATTAAATCATGACAAGAAACAAAGTTTTGGATCAGTCAGTATTGAGTAGCAGAATTGTGGCATGACTTTTTTATAAAACCAGAATGGAAGCTACTTTAAAATTTCAATTTGGAGAATGCACATATACTTTATTGGATTGTTGAGGTGGGAATAGTCAAGGATCAGGTTTAGAAGACTTCAAGTTTGTCTCCCCATGGATTAAACCTAAAATTTAATTTTATTGTTTCACTTTTATTTAAAAAAAAAAAACCAAGGAGCTTCTCCAGCTCCAAAATAAATGGACAATGACTCTCAAGAGTCTATGGGGTATATATAGTATAGCTGAGGTAGTCTTAGGCTTCGTGAAAGAGTGGGAAGAAGATCGATAAACTGAAGTACTACTTGCTTTAGGCGAAGCCTACACGATGCAGCAATTCTATGCTGTAGCCATCACTGAGAAAATAGACTCAGAATACATTTTGTTTTGCATTGCATGTTTGGCATCAAAATATTGAGCATTAACACATTATTCATGAGAGGAGATCTTTGTTCCTTTTCTCTCCATGTTTAAGAATATTTTTGTGCTGATGTCTAAATATATGAAACAGAAACTCACAAAAGCTAAATTTATTGTTTAATTTTCAGGAATCAAAAGATTACTATTTTAATAATAACTGTGCTGTTCCTATTCGAATAACCTGTTAAAATTCTTAAGGAAAATCATTTTTAAGTGCTCTATCATAATTATCAAATTGAAGTAGTAAAATAGGGAATGTAAGGAAAAAATCTAAGACTATTTTCTTTTAGCTTTTTTTTTTTTTTAAAGATTTATTTATTATATGTAAGTACACTGTAGCTGTCTTTAGACACTCCAGAAGAGGGCATCAGATCTCATTATGGATGGTTGTGAGCCACCATGTGGTTGCTGGGATTTGAACTCATGACCTTCAGAAGAGCAGTCAGCACTCTTAACCACTGAGCCATCTCTCCAGCCCCTCTCTTAGCTTCTAATTTTGACTGGAAACAGTTTTCTTGCTATATGCTGTCATATTTGTAGATAACATATTTGTGTATTTTAAAAAGATTTATTTTTAGTTTATGTGTGTAAGTTTTTGGTTGGCATGTATGCATGTGCACCGTGTTCATTTCTAGTACTCACAGAGGTTAGAAGAGAGAACTGGATCCCCTAAAACTGGAATTGCAGACAGTTGTGAGCTCATGTGTGAGTGCTGGGAACCAAACCAAGACTTTTTGCAAGAACACCACTGTGTTCTTATATTGAGCCATTTCTCCAGCTCTTTGTGTATTTCTTCTCTTTAAAAAAAAAAAATGATCCTATTCTTTGAGAATTTCATACAGTGTATTTTAATTGTATCTATACCTCTACTTTTTCTGTATGTCTTGATAGCACCGGGTTAATCACTGTTTTGTTGTGACAAACTATCTTGACAGAAGCAGCTTAGTGGAGAAAGGGCTTATGTCGTGTGAGAGTTCCCGAGAGGAGCAGTCCATCATTGTGGGGAGGACATGCAGCAGACAAGGAAGGCTCTGTCAGCATTCTGTCTAAACTATATACCACAGTTACTTGGCATCAGCCAGGCAGGCCTGACCCACTATAAAAGGGGCTGCTTACCCCCTCCTCTCTCTCTTGTTCTCTTGTTTCTCTCTTGATCTTGCTCTCTCTTTCCCATTACTTTCCTCCTCCCACCCCCTTCCACATGCATGTGGTCATGGCTGGCCTCTACTTCTCTACTCTTTCTTTGCCTTTCTCTGCCTCTACTACCCTTTTAACTCCCCTCTCCATTCCCTGAATAAACTCTATTCTATACTATACCATCATGTGGCTGGTGCCTCAGGGGGAAGGGATGCCTTGGCATGGGCCTGCTGAGACATCCCCTTCCCCCATACCTGACTGCTCCTCTATAAAACATATTCTATTTCTCTTTATCTTTTTATAAACATCAGGCACAGTGGCAGGAACAGGTGGGTGACTGGTCCCACTGTGTTCTGACTCAGAAAGCAGAGGAAGTGAACAGGAAGTTGAGTCTGGAACTAGAGCCCTAAGGGCAGATCCATTGACACACATCCTCCATTCAGGCCCCACCACCTTTCCAAACAGTACTATCAGCTAGTTCAGACATGCGACTCCATAGAGGATGTCTTACATGTAAACCACAGCATGCGTCATGCCAACTTCCACTTTGGAACATGTGATGCTTTTGTACCTCTCACTCCTCCACATATATAATGTCTTATTGCACTTCTATCATTATATGTTTGATAAGTCAATACTTATGTTTCTTATAACCACATAAATGTTATCCACAGTTGAAGAATATGTGTAGTATACTGTAATTTAAAAAAATCTTTTTCTGTGGGTTAAATATAGCATTTGTTTTTAATTTTATAACTTTGTACTTACCTGTTTGATCTAGTCTCAAACCAAATCTTTCTGAAATAGAAACTTCCCCACCATACATTCAAGTATATTAGGTGATCTCATTCCTGCCTTTCCTTTTTCTTCCTTCTTCCCTCAGTCCTTCCTTCCCTCCTTCCTTGTGTCCCTCCTTTCCTTTGTGCTCTTGAAAGACTGGGAGACTTAGAAATTTGGGAAAAAAACATGTTAATAGAAGATGCATTAGGAAGTCTCTTTATCAAGCCAGAAATGTGGACTGGTCAGGTCACTGAGGCCCCCTCCGGCTAGGGCCCAGGATAAGAAACAGGATATAAATTATCTAATTAGTCCTAAGAACAGTCAGCCATTAAAAAGATAGCATTGACTGAACAACAGGATATAAGTTATCTAATTAGTCCTAGGAGCGGTCAGCTATTAAGAAGATAGCGTTGACCAAACCACATTCCTCTAGACAATGAGTGTGCAGGATGACTTCCTTGTGACCTGACTCAGCTAGGTAGTGGGTTCCTTTGGAATTTTGCATTGTTCTCTTGTTTCCCTGGTAACCCCTTCACCCCCCCCCCCAGTTTGTGTTTTTTTCCCTTTAAATACCACTTACTCCTCGTGCTCGTGGTTGAACCCCTCTAGCCTGCCAGGCTATGAGTTCGACCCCAGATCTGGAATAAACCTCATGTGATTACAGCAAGTTCAGTCTCTCGTGAGTCATTGGGTGGTCGCGTCATCCCGCGACTTGAGTAAGGATCTCCCCAGTTCTGGGGGTCTTTCATTCTCTCTCCCTCCATTCCTCTCTCCCTCTTTCTCTCTCTCTCTCTCTCTCTCTCTCTCTCTCTCTCTCTCTCTCTCTCTCTCTCTCTCTCTCTGTGTTAGGTCCTCCCCTTTCCCTGACACTTTCTTGTGTCCTGGGTTCTCCCATCCTTATATGGACCATCTGTGTAGAAGATTTAGGCTTGGTTATATTGGCTCCCATTTAGTGTCCTTCTGGACATCCCCTTGGCCTTATCCCTGCACTGGCTCAGGCCCTTCTCTTTCTTCATTTGCCCCCGTATTTGGACAAGCACATCCCCCTAGAAGCTTCTTTGTAAAACGGATGCATGGCAGATTAAGTTTTGGGGATTTTGCATGTTTGATTTTCATTCTATTTCTACACTTGAATGATTTTCAACTATTATATTAATACCTTCATGCTACTACAACAATACAGCAGACAGCGTGGCTCAGAAAACAGCCACTTTCCTCATAGATCTGGAGGCTGGGAATTCCCAGATCAAGGGATGCTTGCTTCAGTTTCTGGTAAGTGTTGTCTTCCTGGATTGTACTTGGCCGCCTTCCTTCTATGTTCTCTCACAGCCTCTCCTAAGTGCACAGGGGCCGGAAGACATACTCTAGTGGGTTCTCTGATGTCTCTTTTTATAATGTACACTAATGTTAAATCATAGATTGACATATATGGCCTTATTTAATCTTGCTTCCTTAGGGGCCCCTTCTCTAGATATAGCTGCATTGGAGAATTGGGCTCTAGCACACAAATTAGTATTTATCTATCTGTCTATCTATCTGTCTATCTATCTGTCTATCTATCTATCTGTTCCATATACTTGGAAAACTTTATGTATGATTACATATATATTTTTCTAGATTAGAAGTAGTTTTTCCCTGTAAATTTGATGGCAATTCTACATTCGTTTATGTCATCTAATGTTCCAAAGAAATCCAAGGCCATCTTCATTAGAGATCCTTTGTATCAAATTATTTTGTTTTCCTGGAAGCTTTTAATAACTTTTTCTATCCTCCATCTTTTGAAATTTCCTGTTGATACACTTAAATGCACTTTTTAATTCATTGTGTTGTTCAGTCTGTGGCTATTTTAAACTGAGAAATCTCTTTCTCTGTCTCTGTCTCTCTGAGAACCATTTCTTCCTTTCTTACCCAGATCTCTTGATTTGATCATTTAATCTTCCCATTGAATTTTATCTCCCAGAGTTCATTTCTTTGTTCTTCTACTTCCACCTTCTCCCCTGAATGTTGATATCACTACACACAGTTCTGAGGCAGGCAGAACACTGGAGGGAGACCATTTTCCCTATGACACAAGAGCGATCACTCCCTGTTATATTTACTAATAAGAATTAAAAGAATGTAGGTGCATACTGGTGTAGTGACATTGTACATTTGCTCCAGCAAGGACGGCATGTTGGAATTGCTTTGGAGGATAGTGTTTCCCCACAGCAATAGTAACCCTAACTCAAACAAAGTTTGAGGACAGCCTTACTAGAGTCTAAGAGAGAAACAACAGGGCTGGAAATGACAGTGCCAGAAGCTGATGTATTGGTTTAAGTGGCCATGGCAAGTCAGGGCAGGGTAATGAGTTACAAAGAGACTGGTTTCCTGTTATAGTGCTAACAGGATACCTCCTGTATGGCAGTAGTGAATATTAGTGAGCAGTGATCACTGTCTCAGAGGACACGGACATTGTTATTTCTCAGGTGCTGCCTGGGAAGCAGATGGGTGTAGGGAGCCCCTTTGTTCTTGTGCATCATACCTCCTATCAATGAGGTTTTAGGTGAGGTAATTTTCCAGAATTTGGGGTAATCCCTTTGTGGTCACGAGAACATAGTGGAGAAATTGGGGTCCTATTTAAGGGTTATTAATAAGAGAGCTCTGTTGAACTCAAACAGAAGTTTGAGTATAATTTTATTAGAGTTCAAAAGAAAATCGACCTTGGTAGGAAAGCTGTAGATCTCAGCAGCTACTTAAAGGAGGAGAATGAGAGAGAAAGAAAGCAAATCAACACCATTTCACTTGCCAGCATGGAGGTCTACCATGTGGCTAGCATGTGCACACCCACACCCACACCCACACACAAACACACACACACACACACACACACACACACACAGGACAGAACAACACAAAACGGTTGTAACTTTCTGAGGACTTAGAAGCTGAACCTCATGCATGGCTACTTATTCTCAGAAACTTTGGTAGGAGAAGAGATTTCTGGGAAAGAAAGTATAATATTTTATTAATGGAATAATTATTCCATTTATTTCTTTAGCATTGCTTAAAGTAAGCCTGCCTTCTTAGAAGTGGTCCCTACTTCTGGAGAGGTGGAATTTTGGTCAGGGGATTGGCCCACCAAATTAAGGCTCCCAAGGTCCACGCTATTCTCTGTAAAGCAGCTAGAGAAGGAGATTATACTAAATTTGAGCAGGCCTACTTTGGGTCACTCTGTCCTTGGGTTGACCAGATGGCTGCTTCTAACAATGCAGTGTCTGGGGGTGCCTTGCTGCTCCCCACAGTGACCACAGCCACAGGTTCACTGAGTGACTCACACTGGTAAAGAAAGGCAGGGAAGAGCTGGCCCTTGCTCTCTCTGGGGGCTGTAATTAGCCTGGTATTTTCTGCCTTTTGTCATGGTAAATGGTGCCTGCCAGTGTTTTGCCTGTGCCTAAGCTGTGAAAGGAATGACTCATTCCTAGTTCCCTGGAAGAAATTTAAACTTTTCCTGAGGGACCACAGTGCCCTCCTGGCTTCAAGCGAAATCCAACTTTATTTCTAAATCACTCACTCTTTTCAGCGGTTCCCACTTCCTGGGGAAAAGCAGCCTTCTGCTTGTTTAAGTCTTGTTTTTTTGGGAGGTTGTGCACGGATTTCTACTGTTCGCCAGGACTCTTAAGTAGCTGATCTAACATTCTTCCAGGTCTTGGTAGGTAGCCAGCTTCGGCATCTATCAAACCCACCCACTGTCCCACAGCCCGTTTGCCTCAGCCCACTCTTCCATTGCCCAGTCCCCGGGGAAAGTCCATAAAGAATGGAATGAGAACAGAGCCTGTCTACAAAATAAACTCCGTCTACAAAACTCCGTCTTCAATGCACCTCTCTGGATCACCCGAAGAGTTGTTTCCCAAGGGCTTTGGGACTTTTTTTTCTCTGACCTACACTTTAGTTTCTGAGTTGATTTACTAGCAAAGCCTCTACCAGATGTAATGCTTCCCCGGGACCATCTGCTTTTGGGTTTTGGGTTTTGGTGTGAATGTCACCTTGACGAGTTAGACTTTATGGTTTGTAACAACTTGTGGTTTGAGGTCACCTCCAGCCACCCTGTTCAGAGCAGCAGCAGCAGTTAGCAATAACAAAGCAATAGCTTGTCCTGCAGGGCAGTGATCTAAACTAGCTCAAAATAACATCCACTATTCGAAAAGTCCATGCTGGACAAAATTTCCAACGCGCTTCTTTTAAAGAGACCACAGAAAGTAACAAGAATATAGGTGATCCAAGGCCTCCCTTTCCCACCTTTTGTAGCAACAGGTGATGTTGGCATTTCTTCTAGGCTCCGCCCCACAGTCACCTGGCAACAGCCAGGTATGCCTGACTCACTATAAAAGGGGCCACTAGCCCTCCCTCCTCACTCTTCTGCTCTTTCTCTCTCTTCTCTCTTCCCTTCTTCCCTCTCTGTCCCTTCTTTCTCCATTCCCCTCCCCCTCTCTCCACGTGTTCATGGCCAACCTCTACTCCCCTCCCCGCTTCTTTCTCTGTCTCTACTACCCCCTCAACTCCCCTCTCCATGTCCTATACTCATTGTCATTTGGTACCTCAGGGGGAAGGGATTCCTCAGCATGGGCCCGCAGAGGCACCCCCCCTGCCCCCCCCCTGCACCATACTGTGACTCCAGCAAATATATGCCTGGCTTCTTTTCTTTTTTATGAAACACAACAAGTGGTATTCATGGCTGTCATCATTTCTCTTCCGCATTTCTACTCATGGAGACTATAGTTTTAGGGCATTCGCTGTGTAAGACTCCAGACCCTCAGCCAGTGGTACTGAAAGACTGAATTTAGAAATTTCGGAAAAAGCATGCTAATGAAAAGGGAAATGTATTAGTAGAAATGTATGTATACTGTATAACCTTTACTTAGAGGACATGAAAGGCTGGAGAATTTTAGAATTTTAAAATGAGAACATTTAAATAAAAATGTATTGGTGAGAATGTATACTGTATAACCTTTACTTAAAGGACATAGAAGGTCTCTGTAACGAGCCAAGATTGTAGACTAGCCAGTTTCAGAAACCTGTTGGCCACAAAGGTTCCCCCTAGTTAGGTCCTAGAACAAAGAAACAGGATATAAGTTATCTAATTAGTCCTAGGATTGGTCAGCTGAAGGGGACTGCCCTGCGGTCTCTCTTCCTCCCTGGGTATACACGAACTGGGTTAATTGGGTCCTGGGAAGGCAAACGGTTAACAAGGAAGGACACAGATGCCAGGTAGATGTGATAAGAGAGAGAGAGCTTTACTGTAATTCACTCAGTTTTTATAGTTAGGCTTAGGAACCAGACCCAGAGGAAATCGACACTTGCCCATATAACATAAACACGAGAAAATCCATTAACACCAGACCGGAGGGAGATCTTGAAAGGAAGATCTGGTAAACCTTTAACATAAGCATGAGACCTGCTAAGTCTTTGATCTAAGGAGCAGCAGTCAGGGTTCCACACAGCGGGTGTCTAGCCCCAGCTTCCAGCCTGTCGGGGAGTCGTTCCCAAGCAAAAGGGGGGGAAGGAGTCCACAGTCAGCCATTAAGAAGATAGCATTGACCAAACCACATTCCTCTAGACAATGAGTGTGCAGGATGACTTCCTTGTGACCTGACTCAGCTAGGTAGTGGGTTCCTTTGGAATTTTCCATTGTTCTCTTGTTATGTTTCCTTGGTAACCCTTTCACCCCCCTAGTTTGTGGTTTTTCCCTTTAAATACCCCTTACTCTTTGTGCTCGTGGTCGAACTCCTCTGGCTGGCAAGGTCATGAGATCGACCCCGGTACCGGTATCCCCAATAAACCTCATGTGATTGCAGCAAGTTCGGTCTCTTGTGAGTTATTGGGTGGTCACATCATCCCGAGACTTGAGTGAGGGTCTCCCCAGCTATGGGGGTCTTTCAGACATAGAAAGTCTCTGTAACGAGCCAAGAATGTAGACTAGCCAGTTTCAGGAACCTGTTGGCCACAAAGGCTCCCCCTAGTTAGGTCCAAGAACAAAAAGCAGGATATGAGCTATCTGGGTGACTCTAGGGAATGGTCAGCCATAAAGTGAGTAACATTGACCAGACCACATTCTTGTGCATAATGAGTGTGTAGGACGTTTTACTTATGACCCTGACTCAAATAGGGGCTGGGTCTCTTTAGAATTTTCCACTGTTCTCTTGTTATGTTTCCTTGGTAACTCTTCACCCCCCCTAGTTTGTGATTTTTCCCTTTAATTACCCCTCACTTCTTGTGTTCATGGTCGAACCCCTCTGGCCTGCCAGGCTATGAGTTCGATCCAGGTCTGGCCTGAATAAACCTCATGTGATTGCAGCAGCAAGGTAGGTCTCTCGTGAGTTATTGGGTGGTGGTATTATCCTGAGACTTGAGTGAGGGTCTCCCCAGCTATGGGGGTCTTTCAGTACTTCAAGATGTCCCGGTTCTGGCTTTTATTTTACAGACATATGTTTCTTCTTGTACTATTGACTATAGAACTTTGATCATGAAGGTATGTTGGATTTTATGACTGTGTGTGTGTGTGTGTGTTATTTCATTCATCTGTGAGTGCTGTTACTTGCTGTCTAGTGGGCTTGCGTTTAATTTCTTTAATTTTTTTTTCTAATTCTTGACCGAAATATTGAATATAATTAAATTATTTTTGTCTTTCTTCCTTCCTTTTGAATCGATCTGAATCAATGTAGATCGATGCAAAAACAAGAGTTTTATTTTCCCTCATGTCAGGGTCGACCTTCAATTAGTTCCTCAAGGAGAGTAACTAAGAAGGCAACCCTGAATGACTATTACAAGCAGTTTTTATACTTTTTAGGGTCACAGGTTACATCAGCAATGTCACAGTGCAAACTTATTGGCTAAGCACATTGACCTTTAAATCTATTGACTAGCAAGCACGACACAAATTTGAACTCTATATGGAATTTTCCAGAG
>NW_022196905.1:174247067-174272523 GCF_008632895.1 Mastomys coucha | reverse complement strand
GGAATTTTCCAGAGGTTTGGGTAACTATCAGTCAGTACATTCTAAGATTTTTTTACTCAAGAATGTTCCTATGGATGGAGAATGGAACTTGACCTAGCCTTGACTGGAAGCGGGTGGGCTTAAGGCTGGCAAAAGTCCCTAGGGCCCTTCAGCTGTGCTAATAATACTATATCATGAGGAATTTATAAAGGGTCTCATTTGACTCACTGTTCTGGTCCAAGGCTAAGGGGTCATATATGGTGATAACCTTTTGGGTACTATCCCAAGTTGAACAGGGCATCACATAGTGAGAGACAGAGAACATGCATGGGTACCTCCTGTGGTCTTTCCTTGGTCTTCTGAAGCCACCAGTATTTGGTCACAAAGCTCCCACTGAATGACTTCATTTAATATCTAATCCTGTCCCAAGGACTCCACCCTAAACACCACATCCATATTGTTTCCTCCCTCTTGATACTTCACAATACAGAGGTCCAACCTAAGTTTCAGAGGTGAATGAAAAAAAGAAAGAAAAAGGAAAGGAAAGTTGAGAATGCTCCTAAGTATGGTGGAGGAGAAAGTTTATTACAGATAGGTGGGAGAGCATGACCAGAGGTAGACACATCTAGGAAAGTCCAGAGTGGTCCTGACCTTGAACCATGTGGGAAGAGGGGGAGGGGAAGAGGGGGAGGGGAAGAGGGGGAGGGGAAGAGGGGGAGGGGAGCCAAATACAGCTGCCAGGAGGCCAAAGGTACAAAAGAAGAGAAGTAACCAGAATGTCTGGCTTATACAGGGACGAGCCTCTGGAGGAAGAGCAGCTCAGCACCAGGGCTGGACTGAGGGATGCTGGGAGAACCTGGAGGACAGGTCTGCTTTGATATGTTAAATAAGCACCTCAGTGGCTTGTCCAGGGTTTGAAACTTAACAAGAGGGGCAAGTCGTATTCCAACCATCGCAGATGACTCAGTGGTGAGACGTTTCTGGAGAAACTTCTTATGGGATTTTTAGTTGTAAGAAGCAAGAGTTTCAGACATTTTCTTATATCTTTAAAAAAAAATAAAAAAAATTCTCTGGGATTAATTCAAAACCCTGAAGATGATAAATTTCTTTTTTAAAAAAAGATGGATTTTCTTTTGTTGTCAGAGATCCTCATCCATGATCACTTTTTATTTTATTTTTTTTTAAAGTGAGATAAGCATGTTTCACTTAAAAAAAAAAATCTTAGCAAATAAATATGGAAACTTACCAAAGGTCTACCATAGGGTCCTGATTATATTACAGAAGTATCCATCTTTAAAAAACACAAACCCTTGTGAGACTCACTAAAATGGTTTAGTTATTTGGAACTTGATTTATATAATTTTATTATAACCAATACACCCAGGAATTACACCTACTGAGGATGTAATGTACTTTCGAGGCCACGTTAAAAAGAAGCCATCAGGCTTTATTTGATGATATGGGTGTTTTAAACCCAAGTCTGTGATACCTGAAGCACAGTTACATTAGCCACTTAACACCTTGTCAAGGGACATCTCCTCTTTATTTCCCCAGACAGTATTTTAAACTATAGCAGTCTGTCGCAAACAGGATTAATGGTTCTCCGTCCAGATGGGTGGAGTGGTCACCTTTGTTATGTTTAGGAAGCTGTAACAGTATTGCAAGTTTGAGGCTAACCTGGCCTCAAACAAACCACCACTAACAATTAAAACCAACCAGCCCAAAACACAAGAAACCAAGACTGAAAGAAGAAAGGAGGGAAGGAAGAAAGGAGGAAAGAGAAAGAGAAGAAGGAAGGGAGAAAGAAAGAAGGAGAAAGAAAGAAAGAAAGAAAGAGCAAACAAAACTGAAGGGTGCTGCTTCCAGGGTATGGTTGGCATACTGTAGCCATTGGAGGTTGTATTAATTCCTTTACTTATTGCTTTGATGAACTACCTGGCATGAAAACCTTAAGGAATGAAGGGTTTATTGGGGCTCCCAGTTTGAGGGTATGGTTCTTTGGGGTGGAAAAGGCAGGGCAGCAAGATCAGTTCCTGCTGTGGGGTAGGAGCATGAGGCAAGTGCTCACAATGCACCTGCAGTCAGGAAGCAGAGGGGGCTGGATGTCGGGGCTCAGGTTTTTCCACCCCCCCTTTTACTCAGTCTGGAATACCAACACCCACATTCAGGATGGGTCTATCCTTGTCAAATAAAGCTCTGGATATGCCCTCATGAACATGTCTCTACCTCTGAGGAGACTCTAAAGCCAGTTAAATTGACAATGAAGATTGATCATTTATGGGTCAACTTGACATCCAAATATGTCACTTTTAACTATAGTCTTCTGCTTTGCAAATTCTGCTTATTGCCGCCATATAAAGCAAAATGCATTTAATTAATTTGAAACAAGTTATAAAAATACTGTGCCATCCGTATTCAGCATGGGTCTTTCCACCTCCAGTTCAAGCTCTCTGGAAATGGCCTCACTGACATGGCCACGTGTGCTCCAGGTGACTTTAAATCTACTCAAGTTGACAATGAAGATCAACCATCACAGACCATCTACTGTCTGTTAATAGATCTGCTATTTGTCCAATGTTGATGGAGGATTATTCTTGCATCAGATTTGGCTATTTGTGCATGCTCCCGTGACTTATTGCTCTGAGGATGTACTTTTTAAATTGTGTGTTCTTCATTTTTATTTTCCTATGTCTTATAGGGCAAGCCTCTCCTTGACTCTTATTTTAACAGTTGTCCTTTAGCCATGACTTGATTCCATACGGAGGAGGATTTTATACCTGCTTTGGAGTTCCTCTGAGAGTCCTAGGGAAATGATGAAGGATATCCAAAGCTAATGGAAACCTTTTTTGATGAGATATTTTTAGACACACAAAGAAACAATCGAGGACATGGAATTGAAGAAATATTGGTTACATGAATGTCTTAGTCAGGGTTTCTATTCCTGCACAACATCATGACCAAGAAGCAAGTTGGGGAGGAAAGGGTTTATTTGGCTGTTCATGACCAAAGGAAGTCAGGACTGGAACTCAAGCAGGTCAGGAAGCAGGAGCTGATGCAGAGGCCATGGAGGGATGTTCCTTACTGGCTTGCTTGAGTTCCAGTCCTGACTTCCTTTGGTGATGAACAGCCATGTGGAAGTAAGCCAAATAAACCCTTTCCTCCCCAACTTGCTGCTTGGTCATGATGTTGTGCAGGAATAGAAACCCTGACTAAGACAATGAAAAAGAAAATTTGCCCTGATTTATAGATGAACAGAAAACTGACTTGAAATTCACCAAGGTTACAAAACAGTATACTCAATGTTACAAGGAAAAACAAAAAGAAACAAACAAACAAACAAAAAAAACAAATTGCCAGAAGCTAAAATGTCTATTGTTATAGGGAAAGTATAAAAATGAAGTTATTGGTGGGATTTAAGTGCATCTCAGCTATGTGTGCATGTGACTGTGTGTTAGCGTCTGTTGTGTTCTGTGAGTAGACTCTAATTACAGCTTCTGGACTTCCCCATGTAGAATCTTGTAATGCAGTTGACTTGGTTTTCACCACTTAGTGACAATGTGCTTACTACTCTTGTAAGGAATTATGGGTAGGTGCGGGTTAAATGTGCCATTAACCCCGAGTTCTAGAGTCAGGTTCAGCAGCAGTCCCTGTTGTTACCCTGACGTCAACAGCTCTGATGTCTGAACTGACAGTGTGCTGTGTATGTCCAGCTCTGTGTATGTCCAGGACTCACAGTTGGAAATGCGGTGATACCCAGTCCTTCATCAGAAGAGTGAGCATTCTTACCAAGGCAAGGGTGCTGGAAAGTCCACAGTATCAATGTGGCTTGAGGTGATATGAAGATATTAATGAATCGATTTGTGGAGCATATAGAAGCAATCTAGACATATGAAGTTATGCCCTGTGGGCTGAACTATGGAGGGACATGATGGAACCAAAGATAACTTATTCAGTGAAGAGAATGATCCCAAAACTGAAAAGCAGTTATGAAAGAGTTACTGTCTTACTGTTTGTGTTTGGATCTGGAACATCTACCAAAGGTCCAGCTGCTAAATGCTTTGCACTGATTTTAGTGTTATTAGAAGGTGGTGTTATTAGAGGTGGAGTATGGTGGGAGAGCTTACATCATTGGGGCATTCCCTCAAGGAAGATTGTGGGACACTTGTTCTCTCTGTTTGCATCCTGGAGCAAGATGCTTAAGGTAGGCAGCTTAATATGTTCTAAGCTTCTCACATGATGAAGCACACAACAGGTCCAGTAGACCATGCAACATAATACTCAAAACTGTGAGCCCAAATAAACCTTTTTTAAAAAGTTGATTATTGTGTGGTGTGTTAGCTCCTGCTTATAATTGCAGCACTGTGGAGGGTGAGCCAGGAGACTTATGAGTTTGTGCCTATCCTGGGTTGCATAGTTTGAGCCTGTCCCACAAAAGAGGAAAAGTAATTCATCACAGGCATTTTGTTACAGTAACAGAAGGCTGACCAAACAAGCTTGATGTTTTTTAAAGAGGCATATGGTTAACCCTTAGGTAACTGAGCCATTTCTATATGCAAAGCATGTGCTCAAAGCTAGCAACCAAAAGCAAGGTTGGGGGGAAGATACTGACCCTACATCTGAGGGGAAAGAGTATTTATATTCTTAACAGATAAAGTCTACTTCTAGGAAATAAACACACACACACACACACACACACACACACACTATACACACACATGTTGCCCTCGCAGTCGTCTCGCCAGCAAGAAGACACGTGGACACACTAGGTTCCTTTTGCAGCAACGTTTTATTGTCTCCATCCATAGGGAAAAAGGTAGAGCCCAAAATCCGCACTGCTTATATACACCACAGCGTGGCGTGTCTGCCCATGATTGACTGTTTGCTCATTACCCTATGTAACGCCCCCAAATGGGCCGTGACATGGCATCTTTTTCACTCTATGCCCATGCGCAAACAGTTCTCTACGCACATGCGCAAACAGTTGTTTACTAGGAGTTAACAGCGGAAGTAGGCACCATCTTGCCATGGCGAATGCCTCTCCAGCTTCACGGCTCCCCCCCCACACACATACACACACACACCTGAAAACTGGATCTTGAGCTGGCCCTGGAAATATATACCTATAAGTCTATCAGTTCTAGAACTTGAGAGCCTGAGGCAAGAGGATCAAGACTTTAAGACCAGACTTGGCTACACAGTGAGTTTGAAGACAGGTTGGAATGCATGAGACACTATCTTAAAAAGCAAACCAAACCTTCATACAAACAAACAGCCCCTCCAACCAACCAACCAACCAACCAACCAACCCACCAGATAACCAACCAACTAACCAACCAACAAAACAAATATCAAAGAAACTTCCAAACAAAGTACCACCTCCAATATTTTCTATACAAAAACTAGTTCTCATATAACCCATATACCTTTATTAACTTCTGTTACTCATGTCATTTAAACATATTTTATATAAAGTGTTATAAAGTCAACAATCACTAGAGGTCACTGAAGTTTTCATATTACCTCATCTTTAAAGCTGAGGTGAAAAGTAAGTTGGTTTGAACAATTCTAAACTTCAAATTTTGCAAGGAAATGAAAGACCCTGTCTAAGTGTTCTGTTGGGGTGAAGAAACACCATGACCAAGGCAAGTTTTTTTTATAAAGGAAAGCATACAGTTGCTTACAGTTACAGTGGCTTAGTCCATTATCATCTTGGCCGGGATTCTGGTGGCAGGCATGGCAGACATGGTGCTGGTGAAGTAGTTGAAAACTACATCCTGATCTTCAGGTAGGCAGGTAGGTAGGTAGGTAGATAGATAGATAGATAGATAGATAGATAGATAGATACAGACAGGTAGGTAGGTAGATAGATAGATAGATAGATAGATAGATAGGTAGGTAGGTAGGTAGGTAGGTAGATAGATAGATAGATAGATAGATAGATAGATAGATAGATAGATAGATAGATAGATGTGGCAGAGACAGAGACACACAGAGCAAGACAGAGACAGAAACTAGGCCTGGCTTGGGCTTTTAAATCTCAAAGCCCACACCCCCAGCTGCATACTTTCTCCAACAAGGCCACACCTACTCCAAAAAGTCTATACCTCCTAATCCTTCTCAAGCCATTCCTTGATGACTGAGCATTCAAGTATATGAGTCCATGGAGGACTTTTTTTCAAACCACCATAGGCATGTATGTGGAATATAGATGCCTCTTTCAGGTTTGTCCCCAAACTCAAGGAAGAGCGGAAGGATTTAAAAATTAGGCTTTCGGCTTGGCCTTATACTACAAAGAGCTGTGATCCATAGAAAAAATCAGGAAAGGCTGCTAATTGGACAAAGGAAGAAAGATTTTCTTAAGGGAAAAAGTTAAAATCTTAGGACTCAGTTAGACATATATGGAATATATCCCATTCCCTTAGGAACAGGGCTTGAAAGGTGTCCTAGTTTGCTTTCTATTGCTGTAATTTCCAGAGGAAAGGGTTAATTTCAGCTTACAGTTTACAGTTGTAGTCTGTCCTGAAGAGAAACCAAGGCAGGTGGAACTCAAGGGAGGAACCTGGATGCAGGAACTGAGTCATGGCGGAATACCACTTACTAGTTCTCCGTAACTGCTCAGCCTGCTTTCTTAGACAATTTAGGACCACCTTCCTAGGGTGGGCACTGCCCACAATGAGCTGTGACAACCCCTCACACCAATCATTAATCAAGACTATGCTAGAAAGACTTGTCTGTAGGCCAGTCTTATAGAGGCATTTCTCAATTGAGAGTCTCTCTTCACAAATGACTATAACTCATGCCAAGCTAACAACAACAACAACAACGAAACAACAAACAAACAAACAGCCAGGAAAGAAGGAAAACCTTATGATTGATAACAGATCATTGTGAAAACAACCAGTTTACAAATGTCATTTTGTTATTTGTTTGATTTTTGAACAAGTTAGTTGAAAAAGATACCAGAGATAGAAGGTCAGAAGGAAACTGAACATTAAAGCCTTTGTACTCTGTAGGATGGATGTCTGGGGAGAAGTGTAGGGTAAGCCCAGAGAACTGGAATGTACCCTGCTAAAAATTCCCATCTTTTGCTGCAAGACAGAAAGATGTCCATCTAGGAGAGTGTACAATATATTTAGCATTTTTTTCTTGGCAAAGACCGTGTGTAGTCACACGTCTGCTTTTTTATCTGTTTCTCTTTAGGCAAGGTCTCCCCTTGCAGCACAGGGCCTGAATTCATGATCACCCATACACTGGGATTATAGATGTGTGCCCGTTTGCTTGGTTATGGTTAGCTTTTTGATGCTGTATTTTGTCTATCATGATTCAGAATGATTTTTAAATGCAAGGTTTTGAAAGGTAATTAGAAAAGAAAAAAAGAAAAGGTAACTAGTTTGGAGAACCTTTAAGGATGACTCGCCCTCTGTATTTTCGATGTGTGCCCAGGATGGTACCTTTTTCTCAGGTGGGATGAATTTTGGCTGGTGTCAGCAGAGCCTTGGGTGGGCGATTTAACTTGGATGTAATAACTAGCTTATTCTTGGAATTTCATCCTGTGGCTACTGATGGAGGGGCTGGACTTCATCTAGTACTTATGTGAAACTCTCAGTCTAAAACCAAGGAATGTGAGAATTTTGGAGGGGTTTGACAGTTTGGGATCAGCTATTCTGCTGTGTCATAGAAGAGGATTTTATTTCCAGAGTCTAATTTTTCCCCAGACAGTTACTATTCATACTTTTGCAGTTTGGTGGATTTTTATATTGCTGCAGAAGGATTTGGGGATTCAAAATGTCCTTTGTGTTCTTTGCACATTTTTTCAAGGTATATTACACTGTATGGCTGGGCATAATTTGAGCTGGAAAATAGATGAGGTTGAATGTTGGCTCAGGGTATAGTTTGATCTTGAAGTTATTCTAGTAAATGTTCAGTTTCAGCTCTTTCAGAGCCTTTAGGCATAAAAATCTTATCCACAAGCCCAAGAAGTATATAGAAGATACAATAATAAATATGGATGTGGCTCTCATGAACTAGGCAGCCGGACTTCCTGGTACTCCAGATCCCTTCCCCTGAGAGAGGCAGTCATACCTTTGCTCACGGTAGACCGACTTGTTAGGGCTCCGAGGTAACACTGAAGGCTACATGTGTTTTAGTTTGATTCCTATTGCTGTGATAAACACCTCGGCCAAGAGCAAACTGGGGTAGGAAAGGTTTCTTTGTCTTCCGTATTCCAGATCATAGTCCACTGAGGGAAGCCGAGGAAGAAACCTGGAGGCAAGACCTGAAGCAGAGGCCGTGGAGGAACAACACTGCTTACTGGCTTGCTCCTCATGGCTTTCTCAGCCTGCTTTCCAATGGCCCAGGATCACCTGCCCAGATGCGACACTGTCTACAATAAGCTTGGCCTTCTTATATCAATCAATCAAGAAAATACCCAAGACTTGCCTATAGGCCAATCTTATAGGGACATTTTCTCATAAATATTAATTCCTTTGATCAGGTGACCCTAAGTTGACAAAACATAATCTAACCACTACAGTGTATATAAATAAAATATTTTTGATACGCATCATAAAGAGCAGCCATGTTTATTTTTGCTGTTATAAAGAGAATTCTCCCCATGTTTGTTCCTTTTGGGGGACAGCTAATATGTAATATGTAGTATGTGCCCAGCTTTCTTGTCAGAAAGCTTTAGTCTGTTATTGTTTAGACATGGAATGATTTTTGTGTCCCTGCTTCCATATACCATCCTATTAGACTCTGTGGGTCTCAGCATTGGGCTAGCAGTAGGTTTCCCTTGTCTGTCTCCATGGCTCTCCAACTTCTCCGTGTTCATGTAGTGTATAGTTGAGTCAGGTCAGATCTCTACTATGACCTTCATGGGTTGTGCAGAGGTGAGTATTATAGCTAACAATTTAGCCAGGTGTGGTGGTACATGCCTCTGATTTCAGCCCTTGGGAGCTGAGGAAGAAGGATTACACATTTGGGGCCAGCCTGGGCTATACCACGAGAACCCACCTCATGAAAAATGTTGATAGTTTTGTTCTGTGTTATGAGACTTTCTGTGAAAATAGAAGGCTAGGTCAGGACCTGGCTTTGCCTTTTACAGTTCTCTCCCCAGCGCCACGCTAAGGGTTGTTATCTTTGTTCTTAAAGCGGGGCCTCAGCAAGCAGGTACAGAAGGGGAAGTAACAGAAGACTGAGATGTAGTCCACATTCCCGAGGTCATTTGCTCTCTGCCTAATGGTTATTCTCTAATGCTATTAGAAAACTGAGGACTGTCCGCTTTAAGTGACCCCACCCTTATGGAGCTGGGTATAAAACCGGGACAAGCGGCTTCCTATTGGATGTGGACTAGTTCTCATTCTTGGTACTTCCATGGCAGACAAACTGCTCTGTTGGTCCTATTCAAAGTTGGTGGAAGGATGTTCCTACCATTCATACATCTCAATGAAAACACAGGGCCCTGTTGGGACGGGGTCTGAAGAAACAGTTCTTAGGCAACCCAATTATTGCTTAATGATAGCTTGAGAAGCCATCAATCATTTGGGGGGTAGATTTTCACGAATGTCTTAGCGTTCTGACTTTTCTCTCGGTCATGTATCTGCATTTATTATATAACATGCCAAAACCAGAGGGCAAAAATATGCTGAAACCCTGTTTTTTTGACCAAGAAATTACTCAAATATCTTTATTATATTACTTATTAAATTTGAAAATGTGTCTTGTCAAATTATATTCACGTTTTAGCTTCAGCATTTACATTACTCTAGGATGCCCCTTCCTCATGTATCTCTAAGTGTCTTTGTGCTTACACACATTGCCCATAGACAAACACAGGTACACCTTATGAACATTCACATCTATGGATCTTTGGTCTAAGTTATGTTTGTACTAAGCAATATTTTACTTTCTACCTTAAATTATGCCAAGTGTCACTGTCTAACGTAGCATGTTAACAATGCTAAATTACTGAAAGAGGGTGGCTAACATGACTCATCCAGAAGAGTCACCTGCCACAAGCCTGGTGAACCGAGTTCAGTCTCCTGTAATCACGTAAATGTGGAAGGAGATGACTGACGGACTCCAATGTCTTCGTCTGCACATGTGTGCTGTGGGATACATATGACATACACACACAGACAGAGACAGAGAGACAGAGGGGGGGACAGAGATAAGGAGAGTTGGAGAGACAAAGAGAGACAGAGAGACAGAAAGGCAGAGACAGACCCACACAGAGGACAAATGAGAGAGCAATAGAGAAAGAGAATACATTTTAAAAATATGTGTAAGAAAACATGGAGTAGAGTGGAGGAATGCAGATGAGAAAAGACGGACAGAAAAATAAATTAGGGTTGTGGTGGCAGGACCACAGTGAGGAACGGGAATCCAGGAGTCACCCTCAGGTAGTGACGTGGGATGGACTAAGATTTTTGCACATGCGCACCGTGGGCACCCATGTCTGACCGCAAGATGGATTTAAGATTGTTCGATATGTGTACTGTGGGCTCTCTTGTCTGGACCATGTTTCTGACCAGAAGATAGATGGAACACGTGGCTGGAAGAAAAAGAACCAGAGAAGGACAGTTTTAGGGGGAAGATGACTTTGGGAACTTAAGTGCCCTGTGCGTTTTTAACGACCAGGAATGGGCTGAGCAAGAGGAAGCCGCTCAGCAGGTCCCATAGTGCTAATGGTGGAGGAAGGTGGCGGCTGGGAAGTTTTGAGAGACCTTGGTGCCTGGAGGCACAGGGTAGAAAAGGGAGCCTTCCCACCCAGCCTTCCCTACAGTTCTACCTACCGTCCCGCCATTCGTCTGTCTTCTTTATTCTCCTCAACCGAGAAAGCTGAAGGGAAGCATACTGTAGGATAAAGTTTTCTGGAAATAATTTCTCGGCCCGGGAGAAAAAAAATTGTAATTAACAACTGCGTACGGTTCTAGCTCTGAAGTTCCTATGGTAGCCACTAGATGGCAGGCCCAGTTCACAGAAACACACACACTAAGCCACAAATTTTTATTTATTTATTTATTTTTCCTAACAGAGGGAGGAAATTGTTACAGATGCCAAGGATTCTGTCGAGAAGTGAGAGAATAAGAACTTTAAGGAGTTACCTTTTTATTTAACAATTAATTTGGGTATAAAATTTTTGATACACACTGTATATCATTACCCCTCATTCCTTTAATACTCTTGCGTTGAGACAGTAATCTATAACTTAGACAAGTGCCAAATAACCGGAGTGGTCCAATGTTGTGCTTCAGTAAGATAAGCTGGTTTTTCTTTTGATGGCCTATATAGCTAACAAAAGTCTTAGTTCTGGAGGGAAGGGGAGAAGCACACGGAAGGGCTCTCCAGGGCGGGCTCTAGACCCAGGGCTCAGATTGCTGTCAACCATTAGACCAGAATTAGTGTGTACCTGGGCAACAGCTCCCCCTGTCTACATTTGGGGTCCTTCATCATGAAGTGACATTACTAATTCTTATAGCTCTAGTGCTAATCACAGGGTACATGTGTCCCGTGCCCAGGTTTTTAGGAGGCACATGCGAAGACGAAGGTGATGGCGATTTTTGAAGAGTGCAGAAGGCTGTGGTTTACAAAGGCTGATGTTTTCGATTGTCACTGGGAATGCTTAGAATCTCAAAAGTATTTTTTTCTTAAAAAAGAAATCCTGGAAATAACGCCATTCAGAGATCAGGGCGTGACAAGGTGTGGCGCTGTATGTAGGGGCTGAAACAACATGCTGTGGCTCACATTTCAGTGCTAAGTACTGGGGAGTTGAAGAAGCTCAGAGAAAGAAAAAAAAAATTTATTATTTCTAGTTGCCTTAAAAGCAACAAACAAACAAACAAACAAAAAACAAAACAAACACAAAAAAGCCCCAAACCAACCGACCAACCCAGCAGCTGGAGGCAGAGGCAGGCAGATCTCTGTGAGTTCAAGGCCAGCCTGGTGTACCTGCACGGGATTGTCTAGGTTAAGTTGATGAAGGTGGGAAGACCCACCTTAATTGTGGGTGGCACCGTTCTAGGGACTGGCTCCTGGACTGAGAAAAAAACTGAAAGCCACGGAGGAATTCATCGCTCTTTGTTTCCTGACTGTGACCTCACACTCCTGTCGTTATGGTTTCCGTTTCTCACAATGGACTGCACCTTGCAGCTGTGTGCAATGAACTCTTTCTCCTCCACGACGCTGGCATCAGGGCGTTCTATCGCAGTAACCAGAACGGGAAGTAACATGCCAAGTTCAAACACAAAGGCCACCAACTGCATAGCGCCCTCTAGCGTGCTGTGGAGATTCTGTCCTTCAGTCTACTGACTTAAATATAATCCTATCTAAAAACACCCACAAAACCAACCAGAATAATGTTTGATCAAATATCTGGGCTCTGTGGCTCAGCCAAGTTGGCAAAATTAATCATCACAATGGTGAAACCGCCTATGTTTTTATATTTAATTTATGGTATTTGTAAGGAAAAAAAAGAGTTAAGTTTTATTTATGTTTATTTTTCAAGTGTTTCAATTCTCATCTCTTATTTGGAATATTTAGCCGGGGAAATTTGTTCTAACTACTTAAATACTTATGGCTAAATCTATTATCTTATTTGTTCTATGGTTTACTAAAGCATCCTAAGGTTAATCTCAATCCCCCTCCTTGCTTATGTGTCTGTGGATGAGAGTTCGGTTTTGTTTGAATGTGGGTTTATTGAATTTTTACCCTTGGAAGATAGTTTTACTTCTGTTTGTAGAGTTTGGCTTAAGGTCTAAGCTTCACTGTTCAGTTTCAAAATTCTATTTGATCCAAGCTCGTTTTCAGTTACAATATCTTCCCTCTTGTCTGGTTAAGTCGACTATATCAGCTGTACTAGTTTAAACTTTGTTTTTGAAAATTTCAATATTTGGGCCTTCATAGATGTGGACTCCCATTGATGTTTTTTTTTCCCTCAATTTATAGACAATTCTTTTTGATACCTTGTAGGTTTAGATAGAATGTTACATGTGGTATATAGAAAATGGAACGGGAAGTTGAAACTCTGGACAATGTCATTTTTTTCCTAGTAATTAATTTTTTTCCTTCTGGACGACAGGCTGAAGGCAAATGCCCTCAATCCTATCTGATCCTGGTATGTATCAGCAGTCAGCATGGATCTCTGCTGACTACCCTCTTATCTGTTGACTCTCTCAGAGGAGTGGAGGACCCTTCTGTGTAGCCAGGTTCCTTCCCAGGCCTAACTTGTCACAGTTCCACTTTCAAATCAACTATTTCAGACTAGGGAACTGCCCACACACAATGGCACAGATCTGACTTACCTGCTTGGCTGGGGTGAAGGGAGAGGGGCTGTCGTAGGTTAAACCACAATGGCACAGATCTGACTTACCTTACCTGCTTGGCTGGGGTGAAGAGGGAGGGGCTGTCGTAGGTTAAACCACAATGGCATAGATCTGACTTACCTGCTTGGCTGGGGTGAAGGGGGAGGGGCTGTCGTAGGTTAAACCGGTTGTTTTCCTTCTGTGGAAGTGGACTTGGTCCACTTCAACAAACTCACAATAAAAAGAACTTCCTGGAGGTTGGAACGAAATGGTGGTAGGATTTGCTGAGCCCCAGGGGCCGTTGGAAGTAGAACGGGGATGCCTTTCTGAGACATGTATACAGAGATCTAGAAACAGAAGGAGGAGGGTCCTGAGGCAAAGGGGTTCTTGTGCTGAGCAGGTTTAAAAATTCCAGGGTTAGACTGCTGACTGGGAAGAGCATTCAGCTAAACCCTGGGAGAGCAGCTCTAGGCTTCCTTTACACTGACTGCCATCACTATAGACCAGAGCAAGGCTCACCTGTCTCTACACTAATGTTCCAGCACAGTAAGTGAGGAGGGCTAAGTCCGACTTCTCAGACGCTGCCCACATACATGTGCTGTGTTCCCTGCGGAGCCAGTCTTCTCAGACGCTGCCCACATACATGTGCTGTGTTCCCTGTGGAGCTAGTCGTATCCAGCTGGGGAAAGTAGCTTGTTATCTGATACTCCTTGTAAGATCATTCTTCAGCTAAAGAAGAATCTTTTTTTTTTTTAAATCTTTTCAGTTTTATCCTTTTGTAGATGGGGAGTTAATATTCAAATGCGCTATTCTCAGTTTTCCATTTTTGAAAAAGCAGTCATCACTGTAACCGCTTTAACAAAACTGACCGCATAGTTCACCTTTTTATAAGTCATTTTATTCTCTGCTTCTGCCTCCCCTTTCCCAGTGTGTGTGTGTGTGTGTGTGTGTGTGTGTGTGTGTGCATGCTATATGTGTGGAGATCATAAGAAGGTGCTGGATCCCTTAGAACTGAAGTTACAGCTGGTTATGCACCTGCTGCCTGGAGTCTAGGGAACCCACTTCAGATCCTCTGGTAGAGTAAAACGTGCTCCAAACCATGGAGGCTATGTCTCCACTGCACACAAGTCTCATCTTTTAAGAGAAAAAAATACCAGGAGGAACTTCAAGCTGGTAAAATGTAATGTGACCAGTATTTCCAGGAATCTGAAATTATAAAAAGAACTGAAATAATGAGTAAAGAATTTTTACGTACATCATAAAATTATGTACCATTAGGACTTAGCTGATGCTTGGAGGGTGGTCTGAGAAATCTAATATAGTTCTCAAATTTCATAGATGGTGGTGCATCCATAAGTTTACTCCCGACTATTCAATTAATCACTAATGTAGCTACTTAAATACAATTTTTAGATATAATTAAACTTGATAAACAGTTGACCTCAAAGTAGACAGATTATGTTGTTGGGTGTCATCCAATCACAGGAACCCTTTGAATCTGAGTCAGAGTTAGAGGAAGGAAATAATTGAAGTGAGAAATTCTTAGTTATAGACTTGAAGGTGAAAGATTGTGCGACAAGAGATGCGAGCGTCTCTGAGGAGACAGAAACAACGATTCTCTTCTCACAGGTGTAAGTAACCGAACTCTGTTTTGTGAGGGCTTGGGAAATGAATTCGTTTGCTCAGAGCGCGGTAACAAGAGCTGGAGGTCTCCATCATGTACAAGATACAATAAGACTGGGCACAAACCCTCATTATCAAGGCTGGGCGAGGCAACACAGTAGGAGGAAAGAGAACCCAAGAGTAGGTGAAAGGGTCAGAGACACACCACTTCCCATCCCACTCCCTACTCTCCAGTCCCGTGGAAGATGTGGAGGAAGAACTGCAGGAGCCAGAGAGCTTCATAGGAACTCACAGACAATGAAGCAGCAATCATGGCGCCTGCACGGCTCTGCCCTAGGTCCTCTCTTCTTATGTTATGGTTGTTAGCTTGGTATTCTTGTGGAACTGCTAACAGTGGGCGTGGGATCACTGCTCTTGGGACCCTTTCCCTCCTACTGCATTGTCTTGCCCAGCCCTGATACAAGGGTTTGCCCCTCATCTTACTGTGTCATGTTGTGCCTTATTTGGTTGCTCTCTCTGGGTGGCTTGCTCTTTTCTGAAGGAAAACCAAGGAGGAGTGAATGTGGGAGAGAGGGAAGGTGGTGGTGGTGGGGAGGGCGCTGAGAAAGATGGAGGAGGAGAAACTGCTGTCAGGATGTGCTGTTTGAGAGGAAAATAAAACAACAAAGCAAAGCAAAGCAAAGCAAAGCAAAACAAAACAGGTCACAAGAGGCTGGGTTGCTGTTGCAGTCTGATTCTGAATATTCCCCTAAAGCTCATCTACGGAAGATCTCCTTTCCGGGACAAAGATGGCTAGGGGTGGGGCCAGTAGGAGGTGCGTGGATCCAGAGGGCTCTGTGCTCATCAGTGGATTCCTCTATTGGCTGAGCCGCAGGCTCACGGGCATTGGGAAGAGGTGGAAACTAGGAGAAACGGTCAAGTTAGAGAAAGTAGGTCTGACATTCTCCCCTCCCTATTCATTTTCATTCTTTCTTCATTTTCCCATCTTCCTTTCTCTTCTCTCCCACTGTCCTTCCCCAACTTGTGCTTCCTGGTTGATATGAATTGAGCAGTTTTGCCTAACCACAAAGCTCCTTTTATGATATCCTGTCTCATTGCCTGGTCCACAATAAGTCAAATGATCTTTGAACCTATGAGCCCAAATATAGTTTCCTTTTGAATCGATATAGCAGCGGCCTAGTAATGTAACCAATTGAGTTTCATCCTAATCGACAAACAAACACTTGACAAGAGCGTCCTTCCCTCAAAATCCCCTTCCTCCTGTTTTTAGACCTCCGTGTCTAGGCTCCAGGAAAGCATCCCTGTCCTATTTGCAGAAGTCTCTAAGACTCAGGAAATCCTACCATCATTTTCTTCCAGTTTCAATGAAGTTTTCCTTTGGGGTTATTTATATAGTCCTTGCTTCTCGAACCACTTTTATTTGACTCACTTTCAAAAAAAAAAAAAAAAAAAAAAAGCTAATTCCTGGCCCTGCCACAGGAGACTGACTCCATAGGGGAGGCTGATGCAGTTAGAGT
This sequence comes from Mastomys coucha, assembly GCF_008632895.1. Classification (NCBI taxonomy): domain Eukaryota; kingdom Metazoa; phylum Chordata; class Mammalia; order Rodentia; family Muridae; genus Mastomys; species Mastomys coucha. Next base: position 174,256,103 of record NW_022196905.1, on the reverse strand, counting down.
TACAGAAATGCTATTGCACACTTCCGTGCCACAGCATGTGCCCTCTCCCGCCTGCTGGCTCCTCAGAGGGGATGGAAAACATCTGCTCATCATTCTATGCATAATAGACCATAGCATAATTTTGATTACCTCATTCCCTCAAGACTCCAGCAAGATGGTTTATCTTATCATTATCGGGAGAATATCCAATGTTAGGAACCTTAGATTCTTACCTCAGCACATTGTCTGGTTTCCCAAGGCTGCTCTTCCAGCACCCAATTCATTCTGCTCGCTTAGGCAGAGGCCAGCGCTACCAAAGAAGAAAGGTTGTTGGGCACACCTACATGACCTTGATAACAAAGACTCCTCTATTGGGAGTTGCTATTTAAAGATTCTGACACCTTGGTTCTCAAGTGTATTATTAATACAAGAGATTTGTACCTCATATGAAGGTCAAGGTGCGAACTTTATCCATACCTAGAAGTAAAAGCTACCAAGGGGTCTTGGCTTGTCTGTCTTTAGTTAGATGCCCAGTCATTTAATTTGATTGTTCTACAAACTTATGTTTTCTTGCTCAAGGTGCTTATTGTCTATATGGCCACAGGGTTGCTCCAAGGTCATTGGTCATTTGTTGAAATCATGCAACTATGAACCTTGGGGATCTTAATGCTGTAGTATTCTTTGGGGCCAGTGATGATCTTCCTTTGTGTGAAAGAGTAACTCTACTATGAGCTTTTGTTTTTCCAAGTGTGTCCATATTTGAAGTTGACTTAAACAGATAGCCTTTTTTGTTCTTGATGTGTGTGCATACGCACACACAGGTGCAAGTATGTGTATAGGTGTGTGTGCATGTATGTGTATGCACATCTGTGGAGATCAGAGCTGGGGTGGTATCATCTTCAGTTACTTTCTACTTTATGTTTTGAGGCAAGGTCTTTCAATACACATGTAGCTCATGGATTCATCTAGGTTTAATGGTCATCAGGCCCTAAAACTCCCTGTTCCCAACTTCCTAGTACTGGGAATGTAGACATGCACCACCACACCTCACACCTGCTCCTCCCCCATTCCCTCTCTCAGTACTAATTAGTATTTAACACTTACAAATAGGGTTTGCAATAATCTGGAGAAAATGGCTGTAAATGCCGTGTGGAAGCCAGCTGTTTATCACTGCATTTAGAGGGAGATGTTATGGACTGACCAAAAACATGATCAGTTCTGCCTAACCCCTCAGCGTAGTGTTTTAGACTTTGTTCACATGGCTGGCTCTTAGAGATTAGAGGATTTAAAGCATTAGGTGGATCTCACTGTTGGCAAATTCTATTAGTGATGCTTTGCAACTCTAGGAGACAGAGAGTACACTCCAGGCTCTCTGTTGCTCAGTGGTGCGGATTGGCTACAGTCTGAACCCCAGCCAGCTCATATCTGCTCTGCTCTGCCTCAGGCAGCAGAAGAGCTTCCCACCGGAAGAGCAGAAGATGCCGCCGCACAGTGGAGTAAATGCTCTGGTTGTCGGCAGTGGTGGAGAGAAGGCAGCTTACTCCTGATAATGCACTCTATTTTTTTTTGTGTGTTGTTTTGTGTTGCTTTGCTTTGTTTTTGAGACAGACTCTATGTAACGCTGGCGGTCCTGGAACTCACTATGTAGACCAGGCTGGCGTTGAATTCACAGAGATCCACTTGCCTCTGCCTCTGGGATTAAAGGCATGTGCCACCACACCCAGCCTGACGATGCATTCTTGATGGAGCAGTCTTTCTCTATCTACTAGTTTTGAAGAGAAGTCTGCCATCTGATTTCACAGTAAGATTTATTATTTTAAGTTGACATTTGAAGAACTCATAAATGGGTATACAGTGTTTGTGCTAAAGATTTCACCAGAAAAGTGTGTGGCATCAAGTCAGATGTTCTGTGAGTCCTCTTCAGCCTTTCCTTTGTCTTTTTTTTTTTTAGATTTATTTTTATTTTAATTTATCTGTATGAGTACACTGTAGCTGTACAGATGGCCATGAGCTATCATGTATGTGGCTGCTGGGAATTGAATTTAGGACCTCTGTCGGCCCCACTCGCTCCGGCATAATTCACTGTAGTTGTCTTCAGATGCACCAGAAGAGGGCATCAGATCTCATTACGGGTGGTTGTGAGCCACCATGTGGTTGCTGGGATCCGAACTCAGGACCTTCAGAAGAGCAGTCAGTGTTCTTACCCAGTGAACCATCTCACCAGCCCCTTCCTTTGTCTTTTATGTAAGTGAACAGTTGGAGATAGTTGCTTTTAAAGTTTTCTTGGTTAAAGTTATTGTGTCCAGTCTCTGTACAAGTGTCTAGTTAATAGTTGCAATTAAAAAAAGATTCTATTTATAACAGCATCAAAAAGTGAAAAAAAGTGAAAATGTCTATGACTAAGACTCAAATAAAACATGAATCTCTATGGGAAAATCATAAAATTCAACTGATACACACACACACATACACACACACACACACACACAAATATGAATGAGTAGTATAGATACCTAAAATATTTCTGAAGAGAAGAATGATAAATGAAAAATGTTACTTCTTTCTAAATCATTTGGTTCAGTGCTCTAAAGTTAACATTAACATTTAATATGCTGTATATAAAATTAAGATGGACATTAAAATATGTCCATTTATGGCCAGGACTCGGGGAGATGGCATGGCCTGCCTGTGTAACCCTTGAGGAAACTGTCCTCTTCTCTCACACCATCCGCTCGGTCTGACTGTCCTGCTGCGCAATCCAACCGAGCTTCCAGGCCATGAAAGCATCATCATCAGATTAGGAATGATTTTCAAAGTTTTTTTCTTATATCCCAAGTTTAAAGGTAGCCTAGGCTACATAGTGAAAGATCCCCCCCAATGGAGTGTTCAGTTGTAGACATGTACCCTAAGACTAGGCAGTAGTGGCACATGCCTTTAATCCCAGCACTTGGGAGGCAAAGGTAGGCAGATTTCTGAGTTCTAGGCCAGCCTGGTCTACAGAGTGAGTTCCAGCACAGCCAGGGCTACACAGAGAAACCCTGTCTCAACAAACAAAACAAAAAACAAAGAACAAAACAGAACAAGACTGGAGCTTCAGGAAGGAATGTGTGAGCAATCACAGGTTGGTTGTATGAACTAGATGAGAGTCTGTAGGAAGTGACAGTAGATACAGAAGTCATGAGCACAGGTTAGTACTTCATCGTGCATGTATCTAAACCACCTTCCAGAAATCGAAGTTGATTACATGACAGGACTGGCAGGATGTAGCACAGCAGAAAGAAACCTACTGAGAGTCTCAGAGAACTCATAGGGTTCAATATGCTATGACATGACTGAAATGGGGAAAAAGAAAGAAGCCTGGAAATAATTACTATGGAGGCATCAACCTTTCCATTATGAGTTATGTAAATCAGGGACAGGGCCTGGCTGAGACCTAGGGGCCTTGTATGAAGGCTAGCAGCCAAAGCACCTTTTTGCCCTTGACTTTCTGAAGTATCCTTACTTCAAGGGAAGTATCCTGGTGACATCTTAGATGCCAACCACAACTTCATAGAATACCCACTTTTCCTTTCCTTTCATTTATTCTCATCAGCATCTTTCTCCACCCAACAGGCTAGTGGGAGGTCATGATTCAAGGTTGAGAGAATAGTCATGGGGATTTGATTGTATGGGTCAGTCCAGCTCAAGCTGATGCATGGGAGGCTGGGAGAAGAAGTTGGAATAAGAACAGTACCTCGGCAGAAGATATTTACAAAGAAGAATGATGATATTAAATGGTGTCTTTTGGCTCTTTCCAGTTTCCACTAAGATGATCGTAAGATAAAAGGATGAAGAGTAAGATTTCAGAGGCTGGGAGCACAAACAATAGACAACATCAGACTGATAGCAAAGCAGTTTTGGAAGATGGGAACATAGCAGACAGACTGTGGCCAGATACTGGGAATGACCATGCAGACCTGCCAGGATTTGACAGCAACGAGGTCCATGAGGGAGTCCATTAAGCCAAGAGACTAAAAATAGGGAGCCAGACTCCACCCACTTCCCTCTCAGGGGGCAGATGGCTCTTCTTCAAATTCCTGAGAACTTCAAGTGGACTGGGACCGTCTTAAGGGCATAGATTATCTGATGTGTTTGATATACACATAGTTTTGAAGAGGGTTTGCAAATCAATTGGAGCTTCTGAGAATTTCTGGTTAGAAAGGAGGAAATAAGAGGCATTAGTAATTCCAGGAAGGGTTAGTGTGCTGGCTAGCTTATGTCAACTTGACACAAGCTTGAGTTATTGGGGAAGAACTTTCAATAAAGGAGGTGCCTCCATAAGTTTGGTTAGCATGCGACTCTGTAGGGCATTTTCTTAATTCTCAAATAAGGTAGGAGTCCAGTTCATTGTGGGTGGTGTTCCCACTGGGCTGGGAGTCATCTGAGCTGTAAGGAAGCAGGCTGAGTAAGCCATGAGGAGCAAGCAAGCAAGCAGCACTCCTCTACTCCCTCTGCGTCAGCTCCTGCATTGAGTTCTTGCCCTGGCTTCCCTGGATGGTGGATTACAAATTATATGAAGAGATAAACCTTTTCCCTCCCCAAGTTGCTTTTGGTCAAGCTGTTTTATAACAGTGATAGAAACTCTATCACAGAAATTGGTGCCATGTTGTGAGGTATCGCTATGAGAGACTTAACCACATTTTGGGGAGGATTTTGGAAGGACTTCGGAATTTTAAGCTGATTTAGCTGTTGGGTGTTGAGAGGTTATTGGGGAGTTTTGTGGGAACTTAGAAGATAATGCTGAGAGTAGAGGTGATTGAGACCTGGCTGTGAATTTTCAGAGGGAAACAAGGTCTCTATCAGGTTCATTTATGTGATATTTTTAAGTTAAGAGTCTGTGGTTCTGGTCAGCTGGATCTGAAGAATTGGCTGCAACTAACAAGAGACCAGCGCTATTAAAATGGAACTTTGCTTTGCTGAAACAATCAACGCTGATTAGTGGGTGCTGAGAAATTAGAGATGACTAAGATGAGACCAGCATCATTGGGGTGATATCTCCTGGCATTATTTCTTCAGGGTCAACACGTGGAAGCTGTGATCCAGAGAGCGATAAGGCTCAACCTAGTATTGGCAGCTCAACTTGGTAATATATGAGTGGTACTGGTTGAAGACACGAGAGTGTCATGGAGAGTAAGTAGCTGAGGCTTGGCACTGTGAAAGGTCAGGGGAGGGCATAGCTGAAGGTGCAGCTTCAGTTGCAGTAGAAGGCCCAAGATTGAAGGAGTCATGGAGAGAAGTGGAGAGTTGGCACTGTGTGGTAGGGTCAGCATTCCTGAAGAGAGTCCAAGAGAGGCCATTGGTGAAAGAGCAATGTGTAACAAGAGACCCAAGCATTTTGGAGATTCTGGTAGGATGGGGCAAGGACAAGGACAGAAGCAGCTATGGAGTGGAGCTGTCCTGAGGCTAGGAGACAAGCTGTGTGTGCTATGGATGGCAGAGCTGGAGAAATGCATGTGCCAAGGCCCTTGGAGTCCAGGGGCTCATGAGTGAGTCCCAGATGTCAAGCACTTAGCTCTTCACACTGTTGCCTAGATTTCACTTTGAAATGCCTGTGACCAAGCTCTGCTTGTTACCTCTGGGGCAGAAGAGCATGCTACTTATATTTGATTTTACAGGAGCTCACAGTTGACAGACATTTTGGACTTTTAAAAAGTTTTTTTTAAAAAAGACTTCGGAGCTTTAGAGAGACTTGGGACATTTTAGAGTCTTTAAAAGCAACTGGGTGTTTTTAAGAGATTAAAGACTCTTCAGGGGAGGGCATGGGTGAAGGGGCAGCTTCAATAACAGTTGAGGCCCAGGATTGAAGGAGTTCATGTAGAACTTGAAGGAGTTCTCATGTAGAGAAGTTGAGGATTGGCACCATATGGTAGGGTCAGCAATCCTGAGGAGAGATCAAGAGAGGCTATTGGTCAAAGAACTGTAGGATTCAAAGACTGTGGCATTGAAAAGTTGTTTTATATTGTGATATTGATATTAACATACTATCTTGGGGACAAGTGAGAAAAGAAAGGTTCTTGTTAAATACTGATGTGTTCTTTTGTCAAGTTGACAAGGAGTCAGTTGTACTGGCTAGTTTTATGTAACTTGTCACAAGCTACAGTTATTTGGGAAGAGGGACTCTCAATTAAGAAAATGCCTCTTTAGATTGACCTATAGCTAAGGCTGTAGTACATTTTCTTCATTGGTAATTGATATGGGAGGGCCCAGCCCATTGTGGGTGGTGCCATCTGTAGGCTGGTGTTCCTGGATTCTATAAGAGAGCAGGTGAGCAAGCCATTAGAAGCAAGCTAGTAAGCTGCATTCTCCCATGGCTTCTGTATCAGTTTCTGCTCATAGGTTCCTGTATTTAATTCCTGCCCTGAATTTCCAGGATGATAGGCTATGCTATAATCTGAAATAAATCCTCTCCTCTTCAAATTGCTTTTGATCATGGTGTTTTGTCACAGCAATAGAAATGCCAAACAAGACCATCAACAAAATACTTAAGAAATAAATGTAATCATAATACATGCTTTGTGTACGCTAATGATGGGAATGCTCAAGCTTCTAGTTCACAGTCAGATGATATAAACTTATCATATTAACTTATGCCAATTCCTGGCTTAATTTATTGTTCAGTTTATAATAAAATGGTGTTCACCAGGCAGTGGTGGTGCACACCTTTAATCCCAGCACTTGGGAGGCAGAGACAGGTATATTTCCGAGTTTGAGGCCAGCCTGGTCTACAGAGTGAGTTCCAGGACAGCCAGGGCTACACAGAGAAACCCTGTCTTGAAAAAAACAAAAACAACAACAACAACAACAAAAAAAACAAACAAAAAAAATGGTGCTGAAGCAGATTGTTTTCATGATAAACTTTATATTATTGCTAGATCGCTTTAATTATACTAAATGTATTGTTTTAAAAAATGATTAAATCTTATGTGCATTGGTGTTTCATGTGTCCATGTGAGAGTATCCGATGCCCTGGAACTGGAGTTACAGACAGTTGTGGGCTGCCATTTGGGTGCTAGGGATTGAATCCAGGGCTTCTGGAAGAGCAACTGGTGCTCTTAACCGCTGAGCCATCTTTCCAGTTCCTTAATTATAGTCATGCATTGTTGTGATGACCACAATTATAAACAATTTAAAAAGCAAAAAGCACCAAGATTGTGTTAACAGTTCTCATACACAATTCAGTAGTTGCATGATATAATAATTATAATAATTATTATAATTTCATATAATATTATTATTTGAAATTAGCCTATGTTTCTATTTACATGAAGGCTAATAGGTATATTATAGTTGTAGGTGAACTCATATTTCTTCCTTCCTTCCTTCCTTCTTTCCTTCTTTCCTTCCTTCCTTCCTTCCTTTCTTTCTCTACTAGAAACACATCATTTGGTCATAATCTCTATTTTGAAAACTTAATTTATAACACTGTGCTGTCTTGAAATTTTTATTTTTTTGTACCTATGAACAATAAAAACCCTTTTACTATAAACATTTAGTGTTTTCAATAATGTATTCCTCTAAGTTGATAAGTGAACTTTTACCTCCTTATTTATATTTTGTTGACTGCTATACTTTTTTGTGTGCTTTTTATCTTCTGATTATATTTTTTCATGTCCTTAGCATAGTATCTAACTTCCTCACTTATTTCTAAACATGAAAAAAGTGTGTTCTATTTTATTGTGTGCTTATTTATTTCTTCCATCCTATATTTTGATTTTTTAAGTAAATCAACTTTATTGAGATACACTGTCAAAGTAAGATGTGTGTGGCAACATGGTTGGAACTGGAGGAGGTCATTCTGTTTAGAAAGGATAAGGCAGGCAGAGGATGAGAAAGACTACCTGCTTCCACAGACGCTGAGGTAAGAGTGATGGCTACCGGAAGACCGGGAAAGTTGGGAGGCAGAGGTGAGGAGATGTGGATTCACAGATTCTAAGTTACAGTTGGGGAAATAAGTTCTGCTGTTCCTTTGATAGTACCATAATTATAGATGATAGTAAATTGCCAGCCATTTCATAGAAGCTGGAAGACAGGATTGTCAGTCTTTTAGCTCTGAAGGAATGAAAAGAGTCTGAAAGGAGAGAGGTACACGAATACTGCTTTCTACATTTCATGATGTGTACATGTGTAATACCATTACTGACACCTCATAAGTGTTTAGTGTTAGGTGTTGATAAAAACACATAACCCACATTTAAAAATGAAGCTATTTTGTGTTCCATAAAATTTGACAAGTGTATCCATGTACATGCTTTCCAAAGTAACTAGGATATGGAAGGTTTTCATCTGTTTATCCAGCTTTCTGGAGCCCATCTGTAGTCAGTCCAGGGGCCTTCCCAGCTCTAGGCAGCTTTTGCTTTGATTCCCATTAGTACTGAATTTTGGTTGCTTTTAAATTTTTTTTCATTTAAATTATTTTATTTGTTTTTAATATTCTCACAGAGGTAAGATAAAATCTTAAATGTGTTTTGATTTGCATTTCCCTAGTTGCTAAAGAGATATATCTTCTTCTTCATAAAACTGTTCAGATCTCTGTTACATTTTACGAATAAATATTTTTCTTTTTGTTTTTTTGAGATATTTATATATTCTGGATATTAATCCTATGTTATATGTAGAACTAACAAAGATTTTCTCCCACTCTCTGGGCTTTCTTTTTATCCTGATTGTCTTTTTATCTGTGCAGAGCTTTTTAGTTTTTGAAGTCTAACTTTTCTTTCTTTTTTTGGGGAGGGGAGGAAAAGTTTTATTTGGCTTAACTTCCACACTGTAGTCCATCACTGAAGGAAGTCAGAACAGGAGTTAAAAAAGGGCAGGAATCTGGAGGTGGGAGCTGATGCAGAGGCCATGAAGGGATACTGCTTTCTACCTTGTTCCTCGAGGCTTGCTCAGCTTGCTTCTCTGTAAAACCAAAGACCACCAGACCAGGGCCAGCACCACCCACTATGGTCTGGGCCCTTTCTCGTCAATCACTAATTAAGAAAATGCCCACAAGCTTGCCTGTAGCCCAATTTTATGAAG
>NW_022196905.1:174207560-174247057 GCF_008632895.1 Mastomys coucha | reverse complement strand
AACATGATTTTAATATTTTCAACTGTTAATTCGACAGAATAATTATTTTAAGATATATTTCATTGTTATGTCTTCCTTTTCATTTCTGATTTTATTAATTTAGATACAGTCTCTGTGCCCTCTGGTTAGTCTGGCTAAGGGTTTATCTATCTTGTTGATTTTCTAAAAGAACCAGCTCCTCGTTTTGTTGATTCTTTGATAGTTCTTTTTGTTTCTATTTGGTTGATTTCATCCCTGGGTTTGATTATTACCTCCTGTCTCCTCCTCTTGGGTATATTTGCTTCTTTTTGTTCTAGAGCTTTCAGGTGTATTGTTAAGCTGCTAGTGTAAGCTCTCTCCGGTTTCTTTTTGGAGGCACTTAGAGCTATGAGTTTTCCTCTTACCACTGCTTTCATTGTGTCCCATAAGTTTTGGTATGATGTGTCTTCATTTTCATCAAATTCTAAAAAGCCTTTAATTTCTTTATTTCTTCCTTGACCAAGCTATCATTGAGTAGAGCATTGTTTAGCTTCCATGTGTATGTGGGCTTTCTGTTGTTTTTGTTGGTATTTAAGACCAGCTTTAGCCCATGGTGATTTGATAGGGTGTATGGGATTATTTCAATCTTCTTGAATCTGTTAAGGCCTGTTTTGTGACCCATTTTATGGTCAATTTTTGAGAAGATGCTCTGAGGTGCTGAGAAGAAGATATATTCTTTTGCTTTAGGATGAAATGTTCTATAAATATCTGTTAGATCCATCTGGTTCATAACTTCTGTTAGTTTTACTGTGTCTCTGTTTAGTTTCTGTTTCCCTGATCTGTCCATTGCTGAGAGTGGGTAGTTGAAGTCTCCCACTATTATTGTGTGGGGTGCGATGTGTGCTTTGAACTTTTCATTTCTTTTATGAATGTGGGTACCCTTGCATTTAGAGCATAGATGTTCAGAATTGAGAGTTCTTCTTGGTAGATTTTTCTTTGACCAGTATGAAGTGTCCTTCCTTATCTTTTTTTGATAACTTTTTGTTGAAAGTCGATTTTATTCAATATTAGAATGACGACTCCAGCTTGTTTCTTGGGATCATTTGCTTAGAAAATTGTTTTCCAACCTTTTACTCTGAGGTAGTATCTGTATTTGTCACCGAGGTGCATTTTCTGTATGCAGCAAAGTGCTGGATATTGTTTACATATCCAGACTTTTAGTCTTTTTATTGGAGAATTGAGTCCATTGATGTTAAGAGATATTAAGGAAAAATGATTGTTACTTTCTGTTACTTTTTGTTATTAGAGGTGGAATTATGTTTGTGTGGCTATCTTCTTTTGGGTTTGTTGGAAGATTACTTTATTGCTTTTTCTAGGGTGTAGTTTCCCTCCTTGTGTTGGTGTTTCCCATCTGTTATCCTTTGTACGGTTGGATTTATGGAAAGATATTGTGCAAATTTGGTTTTATCATGGTATATCTTGTTTCTTCCATCTATGGTAATTGAGAGTTTTGCTGGGTAGAGTAGCCAGGGCTGGGATTTGTGTTCTCTCAGGGTCTGTATGACATCTACCCAGGATCTTCTGGCTTTCGTAGTCTCTGGTAAGAAGTCTGGTGTAATTCTGTTAGGTCTGCCTTTATATGTTTCTTGTCTTTTTTCCCTTACTGCTTTTAAAATTCTTTCTTTGTTTAGTGCACTTGGTGTTTTGATTATTATGTTATGGGAGGAATTTCTTTTCTGGACCAGTCTATTTGGAGTTCTATAGGCTTCTTGTATGTCCATGGGCATCTCTTTCTTTAGGTTAAGGAAGTTTTCTTCTATAATTTTGTTGAAGATATTTACTGGCCCTTTAAGATGGGAATCTTCACTCTCTTCTATACCTATTATCCTTAGGTTTGGTCTTCTCATTGTGTCCTGGATTTCCTAGATATTTTGAGTCAGGAGTTTTTGCTTTTTGCTTTTTCTTTGACTGTTGTGTCAATGTTTTCTATTGTATCTTCTGCCCCTGAGAGTCTCTCTTCTATCTCTTGTATTCTGTTGGTGATGCTTGCATCTATGACTCCTATCTCTTTCCTAGATTTTTCTAACTCTGGGGTTGTCTCCCTTTGTGATTTCTTTATTGTTTCTACTTCCATTTTTAGATCCTGGATGGTTTTGTTCAGTTCCTTCACCTGTTTGATTGTGTTTTCCTATAGTTCTTTAAGGGATTTTTGTGTTTTCTCTTTAAGGAAGGGTTTCTGCTCTTTAACTGTGTTCCCCTGTATTTCTTTAAGGGGGCTATTTATGTCCTTCTTAAAGTCCTGTATCATCCTTATGAGAAGTGATTTTTAGATCCTAATCTTGCTTTTCCTGTGTGATGGTATATACATGACTTGCTATGGTGGGAGGATTGGGTTCTGATGATGCCAAGTAACCTTGGTTTCTGTTGCTTATGTTCTTATGCTTGCCTCCCACCATCTGATTGTCTCTAGTGCTACCTGTCCTCAGTTTATCTGACTGGAGCCTGTCCTTCCTGTGATCTTGGTTAGAACTCCTCAGAGTTCAGCTGTCTCTGTGATCCTGTGATGATCCTGAGATCCTAGGTGTTTCAGAGCTCGTGGAAGTCAAGCTGCCTCTGGGACCCTGAGATCCTGGTGTGACCGAACCCCTAGAATCCTAGGATCCTGTGATCCTGTGATCCTGGATGTGTTAGAGTGCCTGGGGGTGGAGCTTCCTCTGGGTGTTGTGGGACTGGCTGTAGAGTTCGTGCCCAAGGTCTGCTCAGGGCACTAGCACTTTTAAAATTTTATGTTTGTGCACATGTGATGTATGTCAGCATTTTGTCTAAGCTCTGCCCCACAGTTACCTGGCAACAGTCAGGTGTGCCTGACTCACTATAAAAGGGGCTGCTTGCCCCCTCCTCCCTCTCTTGCTCTCTTGCTCCTGCTCTTGCCTTCCTGCTCCCCCTCCCCTTCCCCTCACCCCTCTCTCTCCATGTTCTCATGGCTGGCCTCTACTCCTCTACTTCTCTACTCTCTCTCTTTCTCTGCCTCTCTCTGCCTCTTCTACCATCTTAACTCCCCTCCCCATGCCCTCAGGGTGAAGGGATATCTCATTATGGGCCCACCAAGGCACTCCCTTCCCCCACACCTCAGCACACATCCATAGAACATATTCCCCCTCTCTTTACCTTGTTATAAACACATCAATGTGTGCATGTGATACATGCCCAGGTGTGTGTGAACACGTGTCGTATATATTTATGGAGGTTTTCTATTTTTATTTATTTATGTATGCAAGTGTATCTGTTTGAATGTATGCTATATATATATAGGTGTGTCTGCTGGTTAGAAGAGGTAATTGGATTCCCTGGGGGAGGGAATATAGGCAGGTTTGATCCAGGTAGGTTCTGAGAATGGAACTCAGGTTCTCTGGAAGAACAGCAAGTGCTCTTAATGGCAGAATCATCTCCCCAGCCCATACTGAAAATTTTAAAATAGAGTCCCCCTCTCAGACTAACCTTGGAATTCACTTGTAAGAACTGAGCAAATAGGGACACTTCATAAAAATACCAAGGATCAAGGAATGTCCATTAAGCCTAAAGACAGAGCTTCGGAAGGGTTTACCAAGCAAACATCAGTCCCCAGGAGATGCCCTGATTGGGGGAGTAATGCCCAGTTCCAGGAAACGTCCCCAGTAAGGGGCGGGTCTCCCCCAACCCCTCCTAAATGTAATTGGTATCTCTTCCTTACCTGGGGCACAGAGGTCAATGGAAACAAAAGACAATGGGCTCCACCAATGAGAGATAACCAACTCATGCTGTAAACCTATGTACTGGGAAGGTAAAAAAAGTGTGTGCTTTTGTCCCTTCATGGTCGCCTTTGCTCTGAATGCAGGACGACCCCAGTATACTGGTTCAATAAAAACTTCATGCTAATTGCAGCGATCTCCATTCCTGATTCTTTGTGAGAGGGGCACCCAAGGTGAATTTAACACACTAATTTCTGTGTTGCTGAGCCTAACCGTCAAAGCCTTGGGATATGCCTGTCTCTACCTTCCTTTGGCCTCTCCATTTCTGGGACTGCAGAGTGTGTGCAGCCACACTGGATTACTAAGAGTCAAACACATGTTCTTAAGCTGCCACAGCAAGTGTGTTACTCACGGAGCCATCTTCTCTCTCCCCAGTTATTGGACTTTATTTACATTTGCACATCTATTGAATTTTATATCATGTATTCTTATGTCTCCTTTTGTTTATGGTAGTATCTTTTAGTTCATTAATGGCTGTTGCGCCTACTAACAGTTTATTCTTTTGTGTTTCTGAGCAGTGTTCCATTATGTGGGTACATCAGCATTTGTTTATTGACTCACCTGCTCATGGACGTTTGGACTGCTTCCAGTTATTGGTTATTGCTTCCAGCTATTGGTTATTATACATCAAGCTATTAGGAACAATTCTGACCAAGCATTTTTTGTCCTCACATATTTTTATTTTTTTCTTTGGTTTGTTGCTTTGTATGCATGATACCAAAGCCACAGCCAGAGAGCTTTCAGGGCTTTGAATTTATGGAACTTCTTTTACGTGTCCATTTGTTTATGTGCTCTGCAGTGGTAGATGTTCTATGTGCCCCTCAAAAGAATATGTTGTGCAGTTGTTAGGTATAATGTTTTATGGCTGTCCTTTAATTCAAAGTAGTTGATACCTCCCTATGAATTGTTGGCCAGGAAGTCCCCAGAGACTGCCTCTAATAGACAAGCTATTTCCTTGCTCTTGGCTGCCATAGATGCTAACTAAGACTTTATTGCTGAAGACACACATACTTTAGATACAAGAATTGCAGGAATCAAGCTGGTTCTAGCAGTTTCCTTCCTAAGGGCGAGTTATCAGTATTGGAAGATGCCATGCAGGCTACCAAGGGAGGAAAGTGCTAAATTGTCCAACCCAGCTGTAAAGTCTGCAAACCACAGTGATGACCACGATTGCAAAATATCTCCAATTACCCAACAGTGGCACTAATCTCTTGAGAGTAACCAATAGTTAGTTGTCTAATTAGATTTATGGCCCACTCAGTCAGAGGCAACTCACGTCTGGTACTCTAAACTTAGCTAAGAGCCTGTGGCTGGAAGTGTCATAGATACTAAAGGAGAACCTGCTCCTGCCATTCTCTTAAGTTAATATACTTTCTAACTATATTCAAATACTTATCTTCCTATACAATAATAAATGTGGCTTTAACCCCTCATTAAAGAAGCCTCCTTTTTTAAATTTAACAACGATGGAATCTGCTACAGACATCCACAACTTGTCAGGAGGCAGAGAATAAGTGACCAAGAGATGCCCAGTCCTAACTGGTACATCTATAACATTACCCCAATACCTAAGGCTTATTAGAGAACATCATGGAAGAGGGTAGCGGAAAGGTGTTAAGAACCAGAGGACCAGGATACTTGCTTCTAGATAACGTCTTCTAAATACAACAGAGAAGCTATTCCCTTTGAACTCTCAACAATCTGGTTGCCTTATTGTGACCTCCCCGAGCCTCAAGTGGGCTGAACCAGACCTTGTCCTTGCCACAAGCAACTAGCCCACCTAGGGTGGAGTCTTCCCTCTTAGGTGAGGTCTATTGTTCAGTCAAGTCTGTAACTTCCCTACAGGAGTTATGTCCTGCCTTTGGTACAGAACAACAAGATGCTAATTAGGCCACAAGATCCTAGCTTACTGGAGGATGGGTTCCCTGACTATATTCTCAGACTCTGAAATACACATTGGACCTTGACTGGAACCTTTTGACTTGGTCTGGTTATTTCTCTCGAAGTCCAATCCCCTTCATTATTTTCCTCAGGCCCCTGCCTCTCTTTCAGGAACCCTGTTTGAGTAGTTGCTGGTGGCTACACTTTAAAAAGACCAACATAACAACAATTTCAGTCAACTTGCCAATGTGAATGGAGGTGGGATCTTCATAAAGCCTCACCCCTCAATGAAGAGCTGTAGCTAATCACTATCTCCTGAGAGAGATTCAGTTTTCTCAAGGGGCAAGTCTCCTGATAGTTTATACAATTATAAGTGGTTAGCCTTCTACACATGTACATATAGGCAATGCTAGTTGTATTCAGTGGGTTGAAAACATACATATGTAACAATTATAAAGAAGAAGTCATGAATTCAAGATGGTGTGGGGGAGATTGGGAGCAGTTGAAGAGGGAGAAGAAATGGTGGAAATGATCTAAGCTTTGTATGAAATTCCCAAAACAAAAAGATTAAAAAAAATTGCTTGGTCCTGAAGTTCATGCATCAGAGTGCCTTGCTTGTCAGTGGAGAGCTAGAGATCCTGTCTTTACTCTGAACTTGCTTGTGTTTGAGAGACATTTGGGTCCATTTGGAATAGGCCAAGTGTTTAGTTGGAGTTTTCTAGAGTAACTGAATCAAGGAGATGGATGTATAACACACAAGAGCACACATGCTCTCTCTCTCTCTTTCTCTTCTCTCTCTCTCTCTCTCTCTCTCTCTCTCTCACACACACACACACACATTTATTATCTTAGCATCACAATAATAACAGCTGATCCACACCTGAGAAGCTGAGAACCTGGTTGTTTACTTGGTTCTTGAGGCTGGTACCCCAATAGTTAAAGTAGTCTCATATTAGCTGTCTCTCACTGGGAGGTGACAACCTGTAGTTAGTTAGTTATTCAGTCTACAAGTTGGAGTGCCTTAGGTAGTCCCAGTTTGGTGCTAGAAGCCCGGAGGTTTCTTGGAGTGCCACTGGTCCCTAGTTAACAATGAAAGCTTAGACATTCTGGTTCTGTCGTCAGTGAAGAGATCATCATTGTGGACATCATCATCATCATCATCATCATCATCATCATCAGCAGCAGCAGCAGCAGCAGCAGCAGCAGCAAAAGGAAATATCAACTCAGTAGCAAGATGGAAAGCCAAAGCAAACAGAAGGTGAGTGATCTTCCTTCTGCCATTCCCTTTTGTATTTGTGTCACTACCAGAAGGTGCCACCCACAGTCAGAGTGGGTCTTCCCACATCAATCAAGGCAGTCAGGACACTTTTTCAGGTGAGGATCCCTACTCAGGTGATTATAATTTGTGGCAAGTTGATGTTAAAACCAACCATAAAACCAACATAGCTCACCCAAATACAGCACCATAAAAGGGTCAGGAGACCATAAACATTCACCCAAGCTGCATTGGTGACATGATGTGCATTAGCTTATCACACCGAAGGGATAGTAGACATGGCAAATGGACCCCAGAGACTTAACCGAATGAGTCTCCTATTTATATTTTCCTGACTTACATCCGGGGGTGGGGGACCTGCTATGGCATTCTTGCCTGGGAGGCCAAGTTAGAGGATGCCACTGTTGCTGCCTATCAAGATATCAAGTGGTGGCTGAAACAATTTGAGTTTAGGGATGTGAGATGTCATGTCAAAAATTTGAAAAGTTGTTTGTACTTCCGACACTGCCAAATGCAAAGAAACGATTGTGGTATCTTTGGTCTTGGGGGTAGATGAAAGTATTTCCCAGAACAGTGTCCACCACTGGTGATAAGAACTTCGTTGCTTTTTAAACTGTGATTTGATTTAAACAGAGGGCCACATCTGCAATAGCCTGTCCCATGAAAGTCATCACCTGATTGAGTTATCAGTGATTTAATGCTATCGCAAAGCTCTGGTTGCCCTCTGGCATACATCAAGCGGTGATTCAAATGGTTATATGACTGGAATCCCCAGCCTTGCGTCGTTCAAGTTGTTAATGGCAGCATTAAGTCTACACTTGGATGTAAAGACGTAAGACTACTTGTGCTGACTAGTTTTGTGCCAACTTGACACAAGCTGGAAGTCATCTGAGAGGCAGTAACTTCAACTGAGAAAGACCACCTCCATAAAATGGGCTGTAAGGCTTCTTCTCAATTAGTGATTAATGGGGAGGGTCCAGCCTACTGAGGGTGGTGCCGTCTCTGGGCTGCTGTTCCTGGGTTCTCTAAGAAAGCAGGCTGAGCAAGCTGTGAGGAGCACCCCTCCATGGCCTCTGCATCTGCTCCTGTCTCTAGGTCCCTTCCCTGTTTAAATTCCTGCCCTGACTTCCTTCAGTGATGGACTACTACCCGTAAATGTAAGCCTTTCCCCCCAACTTGCTTTTTGGTCATGGCATTTCATGACAGCAGTAGAAATCCTAAGAAATGTTTAGTTTGATGTTCTGATAAGAGGGAGACTAGGGGCTTCTGGGTAGCCCTCAATTTCATAACAGCATTTATCAAATGGATCATGAAGCCATTGTGGGTGTTCAATCCATTGATTACTGTGGGGAGCTGAAGAATCCTTAAGTGTGTATTGTTGACATGGGTGTGGCTCACAGGAATTTGGCAAAGCCTTCCCTTGAGGTGAGGTTTATAGGATGGTAAAGCCTTCCTCATGTTGGAGCATTAATTGTTGGCAATGTGTGCAGCATCTACAAGCCTCAGCTCCTTCCTCCTGCTGTTTATGGCCTAAGACTGCTCAAACACAGAGACTCTCCTGAGATTCCTGTAGTCTATGCTGTACATAAATGTGGTGAGGTTTTGGGTACCAAGTAGCTGATTCTGTCCCTAAAGCGTGCATGACCTACTTGGTCCCAGGTTTTCTGTGTGAATGTCTGTGGGTCTGTCCTTTCTTCATTCCCTCACTAGTCTAGTTGGGTTTCCAGATCCAAACCAGGAGAGATGTGGTAGATCCCTGTGTATTCCAGTCATACACATAGAAATCAATAAGGTGTCTCTATGACAGGTTCAGCATCCCAGTAAGACTGAGCGTATTATGGATTTCGATCATGACTTCACTTGGCACCTGCTTTCCCTAAACCTTCACTTTGGTCTGAGGATTGGATAAGTGTGTTCTAGGTCCATGTAGTCTTATGTTGGAACCAGTGTAGAAGATGCAATATCATTAATATGTCCATTACAGCTCACATACATGTGGCTTCTTGATTGGTTGCCATTTTTCTATTCAAAAGTTCCTTTTAGTCAATACATAGTGTTGGTCCAGTTAGAAATGTAGAAAAATAGATTTTGATTGTTATTTAATATGAGATATAAAAATAGGCTCCAGATAAATCATAGAGCTTGACATTCAAGGGAAAACAATATTTTTAGAAAAATGTGAAAGATTTTCATAACGTGAGAGGGGAAATTAAAAAAAAAGAAAGATTGATTTTAATATGGGCAAAATTTATTGCAACACACACTAGCCATCAGAAGAATGCAGATGGAAATGTCAAACGATACTAACACACATATTAGAATTGCTAAATTGAAAAAGTCCATTTAGTTCATGTGTTGTCAAGGATAGGGATAACAGAATTCTTGTACAATGCTAATGGGAATGTAATTGGTGCATCCACTTTGGAAATTGGTTGAAAGTGTTTACTTAAATGGAATATGTATGTGTCCCATGACAGTAATTGGTATATACCCCAAATGCACACAGATTCTCCTCTAAAGACAGGAAAATAACAACAATCACGGGAATTGAGTGAGTAGATAACAGGTCTGGATTCTGAGTGGACTAGTACAACTCTGCACACTCGTCTCATATTTGATTCTCTTTTTCCACTGCCATTCCAAAACTTCATACATTTTTGTTGTTTTCACCACACTTTAAAATATCCCTTTTCTGATCTGTCCTTTCAGAGAGTAGCCATGTTTTTTGTCTCATGGTAGAAATCAAAAACTTTAAATTGAGAATCCAAAAATGTACTGAAGTTGCCTCCTGAATCCTGTCATAGGTGACTTTCAAATACCTGCTCCTCCTTTACCTATTCAGAAGGAGAATTTTCTGGGGGGGGGGTCTTGCTTTACTTTTCCCCAGTATACCCTTTGCTGCATTTTCTTTTATTGTCTGTCAAATTTTCTTAATTCCTTCAAATCTACTGTATGGCAAAATGATAGATAGTATTCACTCTGCCCTTGGTTTATGGTTAACCGCCCCCTCGGAACTAACACATACATATTTGGTTTTCTTCCAAGAGGCATCACAGACCACTGCTAAACACCTTGATAGCTTAGACATATATACAGAGCACCTTGCAATCTAGGAGGGGCAGCTGCATATTGGGATGTCTAGACTTTCTGCTCAGTCATCCTGTGACATGCACACAGAGCACAACTAGAAAGTGGAGCACTGATGCCCCCACAGTCATGATCCGCTCTTCTACTGCATGCAACTTCACTGCTCTCGAGGTGGTGGGACCTGGGAGGATGGAGCCCAGAAACGAGGTGGACTAAAGTCTCATGCAGTAGCAAGCTTTATTCAGAGCATCAGGCAATTTATACCGAGGGTTGAGAAAGGTCAGCTGAGTAAACATCTCATGAGTTCAAGCTGCATACAATCACAAGGACAAGCTACATGTGGCAAAACATGTTTTTCCATAGAGGCATATAAATGGATAGGTAAACATATAAAAGGATAGGAAAACACATTCATGTAAAGGACAGGTGACATAAGTGTGTCAAGGACAGGTGAACATAAGCATGTAGAGGACAGGTGGACATAAGTGTGTAAAGGATAGGAAAGTGTGAGTTGCTGGCTCTGTGCATTGCTGGAATGACTGGTTTCAGCTCACTCACTTCACAGTGTGCGGAATGCCATCTCATGGTTAGGTAGATATTTAAATTCAGAAAAATTTATTTATTTATTTATTTATATTAGATATTTTATGTATTTGCATTTCAAATGTTATCCCCTTTTCCAGTTTCCCTTCCGGAACCCCCCTCTCTTATCTCCCCTCTCCCTGTCTCTATGAGGGTGCTCTCCCTCCCACCCACCCATTCCCACCTCCCTGCCCTGGCATTCCCCTACACTGGGGCATTGATCCTTCATGGGACCAAAGGCCTCTCCTCCCATTGATGCCTGACAAGGCCATTCATCCTCTGCTACATATACAGTTGGAGCCATGGGTACCTCCATGTGTACTCTTTGGTTGGTGGTTTAGTCCCTGGGAGCTCTGGGAGTTCTATTTGGTTGATATTGTTGTTCTTCCTATGGGGCTGCAAACCCCTTCAGCTCCTTCAGTCCTTTCTCTAATTCCTCCATTGGGGACCCCATGCTCAGTCCAATGGTTGGCTGCAAGCATCCGCCTCTGTATTTGTCAGGTTCTGCCAGAGCCTCTCAGGAGACAGCTATAACAGAAAAATTGAGAGTATTATTTTGAGGTAAAAATGTTAATTCTGTTTTTCCTAAATTATATATCAATATAATAATAATTCCAAGATTGTTTGGGAATATGAGAGACTTACATAATTTGAAATATACCTAAACGATCTTTAGTAGAAAATTGTAACTATCTCTGTTCCCAGAAGATGATTCATTTAAGTTCTGTTTCATTTGAGTCTGTGTAATTTCTGTTCACCACTTTTAGGGTCTAATTTTAGGCCTCAGAGGAGGTTTGATGTATATAGTCTCCCATTTTCCACACTCTTTAAAGAGACTATCATGAGCAGATATGATTGTTAGTTTAACTGTCAAATGGACACAACCCCAAAATCACCTACTATGGTGGTTTGAATAAGAATGGCCCTCATGGGCTGGAAAGATGGCTCAGTGGTTAAGAGCACTGACTGCTCTTCCAGAGGTCCTGAGTTCAATTCCCAGCAACCACGTGGTGGCTCACAACCACTTGTAATGTGGTCTTGGCGCCCTCTTCTGGCATACAGGCATATATGTAGGTAGAACACAGTACATAATAAATAAATAAATAAATAAATAAATAAATAAATAAATACCAAGTCTTAAAAAAAAAAATAAAAGAATGGCCCTCATATAGTCATGCATTTGAAATACTAGGCCCATAGGGAGTAGCTTTGTTGGAGGAAGTGTGTCACTGTGGATGAGGGCTTTGAGATCTCAGATGCTTAAGCTAAATTCAGTATGGCTAATAGTCTTACCACCTCCTTCTGAGATAACTCTCAGCTCCTTCTCCTGCATGCTGCCATGCTTTCTGCCATGATGACAATGGACTAAACCTCTGAAACTGAAAGCCAGCTCCAGTTAAATGATTTCCTTTATAAGAGCTGTCACGGTCATGGTGTCCCTTCACAGCAACAGAACCCTAAGACACCTGGGAAGAAAGTCTCAATGAGTCATTATTAGACCAGGTTGGCCTGTGGGTTTGAATGGATGAATGGATTGCCTTAATTAGTGAGGGAAGATCCAGAAATGAAAGTGGGGTCACTAGTCCCTAGATTGCTGTTGTGGGTTGTATAAGAGGAGAGAAAGCTAGCCAAGTGTTAAGCATGCATGGATGCACTCAGTTCTTTTTGTTCCTGACCAAAGATGTGATGTGACCAACTGTCTCAAGCTCCATCTGTTGTGACTTCCCCACAGTGATGGACAGTTAAATGGAACTGTGAGCTAAACCAAACCCCTTCCTCCTTAAGGTGCTTTTTATTGGCATATCTTATTATAACAGCAGAACTCAAACCATGACAGTGGCCCCTGGGACAATGGTGAAATAAACAAAGTGTGTCTCCAATGTCACCCAGTTTCTACTGTGACTGCTACCTATCCTTTCTCTTCCCTCCATATTCCGATAAATCTGGGGTATTATGAGACACCTCTCCCAGGGGAACTGATCCGTTTCAGAGCTGGTATTTGAAGCTTTGTGCTCTATGGAAATAGGCCCGGTTCCTCCTGCAAGTAGAGCTGCAGTTGTCTAGAGGAGTTCTATTTTTTTCTTTCTCTCTTTGGGTGCATCTAACCTCTGGGTCCTGGATTTCTACTCCTCAATGTCTTCAATGAGATAAATGGGTACCGTGGATGGGTACCACAGATGGGTGCTGTGGATGAGTGCCGTGGATGGGTACTGTGGTCCGTGTGCTTCTGGCTTTCTCCCTTAAAGGTGTAGTCTTATTAGAAACTTCTAGGAATTAAATACCTAGTAATTGATTTCCAATTACTGTGCGATAAGCTGGTGGTCAGAATTTTTATGTGGAGGGCCATATCACAGACTCCTTAGGGTTTACGTTTCACAGGTTGTCTGCCTATGGTTCTTGGATCATTTTAGTTTTTTTGTCTCCCATTTGCTCTGGGTTTGAGAGTGCAATACAGCAAGACAGCAGAAACAGGAGAGGCTGAGCTGTTTCTCAGCACGGAATGCAGAGATGAATTGGTGAGAGGTTTGAAGCCCTTTAGGAAGCTATTCTTCTGCTCTCGTATTTAAATCTTGGCTTCTGGATCACTTCAAATTGCTCCGAGGATGACATTTCCAGCCTGTGAGTATGTGCTAGAAATGGAGACAAGACATCCTCCAGGTACGACAGAGGCCCCCAAACTATACTTACCACCTTGTCGGATGAGAATCGATTGCCTCTGAGGACAAGGTGTGGACAATCTCCTCTTTCCTAAACATGAAGCTTTTGCTGCTTGAGGTGTAGGGAGTATATTTGCTGATAGCTAGGGGATGTTCAGCCTATTTTTCAAGCTTGAGCAAACACAGTCTTAAGTTGGGCCATGGCCGGTTGATTGATGACTCAGGAATGCTCAGTTCCCACACTGGAATCTGACCAGCGGTTACACTGTTCTGTACACTGCCTGCTGCTGCCTACATAGATAATTACCAGAGGCTAATTTACAGATGCCAGCGGGTACGGAAATGGAGTGAATGGCTGCCCACAGAGCCAGGAATTGAATTTTATCAGGAGCCACAGAGAAGTGTGTTTGTTCTCAAGGAAGAAAAAAAAAATCCAGAAGAGTGACTAGTTAAGAACTTTGACAGCAAAATGAGTTATCAAGGAGCAGTGTTAAAGAATTGCTTTAGAATGGCAGAATCTGGATTAAAATCCATATTTTCTCAAATCATAGGCGATTTTAAAAAAATCTGTCTAAAGTCTCAAGTCCCCATCAACATCATCAAAATAATGGTCAAATACTTTTCAAAGTTGTGATACCTGTATTTAAAATTCATACCTCTATCTTAGTATCCGAGACCTTAACAATCAATAGAAACCAGCTTTATGTTCTAATGTGCACCCCTATCTAGTGTATAAATATTGCCCTTTATTCACCAATCTTGAATATCTTATTTACTAGCCCAAAGTTATGGGAGAATTTTGTATGTGTTGGGTTTACAGAATACAAAATGGAGGTTTCCGAATTTCAGCGAACAGTCCAAGGCAAAGATATCGACGGAAGTAATTTAAAATATTTTTCTTTTAAAATGGTTTCTATTGTTTGACAATTTCATAAATCTATGTACTGGATCTTAGTCATTTTCACCGCCCCCCCACACCCCCTTCCTGCTCTCTGCCTGGTCTTCCTTCTGGTCCTCCTCCTGGTCATCCTCTTTCTCCTCCTCCTTACCCCACTGGAGTCCTTCTGGACAGGTCATCTTCTACTTTCATTTCTTCTTTTTGTGTGTGGTTTGCTGAGTTTAATTAGGGTTTCCTGTCTATGTGCGGATGGCAGGCTGTTCATTGGAGCAAGGGTAACTCATCAACAGCTACACACTGAAGACAATGGCACCCCTTCCCTAGTAACCCTTAATTGCCAATAGTCCATGGTTGTGAGGTCATGGCCCCTCCCACATCTGTGCTGAGACATTGAAGGGGTCAGTCTTGTGCAGATAACCACAGCTGCACAGAATGCAGTGGTTAGGTCATAACCAGAAGACATCTTTGCTGTCTATGTACCCATCCTCTGGTCTTTACACTGTCCTTTCATACTCTTCTATAATATCCCCTGGGCCATGGCGGGGATGATATGGCTGTGCTACTTAGGACTTACGATCCACCATCATTTATGGGCAACACATCAACCAGCTCCTAATTTCTCCATCAGCTGCTACCCCCCCACCCCCGAAGCTTCTTTGATGAAGGCTGGACATAGCAAGAATTTATGATTATGAACATGAGTCGTTAGAAGGCAGTTTAACAGTATGGCTATTTGGCAAAATATTAGTAGTAGCCTCCCTCAGGGACTAGAACCGCCACCACCATAGATTCTTGGTCAGGTTTACAGAAATAGTCATGGGTTCCCTTCTGTAGAGCAAGTCTCAAGGCCAATCAAAGAGTTGCTGGTTGTCTCTACAAAAGTCATGTCACTGAAGTGCCAGAGGGCACACGTAGTCTGGAAACTCACTTGTTATTGTTTTTATTATTATTTTTATGTACATGGTCACTGTCTTCAGACACACCAGAAGAGAGCATCAGATCCCATTACAGATGGTGGTGGTTGCTGGGACTTGAACTCAGGACCTCTGGGAGAAGAGCCATAGGAAGTCACTTGTGACTGGTAGGAGCTTGCGACTCAGAGCTGCATGAGACTGTTGATCGCTATTATCTTCTAGCAGCCTGAACAGCACCGTCTGGGACTAGAAAGCCTAACCAACAGGGGAGAAGCTTCCAGCTCAGTTCCTGTTTGATTTCCTTATGCCCTCTTACAAGTGTGCAGCATCTTAAGCAATAGAATCTTACCATCAAGTTTTGGTGGATGGTCAAGCGCAATGCCAATATCTTGTATTGTCTGGGTGGGTAGGGCTTTTGGGGCTTCCTTAGACGGCGACTTGTAGGGAGGTATCCTGTATCTGGCCACCCACCAGGTTATTTTTGTTTAATAATCCGTGGCTTCTAGTATGAGCACTATCTGTGACTCTCCTCCAGTCAGGAGCCGGTCGGTCTCTCAGACCTTGCCACAAACAGCCACGTCTCTCTCCAAGCTCCTGCTAATAGCCACGCCTCTCTCCAAGTTCCTGTTACGCCAGAACTCCCGCCTCCAGAGACGAAAGATGAAGATGTTGATTGGGCCTCGAAATGCTGATGGACTGGGAGAGGGTTTTCTGCCTGCCTGCATGTAACAGAGAAGGTTGAATACATATGGAGGACTGAAAGCACACTGTGGCTCGGTCCCATTTTTTTTTTTTTAATTCCCCTCTCGCCGTCCGATTCCCTTAATTCCCCCCCAGTCCTCTTCCTCTCTTCCAGAGACCCCATTCGTGTAGCCGCTGGCGGCTACAACAATTATCCACTCATGGAGGGCACCTGCATTCATACGCTCCTCCTCTGTCTCGTATTTTTAAATAATCAGTAGGTTTCCACATGACTTTTCCATATATCATTAGTTTTGGTTACCTTCCCCTCCTCCCTGCTCCTCTTCGCTATTCTCCCGCTCACCTCTCTGCTTAAACTTTTCTACCCCTCCCAGTATATAGTATATGCTTTCTCTCCCCTCTCCCTTAAGGCTTCTTCCCTTCCTCCCTCGCTCTAATGGCCCCTTTCTAGTTTTCTGGTCTTAACCAGCCTTCAATGGTAAATGCTAAACATTTGTGGCTAACATCCATTGGAGTGGTTTGAATGAGTTCTACTTCTTCATGTTCAGTGAATCGAGGAGGTGCTGTCTTCAGCAATAGGGACTTACTGTCACTTTGTGGAGAGCCACCAGATAGCCGCGGCAACAGCCTCTGTTGTTTGGGGGTTCCTATGGGTCCCCTTTGCCCAAGAACTCCATTAGGTATGTATAACCCATTCCTGATAGTGGAAGCTTCATTTGGTGATAAGAGATGGCCGGTTGGGTTCTGTCTCCCCTGTTATTGGACAATTTCACTTAAATCACCTTCATATATATATATATGTAGTTCCTACTGTATTAGGTTTTCATATTATCCTTCAAACGGTCATTAATTTTAGCTGTCCCTACAGATATCCCCTCCTTCTCTCCCCTTTCCTCTCCACCCCTGTTTGATTCTGGTGTTCCAGTCCCTCCCCTCACCCTCTCACCCATTTATATATAATTACCTATTCTATTTTTACTTCCGAAGGAGACCCAACCCTTCCCCTAGTCCCTTGCTATGTACCTAACCTCTATGGTTATTTAGATTGTAGTTTGCTTATCAATGACATAACAGCTAACATCCACATCTAAGTAAATACATACTATATTTGTCTTTCTGGGCCTGCTACTTCACTCAGGATAATTATTCTAGTTTCATCCACTTACATGCAAATTTCATGATTTCACTTTTTTTTTTTTTAAATGGCTGAGGAATATTGTGTTGTAAATTTTCTGAGGACCTGTCATATTGATTCCCATAATAGCTGTACAAGTTTGCACTACCACCAGCAATAGATGAGTGTTCCTCATGAGATATCATTTATTTCATTGATCTTGTCCATTCTGATGTGTGTAAGATGAAATCTCAGAGTTGTTTTGATTTGTATTTCCCTGATGACTGTGAATATTGAACAGTTTCTTTCCAGTGCTTCTTAACAATTTGAGTCTCCTCTTTTGAGAATTCTTTGTTTAGACTTCTACCCTATCTTTTAATTGGGTTATTTATTATATAACATTATATATTATTATACCTAGTTATATATTGTCATATCTAGTGTTTTTGAGTTCTTTATATATTTGTGATATTATCCCTCTATTGGATGTTGTTAAAATCTTTTCTTGTTCTGTAGGTTACTGTCTTGTCCAAATGGTGGTATCTGTTGCTGTACAGAGGCATTCGGCATCATGATGTCCCATTTATTAACCGTTGATCTTAGTGCCTGTGCTTTCGATGTTCTATTCAGAAATTCTTTCCCTGTGCCAATGAGTTCAAAGCTATCCCCTACTTTCTCTTCCACAAGGTTCAATGGATCTAGCCTTGTGTTGAAATCTTTGCTCCATTGGAGTTGAGTTCTGTGCAGTATGGCTCTATTTGCACGTTTTTGCAAGTAGCCATTCAGTTTGACCAGTGCCTTTTTGAAGAGACTGTCACTGGCAAATTTTTTGATAATATTGTTAAATTAAAATTAAAGGCCTATGATTGTGGTTATTGTCAAGACAAAGGTCTTTGGACCTGTAAACATCTTTGTGACATGTATTTGATGGCCAGTGCAGAATATCCCGGGAATTTACAACATGCTATCATTGGGGAAGGTGGCCCGTGGAGCTTGAACAAAACTAAAACTATATGATAAATCAGCTATACAAGTAGCAAAGTATGTAAATAAATACCTCTTTTTTTCCCACGGAAGGGGAGTTTACTTAGGGAAGTTTACATAGGTAAATTTACTTATATCTGAGAAGCCAGAGATTTAAAGTTTTTCTTAATAAATGAATAATTCTCTTTAATGTGAGATATACTATTGCATAAAAGAAAATGCATAAGTACCTCAAATTAGGCAGTCAAGGCTTAAATGATAACTTTCTGTTTTAAAGCTCACCACTTTTCAGAAATATGGTGTTGCAGTTAAGTAAGCAGGCCGTGCAGGCAGATAGATCTGCTTTCATTCTGTCCCTTACTATTTACTGTGTGACCTTCAAGAAGTACTTAGCCCTCTAGACCTCTGTTTCAGGTTAGTGGTTCTCAGAAACCATAGGACATTTGGCAGTACTTGGAGGTGTGTGTGTGTGTGTTGTATGTACATACATGCAGTGTGTTCAAGTATACTTATTCATCAGGGAGTGGTTGGGAGAGGAAATATATGTACATGTAAAGAGGCCAGAGGTCAAATTAGACATCTCCCTCTATTATTCTCCACCTTATTATTTTTGAGACAGAGTCTCTCACCGGCCCTGGAGCTTGCTGTTATTTAGACTAGATGGCCAGCACATTCCTTCTGTCTCTGTGCCCCACCTTCACCCAGGTCCGAAGATATAGAGATGGGGTTATAGAGATGACACCATTGCACTTGGCTTTTATGTGGGGCCTGGGGATATGAATTCAGGCTCTCGTGCTTGTGTGGCAAACACTCTGAAGGCTAAGCCAAGTCCCTAGTCCCTTAGGAAACTTGATTGTCATAGGTTTCTATTGGTGTCTAGTGGATAGTCTTGGAGTGCACAGGATAGCCTCACAGCTACAATACGGCCCAAATTGTCAATAGTTCTGTCAAAAGCTTGGCGAGGGGGTTTTATCATCTGTCCTTTTTAACTGATAAAATTGATGCTAAGTAGTATACATAATCTAAAAAAAAAGAAAAAAAAAAGAGGCAATCATTATGCTTAAATTAGAGCTATTTCTGTGCACTGCTAAGACCCAAATGGATATCCATTTTATGCTAGACAGAGTGACAGATTTGATTCATTAAGTGAATTTTCTCATAGTTAATAGTTGTTAAAAATAGTTAACATTAGGATATTACTGGCCAGCTAGTCTAAATCATACCACTTATTGGCAGACTGTTTTCTCCGATTAGTTACTCTGTCGTGTGGTTGTGCATTTACTCTTTTTTAAAAACTCCTGTGTACTTAAGAATATGCTAACCGAGGGGACTCATACGGTTCTCACCGTTCAGCAGCTCAAACCTTAAAAGTTTCCTACGAAACAGTGAAGGTCCAGTAAATAAAAACATCGCTAATGGTATTATGTTCAGCAAACAGACAGGTGTTGTGGAGGGAACGCTGATCAAAGTGAGCATGGGGTAAAGCTGTGAAGCTCAAAGCAGCTCAGGCCAGATCCTAGGAAGGGAACACGGACAGTCATCAGGCAAGATGTGCAGCTGTGAGATCAGCTGCATCTCGGCTCCTGCTCCCAACGAGATGGTCTGTTTTCGGATCCCTGCACCTGGGGACAATGCCTTCTAAGTAAGAGATGATTTTACAAGATCCCAGATACTCAATTTATCTTAATTAAGGTGGATATAGCTATATTAAATCCATATTGTTATTAAATAGATAACAATGTAGCTGATTATGCCATTTTTCCACTAGGTAACCTGTAGTGGTGTCCCTTACCATTTGAATCAAATCAAATCCAACTTTGAGTGTGTGTGTGTATGTGTGTGGGTGTCTGTTTGCTTGTCCCCAAGCTTTCTGGCAGACATACCCATCTCTTCTTCAGCTTCTGCCTCTTCCGAGTCTGCATGTGATTCTTTTTACCTTATTTTAAATTTTTAGTTCTCAGGTGTTCCAGTAAGGCCATTTAAATTTCCAAATAAAATCTGAATTTTCAAAACAAACAAAAGATCCCAAAACCTCTAGAAACAGTCTTGAGTATTTTCTGTGTGATGTGTTGCCTCTATTTATATTGTGTGGGGAGGATTCACTGTTTACTGAACCATAGACTTCCATTCATGGCTTGGCTTTCCCACAGCTTATGCTGGTTCACAGCTGAATGGAGCCACACAAACAATAATAGGAAAACAAATGGAATCGATAAGAACTGAAAATGAAGAAGGCAGAGTGCACGGCTGAGCTCACACTCTGTGACTAGGCCACATGACATCTTTGATTATGCTCCTCAATTTTTGCAAAGAGACTGGGGAGTGAGCTCTGTCTCTGTATAACACCAGATTCCATAGCTGCCCGATCCCATAGCTGAATCGGTTTATTTGTGTCATTATCATCTCTAAGTGCATTACTCCTATAACGATTAAAAGACGAGTCTTTCAGAAGTGAAATAGAATTCACCTTCCTAGGATAATACTCGGAACTTCTTTTTAGAAAAAAAAATACTTTTCCATTAATTTGTTTATTCACCTTATTATCCCCATTGCTGTCCCCAGTTCCCCATCACACAGTCTCTCCCCCATCACCCCTCCCAGTATCCTCTGCAAGGGTAGAGGCCCACCTGGGTATCCTCTCACCCTGACGCATCTAGTCTCTGCAGGGCTAGGCACATCCTTTCCTATAAAAACAATTTTAAGTGCTTGGGAGACTGTGTTGATGATTCACCCTGTGATAGCAAAAAAGTCCGTTTTGGCTCAACTTGAATTCAACGTGGATAGATGCCCTTGTTCCACAAGTCTTCTGGATCTTTTACTGGTTAGATATTAAAACATACTTCTATGCCAGACTGCCAGTGAATTCTTTCCTTAAACATAAGGCAAGGTTTATAATCAAATGCCAATATTGTTTTGGATTTTATTTTATCTGAATGAAAGCTCAACAGTATGCATAAGACATTAGACTGTACTGATAGAGTATGATATCTAAAGAGGTGCAGAGCATTCCAGAGCAGTATTTCTTACCCCATGGGTCACAACTCCTTTGGGAATTGAATGACACTTTCACAGGGGTCTCATAGCAGATATCTTACATAGCAAATATTTATATTATGATTAATAACAGTAGCAAAATTACGGTTATGAAGTAGCAACAAAATAAATTTATGGTTGGGGGTCACCACAACATGTGGAATGGTATTAAAGAATGACAGACTTAGGAAGCTTGAGAACTACTGATGTAGAAGGTAGTAGTTAAGAAAATGAGTCTTTCATGTAATAGAGAGATGGGTCTAAAACAAGGGTAGTGAGGGATGCCAATATGTGCAAGAAAAATATGGAATATCTGAGATAGTAAATATGAAAGCTAATTTTGCACTCTAGTCGTTAATGGTGTTCATCAATTATTCTATTCACCTTCTAAGAACATCCTAGGACCTCAACTTAGGTATGACTATGTAATTTGGCTTAGCCAAAAGAAAGAATAGAAACAGAGGGGTTTTATAGACAGAAAGCTTTTCGAACTAGAGTGAAATTCTCCAACTGCCTGTTTCCATGTCCCCTGATCACTTGCCAAGGTGAGGACTCTATGGGCCTGCCGCTGTCAGGGATGGTTAACAAGGTGTGTTGAAAAGTCAGCCTCTTTTCTTTCAGCCATGTGACTGTGGGATTACTGGTAACCAGTAGCCTAAGCAAGACTATCTCATTGATGGAGTGGGCTATTGCTACCTCCCTCAGATAAAAAATGTTCAGGATGCCCAAAACATCATTTAATATTATTAGAGGTCATGGGGAAACTGGATGAGGAGCAAGTGAACCAGAGAGATGAGTCTGTATGTCACATCATTTGACCAAAATAGAGTTAAATTACTCTTTATAATTTGTTCTACTAGTTAGGTTAATAATTGCTTGGAAAAAATAATGATACATTCATCAATTTACAAAAATGTAAATATCACACACCCATAAATTTGGTTCCTAATAAATGTTGAAAACCCTCAGACTACTTGAATAGAAATGTCCAAATATTTAGATTATGTTAGCACTAGATTTTACAGAATGACTATAGTGGGAACCATAAAAAGGTAAACTAATAAAAGTCTAGTTTTGAAGCATGCTGTTTAAGAGTTTTGTACTTTGTCTTGTAAATTAGGAAAAATAAAACACATTTAGGAGCCAGGGAGATGGTATAGTGTTTCAGAGCTGGCAGAACACCTGGGTTCCAGTGCCAGGACCCACACAGCAGCTCGCAACTGTCTGTAACTTTCATTCCATGAGAGCCAGCGATGCTTTCTAGCCTCTTTGGGCTCTAGGCTCACATGCAATGCACATATATATGTGTAGACAAAATATTCATAGACATAGAGTAAGAATAATTTAAAAAGCTTGGACACACAATACATTGCACGGTTTGTTATTGGCAAAGGCCTGTTTTTAGGTGCATACTTGTCTTTTATTTACCTGGTGGTACTGGATGTCGTTCCTAGGGCCTTATGTGTACAGGGCCTGAGCTCTATTACTGGACCACATCCCTTATCCCGCCTGTTTCTGATATCTACAGTTTGCTCTGGAATGTTCTGAATATTTAAATTCTAATGCTTAGAATTGAATAAGCTTACACATGGCAAGTATTGTAGAGCACCTTGTGGTGATCTAGAAATGGTGTGAAACCACAGTGTCAAAGAACAAAGATGCTCACCTTTTGGAAAGAGAGATGGCTAACATTAGTCCAGATTCAGAAAGACAGCTAGTTGAATGGGCTCATTTGGGAAAAAGCTCCTTAAATCACAGAGAACACCATTTTGTTTAATGCCATGATTTCACAAGCTCAGACAAACAGTGGGAGCCGAGAGGGTTGGAGGGGCGTCAGAACAGAAGTTACCAGTGCGATTGCCTTTCACCTGTGGCAGTGGCTCAACTCGAAGAAAAAAAAGTGCACTTCGTGTGAACAAGCGCCTCTGAGTCAGTCACATGGGACTGGTGTGAGCTTGAGAGAATACCCAGTAGTTAGCAGTCCTGCTATATGAGAAGAGTCATAGTGGTTGTCTGTTAGTGTATCCATTCACAAATAGTGTGCGTTTAGAGTTCTACCCATCACTGGGTGCTTTCTTTTTCTTTTTTAAATCTTTGTTTCCTTTTTTTTTTTTTATCATTGGCAGAGGAATACCATGTACTTAAGGTGAATAACTTGTATTGTGTGTGTGTGTGTGTGTGTCTGACTAACATTAATTACATCAATGGCAAGTACCATGCTACTATCAAGCAATGGGATCAAGCAACATATGTCTTTCCCTGACTGACTTATTTCACTTAACACAATATCCTTCAGGTTCATCCACACTGTCAGAAATGACCATATTCTTACTATTTGATTATTTAGTTAGTTGTGATTATTCATTGTACACAGTGCTGAGTGTCATAAAGACATTTTCTTTCAAGTATATTGTATAATTGGCATATACGCTCCAATTCCTTGCTCCCTTATAATCTCCTTCCAATATCCAATACCCCTTCTGTTTTCATGTCATAAGTATTTGGTTTTATATATTGAATATAAAACACCAAACACATATATATGAAATAATCTCCATTGCTTATGTTCTAGAGTAACTCTATCTATCTATCTATCTATCTATCTATCTATCTATCTATCTATCTATCATCTATCTATCTCTAATAGTTTGATGTGGTTATATATAATACCAAATCCAAAAGTACAGGAAAACATGTGATGTTTGTCTTTATGAATTTGGCTTACTTCACTTAAAATGATGATCTCAAGTTGCATCTATTTGGCAGCAAAGGACATAATTTCCTTTTTCTTTATGGCTGAATAAAATACTACTGTGTATATATAACATGTTTTTATCTGCTCCTCTCTGTTATTCAGGTCTTACCCATCCCCTCAAGTTCCCTGAACTAGACTTGTTCCATCCATAGGCTCTGTCACTGTTCACCTCAACAGCCAACAAGCCTGTGGACTCTTTCTCTCTCTTTCTCTCTTTAGTTCTTTTGTTCTTCTTTGGTTAAAAAAAATACCCAAATTATTTATTAAAGAGTTACACCAGGGCAAGTACAATGGAGATGATAAATCTTCACAAATATTGCATAAAATAAATATAATTATTGGAAAAAAGAATTTATAGGGCTAAAAAATAATGAATAAAATCTTAGGCAACAACTGAGAAGGCGGTAGTTAGAGTGGTAATTGTTCTAAGGTTCTAATCTTATTTAATTTTAATCATTTGGGCTTTGCCCATCTAATCAAGAATATTAAAATCTTTAGAGTAATTAGTGAGCAAAAAAGAAATAGGATGAAACAATTTCCAAAGTTAAAAAGGAGAGAAGTAATTGGTAAGTAAACTGAGATGCTGGAACCTCAATTAAGATTAGACGAAAAAAAAAAGTACAGCATACCCAAGATACAGTCCACAGAACTACTCAAAAAGGTCAACAAGCTGAAGGGCCCAAGTGAGGATGCCTCAGTCCCACTTAGGAGAGAAAAGAAAACAATCACAAGTGGGGAGGGAGGGAGGGACCTGGGAGGGAAAAATGGATGGGGAGGGTAAGTAGGGGGGGAAGGGGAACCTGATCTGGTATTGGGTGAGGGAAAAGGACTGAAGCCTTGAGGGACAGCAGAAGGAATGGAAACAGTCAACCTCAGGAAATAGGAGGTTGGAGGACCCTCCAGAATGCACCAGAGACCTGGGAGGTCAGAGACTCTCAAGAACCAAAGGGAGGGATCTTAGAGGAAATGCCCAACAGTAGGGAGAGGGAACTTATAGAGCCCACCTCCAGCAGGAAGACAAGGCATCAAGTAGGGATGGGGTTGCCATCCCACAGTCACATCTCTGACTCATAATTGTTCCTGTCTGAAAGAATTACAGGGATGGAAATAGAGAGGAGTCTGAGGAAAAGAAGGTCCAGCGACAGACCCAAAGTGGGATCCAGCTCAAGGGGAGGTCCCAAGGCCTGACACAATTACTGAGGCCATGGAGAGCTCACAGAAAGGGACCTATCATGACTGCTCTCTGAAAGACCCAACAAGCAGCTGAGTTAGGTGCAGATATTTGCACCCAATGGACAGAAGAAGCTGACCCCTGTTGTTGAATTAGAAAAGGATGAAAGAAGCTGAGGAGAAGGGCGATCTTGTAGGAGGACCAGCAGTCTCAATTAATCTGGACCCTTGAGATCTCTCAAACACCAGACCACCAAACAGACAGCATATACCAGGTTATATGAGGCCACCAACACACATACAGCAGAGGACTGCAGGGTCTGTGTTCAATCAGAGATGTTGCACCTAATCCTCAAGAGACTGGAGCCCCAGGAAGTTTAGAGGTCAGGTGGCGGGGCATCCACATGGAGACAGGAGGTGGGGAGCAGTTGGAGGGTGGATGGGGAGGCGTGGGAAATGGAACATGGAGTGTGAAAAATAAATTAATTAAAAAAAAAAAAGAAAACGCTCCATACAATTGGCCCGTGGGTCTATTTCTTGATTGATGATTGATATGGGAAGGCCACCCCTGGGCAGATAGTCTGAGCTGTATAAAGAAGCAGCCTGATCAAGATATGGAAAATGAGCCAGTAAGGAGTGTTCCTCTATGGCCTCTGCTGCTTCATTTTCTGCCTTGGCTTCCCTCAATGATAGACTGGGTTCTGATGTAAAAGTCCAATAATCTCTTTCCTCCCCAAATAGTTTTGAGTCCTGGTGTCTTTATCACAACAACAGAAAGCAAACCAAAAACATTGAGTAAGTACTTTTTATTTTTACTTTTTAGAGATGTAAATCATTTCTAGAGACAAAGAGAATCTTCACTGATGAAGTTTCAGACCATTAGATAGACGTCACACTCTATTTTAATGCTCCTAACACCAGGACTTTGAAATACATGAAACAAAATTTATGCATTGTAATGAAAAAAAAAACCGTGCAGTCATAATGAGTTTTTAGCACATTTTCTATGTAAATGTTAAACACACATTAGTGAAAGTGTAGATGACTTGAACTATGTAATTGTTATAACCTTTAAAATGTCAATGGCTCCAGATAATTTAAGTTTACTTTTTGTTTAAATAAATAGTCTAACGCAGGTGTTTCTAATTGGTAGGCGCGCATGTGGAGCCTCTGTACAATATGGTCACACAGAGGCCCAGGACAACAGATGGTCTCAACATACAATTTCCAAGACCATACTGAGCATTAAACACTGGCCAGCAGACAAGGGGGGAAATGAAGAGAGATCTCATGGAGTTTATATGAGATAGGTTGAGAGTGTCTTATATCACTCTTGTCTAGATTCATTTGCCAGAGCTCAAACATATGGCTACAACCAAACACAAGAAAGGCTGAGAAACTCCAGTCTGTCTAGGCATAAGATCAACATTTTTAATAGGCAAATTTTATTTTTGTGTGGAACATTAAAAGAGTTATGAAAATGACAATATCCCTATATAATAGCAACAAGAGTGGGGGAGTGCCAGAAATAATCCTAACAAAAGATAAGTAGTTTCCTTGGAAGACTTATAAAAGTGATACATATAGAAAAAGATACACTATGATTACAGAATGTATGGTTATACATTATGGGTACAGACACATTATTGGTATATCACTTCTCCCTCAAATGATCTGTAGGTTCTGAGCAACTGAGGATAAAATAATCCCTATTGTCATTTCTGTAGAATTTAACAAACTGACTTTGAAATGTATATGAAAGATCAAAGAATGAAGAAAAGTTAAGATACTCCCTTAAGTGGATGAACTAGATGGTGGTGTTGGTGGGGGCGATGGGGGAAGCAAGGACTGGCTGGACTATAGGCAAGGTTTAGTGAATGCTTCACTGACAAGAGTGGGGTGGAATTGGTAATGATAGTGATAGAAGAGAATCGAAGTCCAAAACCAGATCCAAGTGTGTTCGAAAATCTGATTTATGACAGAACTGCCAGTGGGTATTAAGCCATTCTTTGCATGGTGCTGGGACAGTCTCCTGGGAGGGAAGAACATGATGTAGACTTGGCTACACTTCCATAGAAATTGACCAGGTCCAGAAAGGAATCTAAGACAGAATTGTGAAAGTCAATATTTAAAATAATAAGAAGCAAATTGAATAGGCTTTCTTTGTGATCTCTGAGTAGAAAAAGGACTTAATAATACAACAGAGAAAAAGACTGAAGCATTATGTGTAAGCAGAATGAATCTGACATTAAAAATGAAGTTTGTGTTCATCAAAAGGTACCTAGTGGAGCTGAACATAGAATAAAATTAAAAGTGATAAATTAGAAGAAGAAACATTTTATGTATATGATATTAATAATGTATAGATACTACATATCATTATGTAAGAAAAGATAAGTGATCTGAGAAAAATGGGCAAAATATCTACATAGGCAACTTATATAAGAGGAACTGTGTACAGAAAAAAACCTGGTGAGATATTTGTATCAATAGTGAGGAATCAAACGTTTAAGCTTTAGCTTTCCTCTTCAATCTCCTCCCCAGTTCCGCACAGCACCCTTCCATTCTTTTTCATTAACATCCCCACCTTCCTTATACACTGCTTGGCATTACAGTCCAGCGAGTGAAATGTGATCTTTAACATCTCAGGGGGCCGTAGATCTGCCTCAGACACCATTCAGGCCAATTTTCTAATTTTACCTTTATCTCAATTGGATGAGTCATGCTTGCCAGTTTGATGGCAGGAAAAAAAAGGCAATTGATCCGTTTCCTTTCTTGAAGGAATCATCAGGTTTACAGCTACAGAGATGTCTTAGCTGTTAAAGGCTAGGCTCACAACCAAAAAAATAAAAAAAAAATAAAAAAGAAATTATCAGGTTTAATTGTACCTTTTGAGCTATCTGGTTTTTAACAATAGGAAGAGTGAATTAGGTTAAGAGAATAGCGTGGCTTTGTCTATTGATCCATGCCCCAGGCCTTTGATTGCACAGCTACACTATTCTCTCCAGAAACTACTTTCCTGTTCTGCTATTTGTCTTTTCCTATGTGTGGAATGATCTGCTCACTTATAAATACTTGAGGTTTTGACACAAACCCAACACTATGGAGACACTGCACTTTTATTGTCAAGGATAAAATGTTCTGAATATCCAGAGAGTTCATGTTCACTGTGGAGGCTTCTCTTATATGATCTAAGCCCTTGGAATACATATAAAGCTCTCTGCCTTCCTGGAAATTCTGCATCCCCACACACTGTAGATTCCTTTCTGTTGCTCTGACCCAAATCCCCTGACTTGGAGAACTTAAAGGAGTGTGTGTGGGGGGATTTGTTTGGCTCATGGCTTTAGAAGGTTAGAACCATTTTCCTTTTACCTCACATTCTTAGGATGAAGAACATGTGGTGGAGAAAACTGAGCAGGCAGCGGAAAGCCAGGAAGTATCCAGAGATGTACTCAGAATCCTCCTCAAGAATAGGTCTTTCAGCTAGGCACTACTTTTGAAACATTCCACAACCCTCCCAAATAATGACCATTTGATCAAACGTAACCTGTGCAAGCGTGGCAGTTTGACTGAGAAATGTCCCTTATGGAGGCTCATGTGTCCGCACACTTGGTATCCAGTTGGTGGCACTGTTGGGGATTATGATGGGACCTCTGGGAAGGACAGCATTGCTGTAGGAAGTACATCACTAGGACTGGCTTTGAGAGTTTATAGCCTTGCCCCAATTCCTGTTCTTTCCACTTTCTCCATTCAGGTTAATTGTGCTCAGTCTTCTCCCTGCTCCTATAGCCATGCCAGGCTAATAGGGACTGAAGAGGCTGGAAGAATTCACCTTCTGTTGTCCAATATGGTGTGGCAAGAGAGCAGGGATCAAAGAGAGACATCAGAGTATCATTGTCATCATCATCATCATCATCATCATCATCAAGAACAAAAACACCAAGATATTCAGTTGGAAGATTAGAGGTCCCTCCCCCATGCCTTCCTCCTCTAATGGAGAGTGCTCAAGAAAAGCTTATGACCTACACATTTGAAACACACTTAAAAAGGGTCATAGGGTATATAGCACAAGGCTTTTGGTCTTTTCCCTAAATTTCTCACCAGGTAAGGCCCATAAGCTGGTAGGACCCCAAGTCTCAGATCCATACCTCTGTTAGTGGATGGGCAACTTGCTAGAGTGTGTGACTCTGTGCTCATTAGTTATCAGACATTAAACAGAGAATTGACTCTGAAAGCTTCGAGACAGAAATGACGAGGAAGTTGAAATACCTTTCTTGGTTTGTAACCTCTTCTGTGACCTTCAACAAGATACTCAACCACCAGGCTGTATAGTTCCATCAAACCCACTGTGTGGTTTACCTCTAATGTTAATGATGTCTTTCTTGGAATACCATTGCTCTATAATCTTAAGAGGATTTTAGGTTCAAGAATGTTTGTATCCGGGAACAAGTTAACATATAAAGTGGTTTTATATAAAACAGCGTTGTCTTGTATATTTTGATAAGCAGCAGTACCAGATTTCATTTGTAATACAGTTTGTGGTATTGGAAGAAAAGGATTCTGGGATTGTCTAAGTGAATTATATTATAAATGCAAGAGGAGAACATATTAAAGGCTGTATTTTATAAAAAAAACATGTTTGTATCATCTGATAAAGTTAAAAAAAAGAACAAAATAAAATCCCCCTCAACAATAACACAAAACACCTCAAACCAACAACCCATCCCCTAAAATCAATGAGAACACTCTCAACTGCAACATCCAGCGACAACGAACCGTCCTTCTCATAACAACAGAACACTCATGCCCTCAACAATGAGACCCGCCCTCTGACCTTTTAAAAGCACGTATGTCTGGGCATGGTGGGTGCTTCTTTTTCTATTCCTGTTAATGGAGACGATTCCAGTGGATACGTCAGTTGTGTCAGAGCTCCTACTGACTGGATGCATGAGTGTACATAGTAGGTGCCTTTGGAAGAAGTATTCCAAAGCTTTAGAAAACAAATTCCAGTTTCTAAATTGCTTTAAGCTTAGACATCTCAAAATATTAGCTGTTTCCTGGTGCCATTTGTTGCTCCATATTAAGAATTTGTCTTGCATTCTTAAGCTTGAGGATTGAGGGTATCAATATGGAGGAATAGGAGTAACTTGTATAAGTTAACCATTGCTACCATCTGAACTATTGCTATCATGCAATGACACTGCTGTCATCACACTATTTTGTGAACAAAGGCTTTATGAAGCGGAATCAGTGGTTATTGTACATTCAGGGATGCTGGGAACTCTCTCTGGGGACTTTTTAATAACCTCCACCACTCTCTAATTCAGATGCTTATAATTTGATACCAGCAAAATGCATCACGAGAAGACCCAGCAGCAAAGCCATAAAACCTTTGATTTACACCGTTGGAGCTATCTGAGTGAAATTGCTTTCCTATTGTGGGCTGGCATAGAGGGAGACACCTTATCATTGGTAGGAGAGAGAGTTGAGCTTTGTCAGCCCAAGACAGATCAATTTTCATTTATTAATAATATGTCATTATGCAGTACTTAAGTGGTGGATAAATAACTCCTTTTGTATTGTGGATATTTCACAGTGTTTCAAAGTGCCTTTGTTAAGTGCTTTCTTCTTTGGTTAGAGAAGAATAAATAACTGCCAAAGAAGCCTGACTTTAAGACTTGACTGTAAATTGTGTATCCTAAAAAAATATTTTTGATATGCCCAGAGGAAAAGAGGTAGTAAGAAAAAGATACAATGATACTCTTTTCCCCTCATTGGCTAGGAAGCACCAGTGTTCAAAACCTTCTATATGAGAAATCTTCACAGCAAAGCAATTAATTAGGAGTCAGGATGGTGGGAATGATGACCTTTCTACAATGACAGAGAAAGATGAAGACAAAGTTGGTCCAAAGTTGAAAAAGAAGAAAGGAAAAAATAAATAATGAGACTCATTAGAGAGGTTGAGGTTGCTATAGAAGGTGACTTTTTCCTTCGCTAATGATTAAAACGTTCTTAGCAATTCCTAGAAATGGTTCAGTTCAATGATTAATAGATTGGTTTCCAAGTTCTAGGGAATCTTGGAAGGTAGAAGGTACCGCAAAGTAAATGTTTGTGTCTTGAGGCATCAAAACCCAGTCATTACCGCACAGGTATAAAGAGGTGCCATTGGGAGGGGATTAGGTCGTGGGGGTGGAGCTTCACTGATAAGCTTAGTACCTTTATGAAGGAGGCAGCCCCTTTTTGTCATCCATAAGAAGGCACAGCAGAAAAGTGTTATGAGCCAGGCCCTCACCAGATATCAATTTTACTAGAGGCATGGTTTTGAATTTTTTCTAACTTCCTTACATGTGAGCGATAAGTCTCTGTTCCCTATGAGGCACTCAGTCAATAGTGTTCTGCTAAAGCAGCCTGAAGGGTATAAGAAAGAGAGAACAAAATAATCTTGTGATCTAGTTTAGAAAACAAAACACACATAGATAGTACATCTAACTCTATAGAGACATTAAAAAATGAATAGTAAGACAACCCGAATTTAGACTTTACATTATTTAGCTTATTAGGAATTTATCTCCTTTCTGTGGTTCTGCATGACTCTGCTTCTTAGTCCAGAATGAGGGGAACAACATGGGATAAATATTGAGAAGGATACGATTGGAAGAAAGGACAGTGGCATTCAGAGTTGGCCCCTACCCAGGTACGATCAAACTTTTGTAAATGGCCAAAAAGTCAACGTTTTGAGCTTTATAGGATCTATAGTAATTCCTACAACTACCCCACAGAACCATTGAGTATGATAGGAGTCACAGGCAATAAAAACACGATTCTCATTAGGAAAAGTGAGAGTGGCTGTGTCCCAATAAAGCTTTATTTACAAAAACCAGGCATATGGATGGATTGGGTTAAGAGGCCTTAATGTTACAACCTCTATTCTACTGTTAACCCAATGTTCCCCAAGTCAGAGTCACTCACTTCCTGCTGATACAGTGATGAAAATGGCATTTCTTTTCAATTCTATGTAGACAATTCATACAGTATAGAATCTATGATGTCTTATCCAACAGGGTTTGACAGATTGCACACATCCCCCAGGGGAAACACTGCAGAAGGAAGAAGGTCACGGCCAGGTAAAAGCTGGTATTTCATCAAAGGACACACATCTCAGAACTTGAAATGTAGCTGTATAGACCTAAGTTGGAAACAAACTTCTGGGGGAATTGTCAGAGCATAAAATAAGAGAAACGTGAGCCTCAAGCTATGGCTAAGCTGAGGCAGGGTAAAGGAAATTAATTCTGGGGTAATTTATGGGCTTCAAGCTTCAATATTTTGCTAAGGTATCAGGGTATCTTGACAAAGATATTTATGCAGTCTTTTTTTTCCCCAAAGATTTATTGTATTTATATGAGTACACTATAGCTGTCTTCAGACACACCAGAAGGGGGCATTGGATCTCATTACAGATGGTTGTAAGCCACCATGTGGTTCCTGGGAATTGAACTCAGGAACTCTGGAAGAGCAGTTGGTCGGTGCTCTTTACCACTGAGCCATCTCTCCAGCCCGACTTACGTAGTCTTTATTGCTAGACTATGTTAGAAACTCTAAAATGAGAATACAATTATTTCAGTTATAACAGTGTCTTCTATTATTCTGCCTTTCAGATGCAGCCAAATCACACCTGCACAGGCCTGACTCTGAGCAGAGTGCCATTGTGAGTGAATTTTTTAGATAGGAAATTTTAATCCATTCCTGGTTAAAAGGAAATTCTATTTTCTTGCCAACACAATCATACGTGCTAGTCTGAGTATGAGCCAAACCAATACCTTCCCATGTTTCAAGATTTGTGACAGGTAGCCTCAACTATGGGAAAATACATCTTCTAAAATGTACTAAATGCATGCAGTTTCCCAAATTAGAACTTTCTAAAGGGATCTATTGAAAATTATGCAAGACTATAGGAAAAATCTAGCTTTTGCTGAGTACAGGAATAAAGCTATAGTTACTTGTGGAGCATGTCAGTTACAGGAGGGATGCCAAGATGGCTTTTTGAAAGGCTAAGACTCCCAGTTTCATGATGACTGGTGTTTAAGGTCTTTGGTGTTACTATTTTTATGGTATGATCTTTCCAGTCTCCACAATTCAGAGTTGGAAAACAGAAACCATTCTTATTTGAAGAATGTATTTGGAACTAATTTTGAAAGCGTGTGGTGTGTGTGTGTGTGTGTGTGTGTGTGTGGTAGAATTGA
This sequence comes from Mastomys coucha, assembly GCF_008632895.1. Taxonomy (NCBI): domain Eukaryota; kingdom Metazoa; phylum Chordata; class Mammalia; order Rodentia; family Muridae; genus Mastomys; species Mastomys coucha. The sequence continues at coordinate 174,214,018 of NW_022196905.1, read as the reverse complement.
ATACCATGAAAATATGACAGGGTTCAAGTTCTTTGATTGCTCAGGCACACATGATAAATAATTTCTTTTATTTACTCAAAATTGAGGGTGGTTGGAAAAGGAACTTAGAATTATTAGTTTTTCTGCTAGTGGGGGATAAAAAGCACTAAAACCTATTTCTAAAGGTAACATGGTCTCCAGTCAATTACATTATCAGAGTGCCAATTTCCTCACCAGGGCTGGAAATCCCTTCTTCAGAGAGTCCCCTCCTGCTCTCTTTCAGTAATGGAGATGCCTCACTACTTGTGTTACAAGTGTTGGTACAAGTGCTGTTCCCTCCTGCTTTGGAAGTTGTGACTCAGTTCTAGATTTTTGGCATCATGTCTTATATTCTACTGAAGAGACTGTGGCTCTTCTTTTCCAGAGCTCTCTCCTCTCTACATAGTCAGAGCTCTCTTCTCTCTGTGTGGTTAGAGCAGCATTCTTATCCAAGTTCTCTTCCCAGCCCCTAACTCTGGTCCCCTGACATCAAGTGCTTTGAATGAGAATGACCCCCACAGGCTCATATATTTGAATATTTGGTTCCTGGTTGGTAGGTTGTTTAGGAAGGATTAGGAGGTGTGGCCTTGTTAAAGGAGGTGTGTCCCAGGGTTGGGCTTTGAGGTTTCAAAAGCCTGTGGCAGGCCTAGTTAGCTCTCTTTCTGTAGAATGCTTGTGGATGACATGAAAGCTTTCAGTTGCTGCTCTATGGACATGCTTGCCAGCCTGCCTGAGGGGGAGCTTCTTGCCATGATGATCATAGGCTAATTTTCTGAAACTCTAAGCAATCCTTCAATTAGATACCCTTTTTTAAATAAGCTTCCTTGGTTATGGTGTGTCTTCATAGCAATAGGCCAGTATCTAAGAGAGGAGTTAGAGTAGCTTGACTCTACTTTCCAGTTGGCTCCTTGAGAGGCCATAAGCTTTTAGGAACATTCTGGGCTGATGTGTATTAGCTGCACTGGGACAGAAATGTCAACATAGTTTTGTCAATCCAAGGCTTGAATAGACTATTCCAAGAACCAATGCCTGAAATTATTAATGACACTTTGCCATACTTGCCGACAGGAACCTAGAATAATTGTTCTCTGAGAGCTCTATGCAGCAGCCTATGGAAACAGATGCAGATCGCAGCTGGGCATTACTGGCCTAAGTACTTCAGAGGAAGGAAAAACAGCTTACCTGGGAATAAATCACATGAAAAAGCTCACAGCTGAAACGTATTTTTTCTTCACTATAGAAATAATAGCACAGAGCTTGTTCTTGTTGTACCTAGCAACTAGGAAAGGAGCTGATGTCACTGTGGAAGAATTAGGAAGTGAAGATTGATCTGATGAAAAGAAAATGACGGCCACATTTGTGCCAACGTCCCTCTTACTATAGAAGTGTTTAGTCCAGAATGCCAATCAAATTCAAAAGTTTGAACAATAACAGCGTGAGTCATTTAAGGTACTATTTAATGGAAACACGACTTTGAAATGGAATTTTAAGTCTCGAATAACAACCTACAAATGGGTATTTACATAGTGACCCACAAAACAATATCTGCTAAGTTTCCATTGCAACAGTGTTTAGAATAGATGAGGAAAGAAATGAAAGCTGCTGTCAGACGCTCAAAACCATCCCTGGGTTTGTGAAGCCTAATAAAGGTCAGGCTGCTTATCTTAGGCATAGATAGGATTGGTTTTTGAGTTACTAAGGGCAGGCAGCCTTGTGACTGGCCTATGAGGATGCTATAGGGAGTGAATTGCAGATAGGATAAGCTAGCATTTCAGGTCTGTCTTGAATCTTGAAGGCTTGGCTCAAGCCCACTGATGCATCATCAGGCAATAGTCAGCTTTGAATATTCTAACAGAAGGTAGTTGCATTCTGACAGGTCGGTGAGGATGGAGCCCAGGTGAGAGGACGTGAGGGCAAGATGACTGAGCAGGTGGATAGGGATTCTGGATTAAGAAATGGGGCTTAGGGCTGGAGAGATGGCTCAGCCGTTAAAGGCTAGGCTCACAACCAAAAATATAAGAAATGGGGCTTCTGTGAAGGTTCTGTGCCCCAGTGTAGGGGAATGCCAGGGCCAGAAAGTGGGAGAGGGCGGGGTGGCAGGCATGGGGAAGTGGGAGGCAACAGGGGTTTGTTTTTGTTGTTTTTGTTTGTTTCTTTGTTTTTTGGAGGGGAAACTGGGAATGGAGAAATTTACATGTAAATAAAGAAAATATCTAAAATAAAAAAAAAAAGAAATGGGGCTTAGGTGAGAGGGCAGGGTTCAAAACAGGGAGAGACTGTAGGGTCAAAATGGAATAACTACCTCTGTTGTATTTTATAAAAAGAGAGAAGGAATATGTTTGGTGGTTGTGCAGTCAGGTGTGGGGGAAGAGGGTGCCTCAGAGAGGGAGCATGCTGAAGCATCTCTTCCCCCTGAGGAACAAGCCACACATACAGTATAGAATAGAGTTTATTCAGGGCATGGGGAGGGGAGTTGAGGGAGTAGAGACAGAGAAAGGCAGAGAGAGTAGAGGAGTAGAAATGGGCTATAGGCACGTGGAAAGAGGTGGGGAGGGAGAGCCGGAAGGCAAGCTAGAGAGGAGGGGAGGGGGTGAGTCAGGCACACCTGGCTGTTGGCAGGTAACTGTGGGGCAGAGCCTAGACGGAATGCTAACAACCTCAGTAGAACTTTGATCCTAGAATGAATATGGGTTAAAAAGTGACACGTGAGAGACCATTTGGGAACCTGGTGACCTTCGGAGCAAATCACTGACATGAGGTCAGATAAGAACATATGTGGACTTATTGTGCTACTAGTCAGCTTTCCACGAATATAACCAAACACCTGAGGAAATTAACTTATAAAGACTTTTATTTCAGTTCCCTGTTTTGGAAGTTTCAGTCCAGGATCGGTTTTTCTCATTGCTTTGGGGCTTGTGGTGAAAAAGCATATTATGATGTAGAACACCACCTCTCTAAGAAGAAAAGAAAGGAAATGCAACAGGGGGTCCCCTGGTCCCCCCAGATTTCCCTCAAAGACACTTGAAGCTGTCTGTGATGGGGATTCAGAGGGTTGGGAAGGGACCCAGTTAATTCTGACTAGGACATCACTCAGGACTTCCAGCTGCTAGCACCATCTCATGTTATGGGGGAAGAACAGAAAGGTTGAGTAAATCATTCATTATGTCAAGCTTCATTCATTCTGCCACATTCTGATGTAATCCTGCTTGCTTGCCACTGTCCGCTGGATGACCTAAGACCTTAGGAAGCGAAACCTGGCCAAGCTCTAGATATGCCAAGTGTCTCCAACATCTTGCTCCACCTTGACAGCCTCATCTCTCCCAAAGGCCTCCTGATGATATATTAACATGCCCAGGTAACCCCCAGGGCTGGCTGGCATGGAAGCTCACATTACATCTGTCCTCTGCATTACTTCATTTTTTCTATCTGAACAACAGGGATTCTAGTCCTGTAGCATACAGCATGTGCCATGGCTTCCTCATACCTTTCTGTGAGTGGCTGACAACACAAAGAACTGCATGCACCATCCGAGTCACACTGCTTGTGTGTCCTTAGTAGAATTGTCTTCCAGATACCTCGTGCACTGTGGTGTGGCTTCCATTTATCACACCATACTCACCTTGCATCTGTCATATACCCAGTGCACTGGTGATTTCTCAAGATGAAACTATATTTATATTATATTTATATTAGGAAAGTGGTTTTAAAAAGTTAGAATTTGAAAAGTGTTGCTCAGTTTTATGCACACATGGGGAAGCCAAAAGATCGTGACCCTACTTCCATGTGGTAACCTCCATTAAGAAATTAAATAACCTACAGACCACTGTGCTAAGTGCCCTGGCCATCTTAGGTGAGGGGAATTTGTGAAGGATGTAACATTTATTCTCTCAGAGTACAAAAGCTATTTAGTGAAACAAGCATGCAAGCCTGGAAATACGAGAGCCATGATTAGATTTCAGTTCTGCCACTCTGAGGTGGAGCAAGCCACTTAACCTTTCTCGACCTCTGAAAATTGACTGTGACTCCAAGTACGTTAAAGTTGCTGGGAGGATGAAATCAAAAGCAAAGGAACAGTAGCATGATGAGGAGCCTGCAACAGGATGGGAACTTCCCCCATGTTCCCTGGATTCAGGGACGCACACAGATGCACGAAAGTAAAGGAGCCCGACTGGCACACCAGATAGTGCGTGATCAAGTGCTCAGTTGTGTGGAACACCACGGAGGCAGTCACAGAGGCTTATTCATGAGTTGGCTTGATGACAAATTAGCTGTCATACTGAGGTAATGAATTTCACATGGACTCAGTCACAGAGTGCAGACATCGGGGCCGAATCCATAATTAGAGTTTTTCATAAGACAAAAAGTATTTACATATTTTTTCCGACTTTAAAAGGGATGTAGATGAACTGTGGAAAAATGCGAGGAAACTAATATTTTTTAAAATCACATTGAGTATATGAGTAGTTTTTAGAGGTAACCATTATTAATATTTAAAATTTATTCACATTTTATGTTTATCGTGCTTTCTTTTAAAAAAAGATTTCTTTCTTTCTGTCTTTGTAGGTGTACGTGCCTGCATGAGTTTGTGTGTATCATGTGTGTTCCGGCCAGGGGAGGCCAGAAGAGGGTGTCAGATCCCCTAGAACTAGAGTTGCCATGGGAACCAGGTCCTCTGTGGGAGAGGCCAACATTCTTAACACTGGTCCATTTCTCCAGGCCCTGTCATGCTTTTAAGAATTATCTAGCTTGATGTTGCGTTGTGTGGCAAGAGATTTCTCATTTTTTTTAACTTCTTAGAAAACCATTTTTTAAAATGGATGAATAACGTATTTTTATTCTCTTATCTTCTTAGATATGGTTTGTTTTTGTTTTTGTTTTTTCCATCTGAGAAAAAAGAAACTTTTCAAGTTTTACAGTATTTGGCATGATTGTTTCAGGAGAGAATTCTGGAGTAGGAATTGGGTCAGCAGGTTAAAGTACATGGCATTTTAAGGCTTCATATGTGAAATGCCCAATTATTTTCCAGAGAAATTGTACCAGCAAATGTCTTGTTAGTACAGTTTCTAAACAGGACAATGTCACACCTCTACCCAGAACTGTAACTTACTTTTCCCTTGGTGACATGGTAAAGGAAAGGTGTTTAAAGATGCATATGACTTTTGGTTTAGAATAGGTTCAAAAGGAGTTAGTGGATAGTTAGGCAATGGGAAACATGGCTTTGTGCTTCTTGCATCTATCATGTATGAGATACTGGGGCCTTGACCCATCCTGTCTCTCCTCTCCTAGCTGTGGGTAAGTGAAGAGCTTTGCTTTTCCATGGGCCTACCATGATGGTCTTGCTTGTTGCAGGTCCCAAAGCAATGGGGCCAAGTGGCCATGGATCACTGAAACCAGGAACTGAACTAGCCCTTTCTGCTAAGAAAGTTGTTTGTCTTGAGCATTAATCATAATGACAATATTCTGCATGTATGTGTGAAGATTTTTTATGCCGAGTTGTTAGGCATAGTGTTCTGCATACGTCTACTGGATCTTATGGGTCCAATATAATCTATTGTATTATTGCATTTCTTTTTATCTTAGTATAGATGCCTCTATAATGATTTTGTATACTATATACATGAAATATTCTTTTTCATCTTTTTACTGTCAATCTATTTGGGTCTTTGGATCTCAAGGGAGTCCCTGGTTGATAAAATTCAGTTGGAGATAGTTCTAAGGATTCTATTAATCTTTGTTCTTTTTGCTGTGTTGTAAATAGAACTCAAGGACTAACACATCCCAGGCTAGGTAGACTCTAATACTAAACTACTCTGACAGCCATAGGCTCTGTTTGGATAAGAGAATTAATCTAATATTTCAGGTAATTATAGTTTGGAAGGAACTAATTTTGTCATTGTTACTCATTTTCTATATGGTTTATAAAGTCTTATCCCTTACTTCTTACAGTATCATCTTTAGACTTACACATATACATACATGCATACACATGTACACATGTATAGTTAGTGGAATGGTTAAATTGCTTTCTTTTCTTTTTCTTTTTTTAACTTTTATTGCATTATGATGAGAAAAGTTACATGGTTTCAATTTGTCTGAATTTGTTAACATTTAAAAACATATTTTAAGTAAATAGAATTAAATCACATTCTTGTTTCACTTTTATACCCCAATTCCTCCTCCTCTTCAATACCTACAATATCTTTTTTTTGTCATATTGCTTAAAATTTATAAAATATTATAACAATAAAAATGAGTATTATAAAAGTTGTTTGATATAAAACAACAATCAATTTAACAGTGTTATGTAGATCCTGTCTACAGCAATACTGAAAATACATGTTTTTCTCAGTATAAATTTCAAATAAATCTAAGCATATTAACTGTATATTTCAAAATAATACATCACTACTAGTATTTTCCTAAATGAACATAAATATATA
>NW_022196905.1:174202145-174205996 GCF_008632895.1 Mastomys coucha | reverse complement strand
TTTTTTCCCTTACTGCTTTTAAAATTCTTTCTTTGTTTAGTGTATTTGGTGTTTTGATTATTATGTGAGAGGAGGAATTTCTTTTCTGGTCTGTAGGCAGCCGATCAGATAGCTGCACCCAAGATGGCGCTGGTTTCCGGTGTGCGTCTGTGGTAAACAACCTCACTGTGCATGCATCAGTCTGAGCCTGGCGCCAACCCCTCCCGAGTGGGTGCATGCAAATGAAGTGATACCAGAGTGACCTATCCCAGAGAGCCACGAGACCTTGCTCCTCCAGCGCTGGTATATAAGCAACCTCCCCTGGGTGCTCGGGTTCCCCGTTGCAGCAGCAATTGGCGTTCCTGTGAATAAAGGCTGTTGAGAAGAATCCTGCAGTGTCGTGTCATCCTTGCTGGCTGCGGTGCGCGCGACAACTGGTGGCCTGGAACGGGGACCCAAGATCAACAATCTTGAGGATTCAGAACTCTTCAGTTAAGGAGCGGTGGTACCGGTAAGTTTCCCTATATAAACCCCATTGAAAGAAAAAGGGGGGTATGTTTTTCTTGCCCATCGATCCCTTGTGGGTTGCCTGTATTATCTTCATTGCTTTCTTTTTCATTTATGGTGTCTGCTTCTGCCTTAATTGTCATCGACCAGGACAGGAGTGCATCTGTTGGGAGGTAGCTCCCGAGACAGAAAGGTCGTAAGATGGAGGTAGATAGTTCTGCCGCCTGCTCCCTAGCCGTAAGATCCCACGTAGACAAGTAGGCAGCATGGGAAACTCACAGACCGGTCAATTTCTGACTGCGTTACAAGAGCTTTTGAACCAACGAAAACTTAAGATTGACAAGAAAATTCTTCTGAAGTTTCTTGACGAGGTAGATCGCATCGCTCCATGGTTTTTTGCCTACAGGTTCACTGATGCTAAGGTCCTAGGATAAATTGGGTAGGGATATAGAGCGAGAGGCAGAGAAAGGCTCAACCAAGCCAGGAGTACAGCCGCTCTGGCGTTTGGTAAGAGCATGCTTAGAAGTCAGGAGATGCACCGACACAGTCAAGGCAGGGCAAAAGATACTTACAGAACACCAAGAAAGCATGTCTGAAGAAGACAGGAAGCCCAGGGAATGCAAAAAAAAAGAAGGGTGAGAAAGAACATAAAGATGAAAAGGGAGGAAAGTTAACAGAAAACAAAAAGGATAAGGAGAATAGAAAAGAAGATGAAAAAACCAAGCTAACAGAAAACAAAAAGGATAAGGAGAGTAGAAAGGAAGATAAAAAAGGGATTACAGCAATATATCCCTCTTTAAAAGATTTGCAGCTGTCGGACACTGATACCAGTGATTCGGAGCTGGATCTAGAGGACCTAGATGATTTGGAGGAAGAAGCAGCTAGGTATGAAAGGGATTGATATGATCCTGATAACAAGGGAATGATGGTAGGAAATGGAGGAAGGTTAAAAGTGAAGCTGCCCTCCGCGCCACCTTACAACCCCGAATATATGAATAAAAATGAAAGTAAACAAGTGCCCCGATAGGGTAATTCCTTCTGCCCTGAAACTTGGAGGGAATGTAGCATGGCTTACCCAGTCTACGCTACTGACCAAGGGCGACGTTATTATCAACCAATAGATTTCAAGACAGGCAACTTGCAGAATCTGTTAGGACCTATGGGGCAAATGCTGCGTTTGTACAAGCACAGTTCGAGGCCCTGTCCTCATTCTGCCTCACCCCGATGGATTGGAATAATCTTGCCCGCGCCTGCCTACCCCCAGGAACCTATCTTGATTGGAGATCATTACAATATGGACATGCAAATTCTCAGGCAGCTGCCAATTTGGCGACAGGGTGGAACCCGGAACAACATTGGGACGCTGATATGCTCCTTGGGCAGGGGAGATTCGCTGTCGACCAAACAAACTACCTGGAGCCTGTCTATGGCCAAGTTAATGAAATAGCTATCAAGGCATGGAAAGCTTTACCCAATAGGGGGGCAGTATCAGGAAATGTTACTAAGATCTTACAGGGAGCCGTGGAACTGTTCTCCGATTTTGTGGCACGCATGGTCGAGGTGGCAGGAAACATTTTTGGAGACACGGACACAGCTATGCCATTGATAAAACAGCTAGTATACAAGCAGTGCACTAAAGAATGCAGAGCTGCCATAACCCTCTATAAACACAGTGGTACGGAAGCCTGGATGAAAGTTTGTAGAGAATTAGACGGTCCTTTGACTAATGCGGAACCGGCAGCGGCCGTAGTGCAGCTGGGAAAAGTAAACAAGGATACTTGCTTCAAATGTGGACAGAAGGGACATTTTAGGAGGAATTGTCCAAACACCAAAAGGGGCCTGACAGCGGAGGTCAGACAACCCAGCATATGCCCTAAGTGTAAAAAGGGTAAACATTGGGCAAATGAGTGCCGATCCGTTAAAGACATAGAAGGCAGGCCACTCCAAGAGGGGTATGGAGGTGCCAGATCAAAAAACGTGCAGCGGGGCCCACATCCCCAGGGCCCACAAATATATGGGGTCATGCAGAGAGCATCCCTACAACACCCGAGGGACTGAGGAGAGCCACTCCAGGCTCCACAGGATTGGACCTCCACTCTGCCACCAAACTCATATTGACTCCACAAATGGGAGTCCAACCCATTGATTCGGACTTCAAAGGCCCCCTACCAAAAAATACGGTAGGATTATTACTCGGGCTCTCGTCATCTGCCCTGAAAGGATTACAAGTCACCCCAGGAGTCATAGACTCAGATTATACTGGAGTGGTAAAAATTTTGGTGGCCTCCCCTACTGGGATATCGGCTATCTCCCCTGGGGATCGAGTAGCCCAGTTATTACTGCTTCCTAGCCTACACACGTGCTTCCCCGCTCATAATAGAGTCAGAGGAGAAGGAGGCCTAGGCTCTACAGGCTCTCACTTTGCTTTTCTGTCCATGAAATTGGGAAATCAACCGATGATAACTCTACAAGTAGAAGGGCGCCCCTTCCTGGGCCTTCTGGATACTGGGGCTGATTGTAGCATTATTTCTAAACATGATTGGCCGCAAAAGTGACCGTTGCAGGTCTCCTCCCAGAACCTTCAGGGGCTAGGGTATGAGGCTGCCCCGATGATCAGCTCAAAGGAATTAACTTGGAGAGATGAGGAGGGCTGCTCAGGGAAATTCACCCCATATATTGTTAATATCCCGGTGACCTTGTGTGGGAGAGATGTCCTGGTACAAATGAAACTGAAGCTAACCAATGAATATTCACCCCAAGCTCAGGAAATAATATCTCATATGGGCTATGTGCCAGGCAGAGGCCTGGGCAAGCATCTACAAGGAAACCCAGACATAGTTACAACAAAACCAAAAAATAACAGAGAGGGACTGGGTTTTTCCTAGGGGCCATTGGGGATCAAATACCCATTACATGGAAGACAGGGGATCCTGTGTGGGTTCCTCAATGGCCTCTTTCCTCTGAGAAATTAGTAGCCGCTAGAGCGCTAGTGAAAGAACAGTTAGATTTAGGACACATTATACCATCCCAATCTCCCTGGAATACTCCCATTTTTGTGATTAAAAAAAGGTTGGGAAGTTGGAGATGACTACATGACTTAAGAGCTATAAACAATCAGATGCAGATCATGGGCCCGATACAGAGAGGATTGCCTTTACTCTCCAGCTTACCCGCCAAATGGCCAATTATTATTATTGATATAAAAGATGGCTTCTTTTCTATCCCTCTTGCCCTTTGTGATAGCGAACACTTTGCCTTAACTGTCCCCTCTATAAATAATGAGGAACCTGATAAACAATATCAGTGGACTGTATTGCCCCAAGGCATGGCGAATAGCCCTACTATGTGCCAGCTTTATGTAGGAA
>NW_022196905.1:174197752-174201689 GCF_008632895.1 Mastomys coucha | reverse complement strand
TATTGTGGATCCATCCACACATGTCACCTGGTAAGACCCTTGAGTATTATCCCTCTGCTGTTGCACATATAGCCGTATTGGGAATTAAGTCTTGCCTATTACATTTTGGAAGTTATCCATCTAAAATTATTGTTCCCTATAATAGCCATCAGATACAGGTGCTCTGTGCTTTAGTTGATGATTGGGCCCTACTTCGTTGTAGCTTTGAGGGAGATTTAGATAATCATTTGCCTAGAGATCCGATATTACAATTTGTTAAAAAACTATCCAGTTGTTTTTCCAAAAGTTACCACATTTGAGCCCATAAAGGATGCCGTAGACATCTATACAGATGGTTCTAAAACAGGTGTGGGTGCCTATATGATAAATTCTCAGGACCCTGTGTTGTTTCAGTATAGCCCTGGCGCCCTGCAGCTAGTAGAATGCTGTATCGTTTTGGAGGTGTTTAGAAGTTTTAAAACTCCTTTTAATCTAATATCAGATTCAGCCTATGTAGTTAATGCTGTTCAGGCCTTGGAAGTAGCCGGTCCTATAAAATATACTAGCCCTGTGTGCCAGTTATTACAGAATATCCAACAAGAGATTTGGGAAAGGACTGATAAATTTTTTATACAACATATTAGAGCGCATTCCACCCTCCCCGGCCCTATGGTGGAACGCAATGCTATAGTAGATGCAAGCACGCGCAGGGAATTTGTTTTCCACTCCAGTCCCCTTATTCAAGCAAAAGATTTTCACGGTTTATATCATGTCCCTGCTAGCACCCTAAAACAGAAGTTTAAGATTTCTCACGCCTTAGCGCGAAACATTGTACTCCAATGCCCACAATGTGTTCAGTTTCATCATCCTCCCCACGTTGGTATTAACCCCAGAGGCCTGCTCTCCCTACAATTATGGCAGATGGATGTTATACACATCCCCCAATTTGGCAACCTTAAGTATGTTCATGCCTCCATAGATACCTGTTCTGGCATTATATACGCCTCCCCGGCTTCTGGAGAAAAGACTCGCAATGTTATAAGCCATTGTTTAGAAGCCTGGGCAGCCTGGGGAAAACCTACTCATGTAAAAACAGATAATGGGCCAGCTTATACGTCCAAATTTTTTCAGTCCTTTTGTGCCACCATGAAATTTGAACATACCATGGGACTTCCATAAAACCGACAGGCCCAAGTTATTGTTGAGCGTGCGCATTACACATTGAAAGAACTATTATTAAAACAAAAGGAGGGAATAGCTCATGGCTGACCACCAAAAGAACAAATTTCTTTAGCCATTTTTACCTTAAATTTTTTAAATCTTGATGATCAAGTCCGTTCAGCGGCAGATAGGCATGCCGCACCCTCCCCTGTTGCCCCACAAGATTTAAAATGGAAAGATATTTTAACTGGCACATGGCATGGCCCAGATCCAGTCATTTCCAGATCCAGGGGAGCGGTTTGTGTCTTTCCACAGGATGCGGAAGACCCCATTTGGGTTTCAGAAAGATTAATGCGCAAGGTGCTTCCAGTGGACTCCAGCACTCAACATGCAGACCTGCCTCCTGCTGTGGATCTTGATGTCGCTGAATATGGTAGTACAGAACACAGTGGTCCAGTTGTGGGCAGTAGCTAGAGCTTGGCCTGTCCCTATACCAGTACATTCCTTTTCACCTACTTTGCCAGCATTTTTATCCACTTCCTGTCGCAGGGATCTTCCCTGTGCCCCACCCTCTGGGGAATTTCCTTCGAACTTTACTGTCACCAACTTTACCCTAGAGTCAACATTATGCTTTATGTTAATAAATACCTCCACCCCTTGTATTTTCCTAAAAAGAGGGATTCTGACTCACTGGTTAAATCCTTCGAAGGAAGGTCAGCTTTCAGAGGGAACACTGCTGAGTGCGCTCACACAGATCTCCCTTGGGGATACCAGTGGGTCTGGCAATGTTACCCATGGCAGAAGTATCAATATTACAACCCTAATCATGCTTAGTAATGTTACCTTCCCGATCCCAGCTTTAAACACTGCTAACTCCACCAAGCCCTGTTGTTTGCCCCACTGCGCTCCCGATCAAGAATTTCTGCCACCATTCACTCCTTGTCAGAGCCCATTACATGCTGGCAAGAAATTGAACAGTGGGTTTGAATTTACCCCACCACTTAGGTCTTCTCAATTAACAGGCATGTCCTCTTTGGCTAACTTAACCAGTGCTAAGGTAAAACGAGATGCCTGGCCTTGGCATCAATGGGTATTATCTAACACCAAAGGTGCCTTTGCCTCTCTGTCACCTTTCTCCATGTTACACGGAGAATATCATTAGATTTCTAACATCTCCGCCACCCAGACCAATGGTAGCCTCACTATTCGTAAGCAATATGACCAGGTGACCAATCACACTATGGCACCTGCGCCTGTGTGTGTCAAGGCACCCTTTTTCTTTATTCTGAGTAATAAGACCAATATCAGCCATCTAGCCTGCAATTCATCTGACTCTGATTGTCAGTTGGCAGAATGTTGGGCTGGCCACAGTCGTATAGCACTTGTGGTCCGCATCCCCACGTATGTCCCCATCCCAGTAGAAGCTGATCCTGAAGATTTTCCTATTTTGCATTTGCTTAGACAAAAAAGAGATTTTGGCATTACTGCGGCTATAATTACTGCCATTACTATTTCTGCTGTTGCGGCTACCACCGCGGCTATAGCCATGACCCAGCAAGTTCAAACTGCCAATACAATTAATAGCAATGTGGAGCAGACGGTCTCTGCTCTCTCTACCCAACAGGAGACCAACTCCAACCTGGTGTCTGGACTCTTGTCTGGATCTGTTTAATATCATCCAAGTGTCCTGTGTCTCCTCTCAGAAAAATCTGTGTGTAAACCCTTTAAGAGCTAACTTTTTGCAACCTATCAATCAGAGCCATCTATTGTCAGAGTACCTCAGGGGAAATTGGACGACAGAGGAAGAACAGTTAGCCCACAATTTGATCCATCAGATTGCCAGTTTGAACGGTACCCACCTGGAACCCATCTCATTAGAAGACTTCACAACCTGGATTTCCAACACTTTCTCTTTCTTGAAACAATGGGCGGGTGTATTCTCCTGGGGAGCTATGGTCCTCCTGGGTTGTGTCTTCTGTATCTGGCTACTTTACCGGCTTAAAAGAGAACATGCTAGACATAAAATAGTGGTTTACCAAGCCCTCGCTGCTATCGATGATGGCACATCCCCTGCCATCTGGCTGGCCTCACTAAAGGAATAATCCACCTTGGACCTTTTTAATGGCTTTGTATACCCACTCCATGGTATCCAAAGATGGGCAACTTTCTCCGGGCACAGACCAACCTAAGACACGGAGCCCTCAGGCAGGGGGGGTTATCCTACGACAGGTAAGGCTGTGACCTTGAAGGGGAACAACCTAAGACAGGAACCATGGCAGTCATACATCGCCCCCTGGTCTATAGTGACCTGCCTTACTATAAAATAAAAAAGGTGGAGATGTAGGCAGCCGATCAGATAGCTGCACCCAAGATGGCGCTGGTTTCCGGTGTGCATCTGTGGTAAACAACCTCACTGTGCATGCGTCAGTCTGAGCCTGGCGCCAACCCCTCCCGAGTGGGTGCATACAAATGAAGTGATACCAGAGTGACCTATCCCAGAGAGCCACGAGACCTTGCTCCTCCAGCGCTGGTATATAAGCAACCTCCCCTGGGTGCTCGGGGTTCCCCGTTGCAGCAGCAATTGGTGTTCCTGTGAATAAAGGCTGTTGAAAAGAATTCTGCAGTGTCATGTCATCCTTGCTGGCCGAGGTGTGCATGACACTGGTCCAGTCTATTTGGAGTTCTGTAGGCTTCTTGTATGTTCATGAGCATCTCTTTAGGTTAGGGATGTTTTCTTCTATAATTTTGTTGAAGATATTTACTGGCCCATTACTTTGGGAGTTTTCACTCTCTTCTA
>NW_022196905.1:174165318-174197315 GCF_008632895.1 Mastomys coucha | reverse complement strand
ATCTTGTGTTTCCGGTGTGATGGTGTGTCCAGGACTTGCTATAGTGGGAGAATTGGGTTCTGATGATGTTAAGTGACCTTGGTTTGTGTTGTTTATTTTCTTATTCTTGCCCCCCACCATCTGGTTATCTCTAGTGCTACCTGCCCTTGCTAAATCTGACTGGAGTCAGTCCTTCCTGTGATCTTTGTTGTATCAGAAGTCCTCAGAGTCAAGCTGTCTCTGTGACCCAGTGATTCTGGGATCCTGTGACCCTGGGCTTGTTAGAGCACCTGGGAGTGCAGCAGCTTCCTTTGGGTGTTGTGCGACTGGCTGTGGAGCCTGTGCCCAACGTCTGCTCAAGATACCAGCCTAGAGAGACTGGAAGGAACCTGAGCCACTCTGCTGGTGGAGTTCCTGTATGCCTGGTCCTGCAGGTCCCAGTTACTCCCGGTGTTGGGACAGATGTTGGGTCCTCCTCACCTCTGATCTTGAGAGTGTCATAGCGCCTGGGAGTGGAGCTTTCTCTGGGTGTTGTGGGACTGACTGCAGAGCTTTTGCCCAAGGTCTGCTCAGGACACCAGCCCAGAGAGAGCGCTTTCTTTTCTTAAATGTATTTTCTATAGCTATTTTCTTTGTAGTTACTATGGGAATTATATTTCCTGAATTTATATCATTCTATTCTGCATATACTTTAACTTCAGTAACATACAAAATCTCTGCTCCTTTACATGTCTGCATATCCCTTTTAATTGTTAAATATAAAATTTATATCTTTATATATTGGGAGCATAAGACATGAAATAACATTTCAAAATAAGTTATCTCTGTCATATATCTCAGTACACTGATACTCACTTGTAGACTAGTATTTGTTCTCTTTAAATAGATTACCTTCCCAAAGCATGCAGAAAATAAAAGCAGCTGTAAATCATTGTTGCACTAACTATTCAATTATTATTGAACTTTTTATTTTTACACATATCTTTGAGTTACTATCTAATACTATTTTCTTTTAGCTTATAGTATAACCTTCTTGTGTATTTTTAAGAAGGCATATAGAGTGGTAATAAATTATCTTACCTTTTATTTATTTATAAATGATTCAATTTCCCCTTTGCTTTTAAAGAACAGAGTTAGACATGTAATTCTTGGCAGACATTTTATTTTTCTTTTAGCACTTTAAATATGTTGGCTAATTACCTTTTCATTCTCTAAGTTCCTTTTGCTTCTTAAACATTTTTTAAAATTGCATTTTATGTATTTAGTGTCTCCTGCAGGTCCAAGGACAAGTTGTGGTCAGTTCTCCCTTCCCTACAAAGCGAAGGTCCTTGGGATAAACTCAGCTGTCAGGCAGCAAAGGCCTTGACTCAGTAACGCTTTTCTTGCTGGCTCTATTAACTCTCTGATGAGAAATATGTTTTGATCCCTTTTTACTTTTGGTATCCTGTGTGTCCTGAGTAGCTTCCTTCTTACTTGGTTCAGAACCCTCCCTTAATGAGGCTTCCTGTGGTTCACTTTGAGGTTATCTCTCTTGGACTTGGTGGAATTTCTTGGTACGGTATATTCCTGTCTTTCAAGTTTCAGAGACTTTCAATCACATTTAGGTGACCTTCTCTTTCTGGAGTCCTCTTAGCATTTATGCTGGTTTCTTTGATGGTGTGCGAATGCCCTTCCTGCTCTGTACACTTCAACCTTTTCTTCTGTTCTTCATACACAGTAATTTCTGGCGTGGTCTGGTCAAGTTTACTGATTCATTTTTCTGTCTGGACAAATCTGCCTTTGAGGTTCTTTTTACCTTCAGAATTTCTTTTAGGATTTAAAAAAAAAAAAACCTCTTATTACTTCCGCTTGTCCACATCATTTTTTTATTATCCTTCTGGTCTTCGCTTAGTTAATGTGAAGGTTTCTTATTGTCTGCTTAGGTCTTTTTTTCAGTCTGGAAGTCATTTTAGCCAGACTGGGGGGAGCTTATAATAAGGAGGAGGAGCTTGCAGTAGGAGGAGGAGCTTGCAACAAGGAGAAGCTTGCAGCAGGAGGAGGAGCTTGCAACAAGGGGAACTTGTAACAAGGAGTGGAGTTTGTATGAAGTGTAACAAGTGGGGGAAGCTTGCAACAATGCAGCAGAAGTGGTCCGCTGTTTTTCTTCTTGAAAGGTGCTCCGGGGGCTGGGCTGAGTGAGGCTGAGTAGCTCCTTCTATTCTTAGAACCGACCTTGATCAAACTGTACCTTATTTCACAGTTCAAGTTTTCTAGAATTTTCACAGCAGCAGCAGACTCCAATGCTACACAATCGTTGCCTCGAGCGATATTTCTGGTACTGTTGTCTAGGAGGAAGAAAGGTGTGTATTGTTTTCTGTTTTATCATTCCTCTGTCCGTTAGCTATTTTAAAAAGTTTTAAAAGAAAAAATATGGAAACTTCATTTTTTTTCACCTTCATTGTCCGTGAATAATAATGTGATTAGAGAAGGGCCCTTAGATAAAATATTTTCCTGTCAAGACAGGATTGGCATCTATATTTCAAAGTCTCAGGCCAGGTTGGTTTTCATTTATTTTTATATTACTTATTGTTTATGAAGCTGGACATTTGAAACCATCTATCAACTAGTAACCATATATCATTTGGATGTAGGTCTGTTCTCACTAGCTTTTCTTAACATATAACAAACCACTTCCATCTAAGACGTGTATACTTTAATTGTGGATACTTCTCAAGATGAGACCCCATGAAATTAAAAAGATGTTGAACTGTATAGGAAACACCTACAGAATGGAAGAACATATTTTCTAGCTATATATCTGGCAGGAGATTAATGTCTAGAAGATTCAGAAACTCAACGAAACTGAACAATATAAACTCAAGCAATGCCAATGGTAAATGCACACATGGAGACAGTGTGCAGGTCTCAAGTCATAAATGGGCAAAATAAATACAAGAAAGTTTTCAACCTCACTATAGGTAAGTGACTGTTGGGTTTACTTTGGCAGATGGGAAAGCAACTGTATAGAGATGAAATACTTCAGAAATGCTAACTTCAGCTTCCTCCATCTACACCCAGGAGGTGAACCTGTTCCACAGCCCTCTGTGCACCTCTCCTGCCAGTGGAGAGCTGGTCTCCAGGGAGTGCTTCGACTCCAGGACTCAGGTGAGATCCACATTTTCTCTCCTGTGACTTTCGAAGGTGGGACCAGCCAGGAGGAACAGGGAGCAGAAGCTGCAGAGCAGCTAGGACAGGCTCATTCCTGAATCCATCTGCACCCAGGCGGGACTGCAGATCCACAGCCCTTTGTGCGCCAGTCTTACCAGGAGAGAGCTGGTTTGTGCACCAATCTCCCAGGAGTGCTGACACAACCTTACAGACCTACAGGAGGAACAAGCTCCAGCCAGAGACAGCAAGAACATTTAACACCAGAGATTACCAGATGGTGAAAGGCAAATGCAAGAATTTTATCAACAAAAACCAAGACTACATGGCATTATCAGAACCCAGTTCTCCCACCACAGCAAGTCCCGGATATCCCAAAACACCGGAAAACCAAGATTTGGATCTAAAATCATATCTCATGATGCAATAGAGGAATTTAAGAAGGACATAAATAACTTCCTTAAAGAAATACAGGAGGGCTGGGCAGTGGTGGCACACACCTTTAATCCCAGCACTTGGGAGGCAGAGGCAGGTGAATTTCTGAGTTCGAGGCCAGCCTGGTCTACAGAGTGACTTCCAGGACAGCCAGGGCTATACAGAGAAACCCTGTCTTGAGAAATCCTGTCTTGGAAAAACAAAAAAAAAACAAAAAAAAAAAAAAAAAAAAAAAAAAAAAAAAAAAAAAAAAAAAAAGAAAAAAGAAATACAGGACAACACAGGTAAACAGGTACAAGCCCTTAAAGAGGAAACACAAAAACCTTTAAAGAATTACAGGAGAACATGAGTGAACAAGCAGAAGCCCTTAAGGAGGAAACATAAAAATCTCTTAAAGAATTACAGGAAAACACAACCAAACAGGTGAAGGAATCGAACAAAACCATCCAGGACCTAAAAATGGAAGTAGAAACAATTAAGAATTCACAAAGAGAGACAACTCTGGAGAGAGAAAACCTAGGAAAGAAGTCAGGAGCCATAGATGCAAGCATCACTAACAGAATACAAGAGATAGAAGAGAGAATGTCAGGTGCAGAAGATACCATAGAAAACATTGACACAACAGTCAAAGAAAATGCAAAAAGCAAAAAGCTCCTAACCCAAAACATCCAGAAAATCCAGGACACAATGAGAAGAGCAAAACTAAGGAAAATAGGTATAGAAGAGAGTGAAGACTCTCAACTTAAAGGGCCAGTAAATATCTTCAACAAAATTATAGAAGAAAACATCCCTAACCTAAAGAAAGAGATGCCTATGAACATACAAGAGGCCTACAGAACTCCAAATATTTTGGGCCAGCAAAGAAATTCCTCTCATTTATATAATAAAACACCAAATGCACTAAACAAAGAAAGAATATTAAAAGCAGTGAGGGGAAAAAGGTCAAGTAACATATAGAGGCAGACCTATCAGAATTACAACAGACTTCTCTCCAGAGACTATGAAAGCCAGAAGGTCCTGGGCTGATGTCATACAGACCCTCAGAGAACTCTCAATTACCATAGATGGAGAAACCAAAGTATTCCATGACAAAAACAAATTTATACAATATATTTCAATAAATCCAGCCCTTCAAATGATAATAAATGGAAAACTCCAACACAAGGAGGGAAACTACATCCTAGAGAAAGCAAGAAAGTAATCTTTCAACAAAACTAAAAGAAGATAGCCATATGAACAGAATTCCAACTCTAACAACAAAAATAATGGGAAGCAACAATTACTTTTCCTTAATATCTGTTAATATCAATGGACTCAATTCCCCAATAAAAAGAAATAGACTAACATACAGGATATGTAAATAGGACCAAACATTTTGTTGCATACAGGAAACCAACCTCAGTGACAAAGAGAGATACTACCTCAGAATAAAAGGCTGGAAAACAATTCTCCAAGCCAATGGTCCCAAGAAAAAAGCTGGAGTAGCCATTCTAATATTGAATAAAAATAGACTTTCAACCTAAAGTGATCAAAAAAGATAAGGAAAGACACTTCATATTTATCAAAGGTATGATCTACCAAAATGAACTCTCAATTCTGAATATCTATGCTCCAAATGCAAGGGAATCTACATTCTTAAAAGAAACTTTACTAAAGCTCAAAGCACACATTGTACTGCACGCAATAATAGTGGGAGACTTCACTACCTCATCCTCATCAATGGACAGATCATGGAAACAGAAACTAAACAAAGACACAGTGAAACTAATGAAAGTTATGAACCAGATGGATTTAACAGATATCTATAGAACATTTTATCCTAAAACAAAAGGATATACCTTCTTCTCAGCACCTCCCGGTACCTTCTCCAAAACTGACCATATAACCAGTCACAAAACAGGCTTCAACAGATACAAGGAGATTGAAATAATTCCTTGCATCCTATCAGATCACCAAAGACTAAGGCTGGTACTCAGTAACAACATAAAGAAAAGAAAGCTCACATACACATGGAAGCTGAACAACACTCTACTCAATGATAGCTTGGTCAAGGAAGAAATAAAGAAAGAAAATAAAGACTTTTTAAGAGTTTAAAGAAAATGAAGCCACAACATACCTAAACTTATGGCACACAATGAAAGCAGTCCTAAGAGGAAAACTCATAACTCTGAGTGCCTCCAAAAAGAAACTGGAGAGAGCATATATCAGCAACTTGAGAGCACATCTGAAAGTTTTAGAAGAAAAAGAAACAAATTCAACCAAGAGGAGTAGACATTAGGAAATAATCAAACTCAGGGCTGAAATCATCCAAGTGGAAACAAAAAGAACTGTATGAAGAATTAATCAAACCAGGAGCTGTTTCTTTGAGAAAATCAACAAAATAGACAAACCCTTAGCCAGCCTAACTAGAGGGCTCAGAGACAGTATTCTAATTAAGAAAATTAAGAAATGAAAAGGGAGACATAACAACAGAAACTGAGGAAATCCAAAAAATCATGTGATCCTACTACAAAAGCCTATATTTAACAAAACTGGGAAACCTGGATGAAATGGACAATTTTTTAGACAGATACTAGGTACCAAATTTAAATCAAGATCAAATAAATGATCCAACCAGTCCCATATCACCTACAGAAATAGATACAGTCTATTAATAGTCTCCCAGCCAAGAAAAGCCCAGGACCAGATGGGTTTATTGCAGAGTTTTATCAGATCTTCAAAGAAAATGTAATACCAATATTTCTCAAATTATTCCACAAAATAGAAACAGAAGGTACTCTACCCAATTCATTCTATGAAGCCACAATTACTCTGATACCTAAATCACACAAAGACCTAACAAAGAAAGAAAGCTTCAGACCAATATCCCTTATGAATATCGATGCAAAAATACTCAATAAAATTCTTGCAAACTGAATCCAAGAACATATCAAAACAATCATCCATCATGATCAAGTAAGCTTCATCCCAGGGATGCAGGGATGGTTCAATATTTGGAAATCCATCAACGTAATCTACCATATAAACAAACTCAAAGAAAAAACTATGATCATCTCATTAAATGCTGAAAAAGCATTGGACAAAATCCAACACCCCTTCATGATAAAAGTCTTGAAAAGATCAGGAACTCTAAGGCCCATACCTAAACATAATAAACGCAATATACAGAAAACCAGTAGCCATCATCAAACTAAATGAAGAGAAACTTGAAGCAATCCCACTAAAATCAGGAACTAGACAAGGCTACCCACTCTTTCCCTACCTATTCAATATTGTACTTGAAGTCCTAGTCAGAGCAATCAGACAAGAAAAGGAGATCAAAGGGATACAAATTGGAAAGGAAGAAGTCAAATTATCACTGTTTGCTGATGATATGATAGTATACTTAAGTGACCCCAAAAATTCCACCAGAGAGCTCCTAAACCTGATAAACAACTTAAGCAAAGTAGCTAGAAATAAAATCAACTCTAGTAAATCAGTGGCTTTCCTCTACACAAAGGATTAACGGGCTGAGAAAGAAATTAGGGAAACAACATCCTTCATAATAGTCACAAATAATATCAAATACCTTGGTGTGACTCTAATTAAGCAAGTGAAAGATGTTTGACAAGAATATCAAGTCTCTGAAGAAGGAAAACGAGAAAGATCTCAGAAGATGGAAAGATCTCCCATGCTCACGGATTGGCAGGATTAATATAGGAAAAATGACCATCTTGCCAAAAGCAATCTACAGATTCAATGCAATCTCCATCAAAATTCCAACTCAATTCTTCACAGAGTTGGAAAGAGCAATTTTCAAATTCATCTGCAATAACAAGAAACCTAAGATAGTGAAAACTATTCTCAACAATGAAATAACTTCTGGTGTAATCACTATCCCTGACCTTACGCTGTACTACAGAGTGGTTATGATAAAAACTCCATGGTATTGGTACAGTGACAGGCAGGTAGATCAATGGAATAGAGTTGAAGACCCAGAAATGAACTCACAAACCTATGGCCACTTGATCTTTGACAAAGCCACTAAAACCATCCAGTGGAAAAAAGACATCATTTTAAACAAACGGTGCTGGCTCAACTGGTGGTTAGCATATAGAAGCATGCATATTGATCCATTCCTATCTCCTTGTACAAAGCTCAAGTCCAAGTGGATCAAGGACTTCCACATAAAACCAGATACACTCAAACTAATAGAAAAGAAAGTGGGGAAGAGCCTCGAGCACATAGGGACAGGGGAAAATTTCCTGAACAGAACACAAAGAGCTTATGCCCTAAGATCAAAAATTAACAAATGGGACCTCATAAAATTGCAAAGCTTCTGTAAGGCAAAAGACACTGTCAATGGGACAAAACGGCAACCAACAGATTGGGAAAAGATCTTTACTAATCCTATATCTGATAGAGGGCTAATATCCAATATATACAAAAACTCAAGAAGTTAGACTCTAGAGAACCAAATAACCCTATTAAAAATGGGGTACAGAGTTAAAAAAAGAATTCTCAACTGAGGAATACCGAATGGCTGAGAAGCAGCTAAAGAAATGTTTGACATCCTTAGTCAACAAGGAAATGCAAATCAAAACAACCCTGATATTCCACCTCACACCAGTCAGAATGGCTAAGATCAAAAACTCAGGTGACATAGATGCTGGTGGGATTGCAAGCTGGTACAGTCACTCTGGAAATCAGTTTTGTGGTTCCTCAGGAAATTGGACATAGTACTAACCTGAGGACTCAGCTATACCACTCCTGAACATATGCCCAGAAGATGCGCCAACATGTAATGAGGACACATGCTCCACTATGTTCATCGCACCCTTATTTGTAATAGTCAGAAGCTGGAAAGAACCCAGATGTCCCTCAACAGAGGTATGGGTACAAAAAATGTGGTACATTTACACAATGGAGTCCTACTTAGTGATTAAAAACAATGAATTTATGGAATTCTTAGGGAAATGGATGGATCTGAGAATATCATCCTGAGTGAAGCAACCCAATCACAAAAGAACACACATGGTATGCACTCACTGATAAATGGATATTAGTCTAGAAGTTCAGAATACATCAAGTACAATCCATAAGTCACAAGAAATTCAAGAAGGAAGACCAATGTGTGGATACTTTGATCCTTCTTAGAAGGGGGAACAAAATACCCATGGAAGGAGTTGCAGAGACTAACTATGGAGCAGAGACTGAAGGAAGGACAATCCAGAGACTGCCGCACCTGGGAATCCTTCCCATATTCAATCACCAAACCCAGACACTATTGTGGATGCCAGCAAGTGCTGGTTGACAGGAGCCTGATATAGTTGCCTCCTGAGAGGCTCTGCCAGTGCCTGAAGTGGAGGCTCACAGCCATCCATTGGACTGAGTATAGGATCTCCAATGAAGGAACTAGAGAAAGGATCCAAGGAGCTGAAGGGTTTGCAGCCCCTTAGGATGAACAACAATATGAACTAACTAGTACCCTCAGAGCTCCCAGGGACTAAACCATCAACCAAAGAGTACACATGGTGGGACTCATGACTCCAGCTGAATATGTAGCAAAGGATGGCCTAGTTGGTCATCAATGGGAGGAGAGGACCTTGTTCCTGTGAAGGTTCTATGACCCAGTGTAGGGGAATGAAGGACCAAGAAGCAGGAGAAGGTGGGTTGATGAGCAGGGGGAGAGGATAGAATAGGGTTTTGTTTTTCTTTCTTTCTTTCTCTCTCTCTCTCTCTCTCTCTCTCTCTCATTGGAAACTGGGAAAAGGGATATCATTTGAAATGTAAATAAAGAAAATATCTGCAGGGTAGTGGTGGTACATGCCTTTAATCCCAGCACTTGGGAGGTAGAGGTAGGTGGATTTCTGAGTTTGAGGCCAGCCTGGTCTACAGGGTGAATTCCAGGACAGCCAGGGCTACACAGAGAAACCCTGTCTTGAAAAAACCAAAATAAAATAAAATAAAATAAAATATCTAATTTAAAAAAAAAGAAAAAAGAAATGCTAACTTCAGAGGTTCTCTTTTTGCCTTTATGTGGTATTATCTTCCTTGCCATACTTCAAAGTTAAAGTTTGAATTATAACATTTTTTATAATAGGAATCACTGTTAAGAAAGTTGGCTTGCTATGAATTCATCCACGAGCTGCTTAGTTTATTATGTAGTAATGAACATGGTAAAGGCTGGTGTGGTGGCTCATGTAACAAGGAGGCTGAGACAAGAATGTAGCCATGAGTTTGGGGCCAGCCTAGACCAAGTGACACTATCATGAACCAACAAACAAACAAACAAACACAAACAGGTGAACATTTGTTTTATGTAGTGCCAATCACTCTATGAAAGAAAAATGCCATAAAAAGATAGCTTACAAAACACTCATTTTTGCATTAAAATTAAATTCCAAGAAATGTAAATATTGAATAGCAGTGGCCTATGTGTTACGTGGACGTTATGGACAAGAATACACTTCATATAATTTGGACAGTTGTAGGATGATTGACACATGGGTAATGTGTACATCGGGATAACATGGGAGCTCATGTGTTATCAGATGAAATGAAACATATACAACAATGTGATCTAGTCACCGAAAGGTAAACTGAGTGGATTAAGGTAAGTTATTTTTCAATTAAAATATTGTTAGCTTTTGGGACCCACTTTATCCAAAGAAATGGAAGGAAACAACAACAAAACTTAAGGCTTTCTCTTTGATTGTCTTCATTGTTATTGTATCCAGTCTGGCTATCTGAGTTAGATCTAGAGTGAACTTGAGTGAATGATACACTGACTTCTTTCTTATAATACAAGACTGATGCATCCAGTCTCTGCCCGACACTGGGCTAGAATCTGATCAGAGGAAGAAATACCCTTCAGTTAGACCATACTTGCAACAAGGGAGAATGGTGCATGCTTAATCCTAGTGGTTGCTGCTTGTGAGAGGGAGTGCGAGTGGGGATCTGGAGGGGGGCTAGTTCTCTCAACAAAGGCTGGCCTTTATTCCGAAGCACAGTTGGAAAGTGGAAAGCTCTGGTGTCATGATAAGTCCTTAAAAGACACCCCGTCTTTTTCTGGTTCTGCCTTAGAATTAAATTAAAGCGATTTGTGATTTGCAAAGGCATGAGTGAAATGGAAAGAATGTCTTCAAGGTTAATCACCTCGGCTCCCACCCCCAGACCCTTCAAGCGCTGAAGCACCAGCTGTCATTTACTGACCATCCCAGAGATTTGCTTCAGTGTAGCTTTCTCTGTGCTACATACTGTTAAGATTTTTTTTCTTGAAAAAGAGGAATTTACAATTCTGCTGACAGATATGGTTTCCTTTGCTGATACTGACTGGTCAACATAGCCCCATACCCAATTTGCAGCATTCCCCAAGGAGAGCAAAAGTTATTTCTGTGAAGGCAGGGGCAATGATAGAAAAGAGCACCCACCCAAAGGCTGAGGAAAGTAAGGAACTAGGTGTTTGCCCTGTACAACCTCAGCATGTGTAGCCTCAGGGAGCTAGTATGTGGTGGTCAGGTTGGAGAGAGGGATGCAGCCTACTGCTGGGTTTCTACAGAAAGTCCAAAGTGCATTAAGTGGATGGATGGCTTAGGGCAGTGGTTCTCATCTGTGGGTCAAGATGGGTGTGGAAGGACTCTTTCACAGGGATCACACGCATATCAGATATCCTGCATATCAGATATTTACATTAGGATTTATAACAGTAGTAAAATTACAGTTAGGAAGTAGCAACAAAATAATTTTGTGGTTGAGGGTCACTACAACATGCAGAACTGTATTAAAGAATGGCAGCGTTAGGAAGGATTCAGTGGCAAGACTAGGGGATGTTAGTTGAAGACAATGTCTGTACAACCCTTTGTGCAATAGATGCTGGAAAAGATAGTAAGACATGAAGTAATTGCAAGGCTTCTGGAAGACAGGTTGAGCCATGCATTCTGTTCTAGGTCCTAGCATTAATGAGCTGGGTCTAAGTCACTTCTCTGGTGGACTGGGGATGAAGATGATATGTCGCCTATTTTCTTGAATAGGTTTTTGTTCCGGCTTTAATTGGCATCACCCACAGTTCTCTGCTTTCTACAGCAGCGGTAGGCTGGGCTCTACTCTAGTGTGGTTGCTGATTGAGCCACACAGGATTGTCCATCTCTAGATTAGCCAGAAAATGGAGGCAGGTTTGCCAATGGAAGCGCCTCCCCAGACATGGTGGTTATTTGCTGAGAAAAGTAGTTTTGAACTCTCAGAAATTTAATAAATCCACGGGGAAGTTATTAGTTGATGGTTGCTAGAGCAGAAACAGCAGTCATGGCTGTGTGGTTGTTTCCAACTACAAGAGCTGTCTCTAGAGTAAGTCACATAAAGATGTCACAAGAAAAGGTAGAACTTTAAGGTAAGGGATTTGCTGTTCACACTGACTTGGTCACCAAGCAAAATATTCATGACTCAACACATTGTGTGTTTTCGATAAACATGTAAAACTATCACATAGCAAGTTAATACTAAAAATAGGAAAAAAAAACAAAAAATGTTTGATTATTTTTAAAAAGTGAAAATGTTTGCTCCCCTTTTGCCATTTATGGAAACTTTTACTAAGGCAATACTTTTCAGCATTTAAAATCCTGAAACCTCTTTATAGTCTTAAAGACTGCTGAGATTTCCAACAAATTTTCTTTGTAGAGGCTATACTTTCAAGATTTACTATGCTGGAATTAACATTCATAAGGAAAATGTTTTCTCATTAATTCATTTATATACTTTAACAAGGTCAATGTATGAGTCTATAAATATTATTGTATATAAGTTTTATTGTAAAAAAATTTCAAAAAATATCACACACTGAGATTAACTGGACCCAAAGTCTATGTATTTAGGTGAACTTCTGCATAGTTAAAATAGTAAATAATCTTTTCTTTTTTTTTAAAGTTTTATTGCAATATGATGAGAAAAGTTACATGATTTCAATTTATCTGAATTTGTTAACATTTAAAAACATTTTAAGTAAATAGAATTAAATCACATTCTTGTTTTCCTTTTGTACCCCAACTCCTCCCAGAGACCTCCCTTCAATACCTACAATATCTTTTTTGTCATATTTTTTAAAATTTATAAAATATTATAACAATAAATGTGAGTATTATAAACATTGTTTGATATAAAACAACAAGCAATTTAACAGTCTTACATAGATGCTTGTCTATGGCAATACTGAAACTACAAACGTTTTTCTTAATATAAATTTTAAATAACTCCAAATGTATTAACTATATATTTCAAAATAATATATCACTACTAATATTTTCTTAAATGAACATAAATATATAAAGTGTTTTTGTTTGTTTGTTTTGTATTTAGTAGAGCTTAAAATCTTGGCTCTTACTGTAGTAACTTGATACAAGAGTTATGTCAAGAAAAGCATTCAGATTTTTTTTTTTGAAAAACCTCTATACTGGTTTATATAATGGCTATACTAGTTTATAAATTCAGGCAATAGAAGATTCACCTTTCTTTACCCCTTGGAAGCATTTTTTTTTTATCACTTTTTACTTCATGATAGCCATTGTGACAGTGGTGAGATGAAATCTCAAAGCAAATTTAATTTGCATTTTCCTGATGGTTGAGGATGTTGAACACTTAAAAAAATATTGTCTAGGATTTTCTTTTTTGAGAACTTTCTATTCATCTTGTGTGGTGGTTTGAATATGAGTGGCCCAGGGAGTGGTACTATTTAAAGGTGTGACCTTGTCAGAGTAGGTGTGGCCTTGTTGGAGGAAGTGTGTCATTGTGGGCATGACCCTTGAAACCATCATCCTAGCTGCCTAGAAACCAGTCTTCTCCTGTCTATGTTCGGAACAAGAGATAGAACTTAGCTCCTCTAGGCCCCCATCTGCCTGAAAACTGCCATGTTCCTGCCTTGATAATAATGGATTGAATCTCTGAACCTGTAAGCCAGCCCCAATGAAATGTTGTCCTTTATAAGAGTTGCTTTGCTGTTCACAGCAAAGACAGCTTGCTAGCCTGGCTTTGTGTGTTTGTTTGTTTGTTTGAGTTGTTTTCTTGTTTAGGTTTTTCAGTTCTTTGTATAGTCTTGTTATTTATTCTCAGTTAGATATCTAGCTGACAAAGATTTTCTAGCATTCTGTAGGATGTCTCTTCACTCTTCCTCAAGGAGAAGACAGAGTATCCAAGTTTGAAGACAAGGCAGAAGAACTGGAACATACCAAAAAGGACAAGATAAATTAGTAAGAAGGTGACTTTATATAATTAGTGAGTGGCTTTCAAGAAATTCAGGACACTACCAAAGACCAAATGTATGTACTACTTTACATATTTATGTTTTACTTCTCTCTATCTGTCTCTGTCTTCACCCAGCCCCTCAAAGACAGTGTTTCACTATGCTGCCTGGCTTGGATTTTAGTTTTTAGGGTTAAATGACATTTCTGTTCCAGCCTCCTACAGGAACTACAGACACATACCATTGTGCCTATAACTTAAAACAGAGTTTCTCTGTACTTTTCAAATAGTTGTAGCTATTTCTCTTTGATATTACCTAATAATTTGATAAATTATATTGATTAATGATTAACTGCAAAATAGACTCTAAATATGTCTTACTCTGAGTAATTCTTTAAATAGTACAGGACTTTACAACACTATGTCTTGATCATTTAGAAAACACTGATTTACTGATGGTACAGATGAAAATAGTAACATTTTTGTTCTAAGATAAGAGAAAGTCACATTTATTATAAACACTGCTTTTTAAAAACTTCACGTATTGGCAAGTGTTTAAACTAATCATAGTGGGTGCATGTTTTGCATAATCATTTTTGTTATAAACATCAAATTTTGGGATCAGTAAATGGTTCCCTCAAAGGGAAGACTTTTGTTATTTCTTTTTGAGAAAATACCTTGTAAAATTCATCTAAATAATTACTATTTGTCCACTAGTCATTTTTGTCCAGGTTTAAAAATAGCGGTCCAAGAAGAATTAGCTACTGGGGGTCACAACTTCATTGCACAATGCTTTGTCTCCAGGCACACACTTAGTGCAGTCCAAGAGTGCTGCGTGTACTTCTATTCTTGGCACGTATTGTACAAAGTTGTACTCAAGTGCTGAGAGTTGATAAGATTAAAAGTATTGCATCATCAAGGACATTCCTATGTGAAACTGGAACTTTGTCTTCCTACGAATGCATAACTGGTAAGGAATATAGTGAGAGGAAGCATGTGGTGCTACGTTCTGACTCATATGTGTTGGTACAGAGCGTGTGTCACGGAGGAGTCTGATGCCACCTGGTGACATGGCTTTCTTAGACACTGATGGTTTTATCCGCCATTGCTGTTGTACCCTCACTATAGGTGCCAAGTTTTATAGGAAAATGATGTCTTAGTGTTAGAAGAATAGTTTTGGCCTTTGAACTCTTCTAAAGTGCTTTCATAAAGCCTCTTGGAGTCCATTGGCTTCCTTAAGGCTCCAGGAGCCACATTCTGGGAACTGCCACTCTTAAGTGTGAGTATAGGTTTTCATAGTGACTGACCCTTGAACTTTTGCATCTACATCACATTTTTCAATTACTGGCAATTGGATGGCACCAGTGAAAGGATTTGGAAGTAAATCCCGAGTTTTCACAAAACCAACGTCTACTGATCAGTTAAAAGAGTATTCTGAGTCCAAATTGATTGCTTCGGGATTGTGTGTCTTGATCTCCCTAAACTCTGCTGTGTAATTGTAAGTCAATATCATGTCAGGTGCTTAATGGCTGGGATCTGAAGAGCGAGATCATCCTCCAATGGGAGCTAGGGCTCAGGCCCCAAGCACACACTTCAGATCCGTTCAGTTTCTGCTGTGAGGGCTGGGAAGATCCAGCAGCAGAAGGTACCCAAAGTGTGATTTTTGTACTGTGACACCTTTCTAGAAAATGTGAAAATTAGAGCAAGGAGATAATCACAGTGCAGTCAAGGGAAAATGCTCTATATTCTAAGAAGGCTTAAGTCTTAGAGTAGACAAACCTGAATGGATAGTTGAGATATGGAGGGACATTGATCTCATGAAGAAGCTCATGTGGTTAAAATCCCCAAGGTGAGCAAAACAAACAAACAAACAAACAAAATAAAACAAAATAAAAACCATGTCTATTTTGGAAAGGGAGTCATCCTAGAGATTGACTCAGAAACTCACATACTCTAGATTTTGGTTGTGTCATTTGTCATAACAATAGAAGCACAGAACAACTGTATATCCTAGCTGGGCAGTGGTGGCACACACCTTTAATCCCAGCACCTGGGAGGCAGAGGCAGGCAGATTTCTGAGTTCGAGGCCAGCCTGGGTCTACAAACCAAACCAAACCAAAAAAACTGAACTGTATATCCTGATTTCATTAGACTAGTTAGTGTCTTTTCTTTGAAATTATCTTAGTAGACTTTTTCTCCCCTCTCAAAATTACTGCAAAGTATGAATGGCTTGGTATACTTATCATGGCTGATCTATAGAGGAAATGACGTATCAGACTGTTAACTGGCAAAACAATCACCCAGCCATAGCATCTTTTATGCTCTTCTATGACAAAGACCAGGAAGGATATATTCATGTTTTGAAGGTTCTCTTGCAGCTATGATTGATTGCACTATGAAATTTTGGACATCGAGTATTTTCTGGCGAAGTTTACAAATGTGTTAGAACTGATTTCTCTTTCTGTTTGACTGCTTAGACTTGTCACAGTCACCTAGAACCACTAAAGAGTTCAAAGAGGCCTTAGGGACCCCAGAGTTCAGGATATTGAGCTGCTGGTCATGCATCAGCCATTGGTTATCTGAAAACAGATTATTTCTGTTAAGCTTCTCTTGGTCCAAAAGCTGAAATAATTCCATTTGACACATTTTTTTTCTTTCCTTGGTTTACTTTTATTTAATCACTTGTCCTTGGTCTGAGGAATCAATGGCACGAATGGCAATGCCCTTTGTCATCACCTGAAGCCAATCCTTTCCTACCTCCCATCCATGGGTACTATGCACAAGTATCAAACTGTAAATTATTAAAGGACCAAGGAGAAGCTGAGTGAGCATGAGGGCAACAGAGGGAACTTGCAAGTTCAGTTAGTTCTTATTCTCTGGTTAGTTCTTATTTCAGAGATCCAACCCTCATTTTCTGAGAACTCTAAGGGCTATGCAAGGGATGTTCATTTTTCATTTTCTATGCTAATTTCTTAAGGGAGGGAAAGATAAATCTGAGTGTCATTAGGATGCAGATGGAGCTGAGGACTGCGGTTACTAACATTGTGCTTTCCAGAGACTTAATTTGTTCTGTCTCAGGAAGAAAAGTGACTATACAACTTCCTTCCCTAGAAGTCAAAAGCCCCAAATCATTATTCCCTAACGAAAGTAATAAGAGAAGGCTAAGATGCTTCTATAGTCTCCCGATGGTGCTGGCAAATCCGAGGACTGCTATAATCAGGTGAATACAATATTCTAGTAGCATCGCTGAGGAAGTAGTTTCCAGTCAGTTGGAGTACTGAAACATTTTCAGTGTTGCAAACTAACCCCAAATAGAATCCACTTAGACTTTGCCAAAATCAAGAATGTCATTTTCTTTTAAAAAGTTTAAAAATTAATTAATTAACTTTACATCCCGACCACAGTTTCCCATCTCTCCTCTCCCCATCCTGCCCTAGTCTTTCCCTCCATCTCCCCTCGCACACCTATCTGTTCCTCCTTCATTTCTCTTCAGAAAAAGGGAGGCCTGCCATGGATGTCGACCAGCCTTAGCATATCATGTTGCAGTAAGGATTGGCATTTTCTTGAAGACTGAAGTGGGGCGGGGTGGGGGGAGTGATTTGGGACCCAGAGAAGTCCTTGGCAGTGTGGTAGTTTACCTTCCCGAGGTTCATAGTCCTAGAGTCTAGCAATAGGCAATTCAAGAGAAAAAGGTTTGCCCTGTCTTTTCTTGGTTACCTTCCTTAATCCACACTGAGAGGGATCCAACAATACTTCCCCCGAGTTTGGGCTTCTTATTCTGATGTGACTCATCAAAATTACGATGAAATTATTCCAGGGTTCATCTCTGAGTTCTAGCTTGAATCGTTGGTTAGCCAACAAAACAGACAGAACTAATATTTTTATCAACTCTGTGTGAGTGTGTGTGTGTGTCACTGGAGATTGAATCCAAGCCTGTGCAAGCACACTAGGCAAGCGCTTTACCCCTGGAGACCATTCCCATTTTAACAGGAAGGTCGATGGGCTTGAAGACAGGTAGTCCTGAATTTGGTGGAGAACATTTTCATTTCAATGTGTGGATTAATTCTCTGCATGAAGGCATAGTTTTCTATGAAGTTCATTCTATAAGATGGACTTGGAAGGCCTTTGGATCTAGTCATGGACAAGGAAGCTGAATGAGCCCCAGGTTCCTCTTAGCTCATCTTCCAGAAAGTTGATCCTTGTTTTTACGAAGAGTTTCCTAAGCTGTTTTCAGCAGCGAACTCCCATGAGAATCTATTTTTCTACTCAGTTAAAGTAGAATAAAGCATTTACAATTCGAGGATGTTCTCTGACGGCGGGGCAATTACTCTATGCAGATTGCAAACTGGCAGCCTGTGAAGGTTCAAAACTGAAATTGCCTTGACAATATCTAACCAAACATCCAGAGTGGAGCAGGCTGATTGTGACAATAAAACCAGGTCTTGTTTTAGTAGCAGAGACAAGGAGATAAATTGCTTGAATTTTGTTTTGGGATAAAAATAAACACTTGTTTTATTGAATTTAGCAGGCCGAAGGTGGTGTTCTACAGTCTTCCTAGTTTCCAGACAATTGTCAACATTAGCTGCATGTCTATAAATCTCCTGATCATTAGAGTATAATTATCTTCTGCATGGCAGATGGAATACTGTCATTGTTGTAGCCTTCGATAAGTAATGACACAATGTCTTAATAAAGACAAGTTTATTTGGTAAAATTTCTAACACAAATATGTTTTGAAGATCTGCAATTTATTTGCCCCAACTTGTTTGCTTTCAAACCATCTTTTTGGAATTCTGTTTACAGAGGCAACACAATATGAAATCCTATTAAAGCAGTGGTCTCAACACCTTCCTGGTCACATATCAAATATCCTGCCTACTAGAAATTTACATTACAATTTTTAAAGGTAACAAAATTATAGTTATGGTGTAACAACAAAATAATTTTATGATTTGGGAGTCACCGCAACATGAGGAACTATTAGAGGGTCTCAGTATTAAGAAGGTTGAGACCCAACTCTACTTATCTTTATTCTAGGAAGTTATCTTTCAAGCATGCCTCTTTGTTCTTCTGTCCCGCCTTGTGAATTCCTGAAGGAAGTCAGGAATAGATAGCAGATTTTATTGAGACAGTTGCTTAATGGTAATTAAAAATAAAGGCCAACTAGCAGATGGAGGAAGGGGTTAAGGATTTAGGAAAACAGAATGTGATCATGGGTTCCCAATAGCTAACACTGGCCTGTGGCAGACTCCAGAAGACACACAGTTTAATCGTGGGGTGATAAGGAAGGTGGAAGTAGATGGTGGATTGCAACTGTATGGAAGCTGATCAGAGTCTGAAATAGTAGACTCCGGCTGGCAGTTTCACCATCAGAAGAAAGAGGTAAACACTTTTTTTGATAAAACTAGAGAGGCAAATGAGAGAGGCAGTCAGGGCCCCAACCTGCAGAGCTATGAAGATTCTAAAAGATACCATCTTTCTTGGGGATAGATGGACAAGCAGCTAAAAAGGTCACTGCTTAAGTCATATAACCAAAATAAACTAAAGACAGGTGGTCAGAATGCTAATGGCAATCACCTCAATGAAAGTCCTGATTCATTGTTCAATTCTTGGATCTGGGCCAGGTCTCAGATTTCTCACTTATAGGCTCAAAGAGAAGCATGGGACCTATGAGGAAGAGCCTTGCAAAACATGAAGTAATTCTTAGTGTCCTTTATAATCTGTAGCAATCCATGATATCCTTTTCCAAACAGACTATAGACAGTTACTGGAATAATGAACACCAAGGAGAGGGGAATTCTAGGTGTTGAAGATGGTTGGATAAATAGTCTGATTTGCATTGGTAAATGGCACCTGGGGACTCAATGTTGCCTCCAAAACCTCAGCAAAAGGAGCGTGGCTATACTGCCTTACTACGAATCTACCCTGTGAACCTACATGGGTGATCTTTCCTTGGTCCTGCTTGGTAAAACACTCTCACTGGCTTCCTGACCTCTGATATAAGATATATTATGAAAGAACAAGGCAAAATGGAGGCCTCTGACTTTGGCACAACCTGAAACCTCTATCCTTGGCCCACAGGGGCAAAACAAAAAATTAAGCATCATGTTCATGGGAAAAAAGTTTACTGGATTCTGTTGAGTGCTTAATGAATGTGAGGATACCTTTGCTCATCTCCAGACTCCTGTCAGAATCCGAGGGAATTCTGACAAATCTGGACTGAAGTTGGAATGTGACCCAGTTCTTCATCTCCTCACTCATTTTCAGACTCCTGCTAGGACCTGGAGAAACTAACTCACCCACACTGAAGCTGGGTATGAGACCTGATTTCCTATCTCTCACTCATTTCCAGACTCCTGTCAGAACTCTTAGGGATTCTGATCGACTCTCTGTCAGGTCAGAAATACGTGTTTGTTCCATTATTTTCTGGCTTGTCTTCAAAATCTTGCTAGCACCTACAGGAACTCTGACCCAATGTGAAGTCAGAGATTCTCTATGTATACTCCCAGTTCTCTATGATCGTCAGTTTTGTGCAGGCTTCTGCTGGGACCCACAGGAGCTCTGATTGATCTAGAGTGAGGTGAGGTTAGAGATCTACAACTTGGCTACCTACCCATGTTCTCGCATTTAGGATCCTGACAGGACTTCTGGGGCCTCTGCCTG
This sequence comes from Mastomys coucha, assembly GCF_008632895.1. Taxonomy (NCBI): domain Eukaryota; kingdom Metazoa; phylum Chordata; class Mammalia; order Rodentia; family Muridae; genus Mastomys; species Mastomys coucha. Next base: position 174,176,885 of record NW_022196905.1, on the reverse strand, counting down.
ACCCTGTGTGAGATCTGTAATCCACACCCCATAACCTAGACTCAGTTTTCACCTCCATTTCTAGACTTTTGTTAAGACTCGCAGGAATCATGACTGTCTCAGTGTGAGGTCAGAGATCTATAATCCAGTATTCTAACACATTGACTGACTCAGACTCCTTCTGGGACTTGCTGCGACCCCTCATGTGAAGTCTGAGACCCTGCAATCCTATTCCCATGCCCGTCTCCATAGTGAGACATTATCTTGCTTGACATCCTCATTATGAAAACTAGATTAAGCCATGTCGACTCTGCACTGCGCTGCACTGTGGCTCACTTCATTGTGGGCCCAGATTTTCCTACTTAGTTTGGTTCCCTTTGAAACTTTTCACGCTATGGCTGGGCATTGCCTGAACATCACTATTCCACCATAACATAGGCATGTTTTAAGGTTATTTCAAAGACATTGTCAGCAGAGTCTCATGAGGAACTCTTTCACTGTGCTTCTTACAGCTGTGAGAAGGAACCAGGAGGCACGAGAAACCTAAATCTTCATTAGTCATTAGAGCAACCCATGAATTCAGTAATACCTGTGAGCACCGAGAGAGCGATCTGTTGTGTTGTCTGCCTCCCATTGCTTGCCTTCTTGTCCCTGGGGTATCCTCAACTTCTTCAGCCATGTAAACTAAAGCCAGCATCTGAGATGAGTAGATAGTCTCAAGGAAACCAAGAACTAAGTGTGGACCCAGACTCACAGGCAGGGAAGAGACATATGGGGACTCCAGTATGAGCTCCCTGGAACCTCAGATGAATAAAACATTCCTGCCGCAGCAACACTGATGCATACTAGTGAATAATTCTTTATTTCAAAGGAGCTTCCTTTTAAGTCAATAATTGGGATGGATTTTGGAAGCTTTCCTACTGCCCCTTCCTTATAACTATACCCACCCTGCCCCCAGACATACACACCACACATAAATGCATACAAACACACAAATACAAACAAACACACAGAGTACACACACATATACATATATACAAACACTTACATACAAGAACACATACAAACACATAAAAGATTTAAGAGCACCAACACAATATTCATATTAAATTCTGTTAATTGTTGGTATACGCCAACACGCCCCCTCCAGTTTTGTTAGGTTTGAGTTTTTCAGAGCTATTTCTAACCAGCTGAAGAATTTGGACTGAATAGAGCAAATGGAGATGAAAGATACTCCTGACTTACTGTATTGGTGCCGAGGTTTAACACGTTAGCATGTCATCGTGGGTGTGTTTGTACTCCGAACCTTGTGATTTACAAAGACTCCTGAGACTTTGCTCACACTGAATGTGTTATGTTTAGGGTCTGCCTGGTTAATAGGCAATGGTTCCTCTGTTTGCAAATGGAAGATAGAGAAGAAAGAAGATTTAGTTTTAAGCCCTAGAAACAGAAAACTCTGTGCCTAAGTAGCACCCACTATAAAGTTATAAGATCCAACTCTCAGGAATTGTGTTAAGGGTTTATCACTTTATTCTTAAAACATCTGTAAAGCAATTTTTCATTTATATAAGACTTTTTTTTTTCAAATTCTCTTCCATTGATTTTTTTTTAAGGGCTAATCATTTCTTTGTGGTAAGATGGGAATGTCTGATGATGGATTTTTCAAATATTAGTAAACTTTTTTGTTTAAATAAGTGAATTATTAAAGATATTAAGATATTAAGTTGTCCTGATCCTTTGTTGCATTACTGTTCTGTGGTTTAAATGTGAAATGTCACCCAGAGGTTCATATGTTTAAACACTTGGTCTGTGGTTAGTGTCCTACAACATTCTAGAAGATTATAGGATCTTTAGGAGGTAGGAAATTTAAACACTTGGTCTCTATACCAACCCACCCAGAAACTTTCAACCTCAAATTTATCCTGTCTACAAGAAATACAGGCATGGAGGAGGGAGCAGAGACTGAAGGAATGACCAACCAATAACCGGCCCACTTGTGATCCATCCCATGGGCAAACAAGCACCAGTGCCTAATACTATTAATGATACTCAGTTATGCGTGCAGACAGGAGCAAGTTGTCCTCTGAGAGGCTCCACCCAGAAGCTGACTCAGATGGATACAGACATCCACAGCCAACAGTAGATGGATTTTGGGGATCTTATGGGAGAACAGGAGAAAGGATTGTGGTCCTGAAGGGGATAGGAACTCCACAGGAAGACCAACAGAGTCAACTAATCTGGACCCTTGGGGCTCTCAGAGACGGAAGCACCAACCAAAGAAATACATGGACTGGACCTAGGCATCCCTGCACATACATAGCAGATGTGCAGCTTGGTCTTCATGTGGATCCTGAACAACTGGAGCAGGGACTATCCCAAAAGCTTTTGCCTGTACTTGGGATATGTTCTACTAGCTGGACAGCTTTGTCTGGCCTCAGTGAGAAAGGAAGTTCCTAGCCTTGCAGAGTCTTGAAATGCCAGGGTGGGGGGATACCCAGGAGTCCTCACCCGCTCAGAGGAGAAGGGGAAGGGCGGATGGGGAAGAATTGTGGGAGGAACTGACTGGAAGGGAGGCAGTGGGCAGGATGTAAAGTAAATAAGTAAAACAACAAAAACAAACAAACAAACAAACAAAAAAAAACCCCTTGGTCTCTAGTTAGTGTCATTTTTCTGGAAGGCTGTAGAACCCTTAGAAGAGTCATTGTAGCAAGACCTGATGTAGCACTGTCCAGTGTCATGTCATGTTCACCTCTCATGTTCATGGCCATGGATTTCATGTGACCATCCTGCTTCTGCCCCAGACCATGATGGACTCTGCCTCTTTAAACTGCAAGCAAGTAACTGTTTCTCCCTTAAGTCTCCACTTGTGAGGTCTGTAGGCATAGGAACAAGGGCTGACTCAAGTGGATGCATTTCAGAGCTTTCTATTATGACAGGTACTTTGTTAAATTTCTAACTATAACATTTCACTTTTCAGCAGACCCCTGTGAACTAGGAGTGGCCACCGCATTTTACAGATGAGGAAATCTAGTTTCAAGAGAGGTTAACAATATTAATCAAGGTCAAATTATTCTAAGTGTCTGAGGAAATCTTAAGCCTAGAGATGGCTGATGTCAGTGCTTGCACTCTCTCCAATATAAGATATCGCATCTCTAAGTTGTAAATTTTATTACAAGTCTATGAGTCACCGTATCAATGACAAAGGTGAAAGATTCTGTAATTTGGCTCTTTCTCCTTCTGAACCATGGCCAGTCTACATTTCTAAGCCTTGGTAGCAGTTATTTATTACAGCTTGACAATTAAGTTCTGGCTGATACACTACACAAAGAGAAAATATGCATACAGTTATCAGGTGTGAGTCACAAATTCTTTTACATAACACACATATATATATATATATTTTTTTTTCTTACCCATATTCCAGGGAATGACAATACTCAAAGTAATCTTGGAAGTCATGTAGGCAGTGTGTAGATGATAGGATAGTATTTTCCCATCTTTATTCTGAATGATCAAATGGAATAACATTCTGTGTTGGCAACATCTTGTGTGACATGTAAGCTTTGTATAGCAAGTCTCGGAATTTATAGATTAGAAAATTGTCTTAGTTCATTTTCTGCTGCTGTTTGTAAGGTACAAACGTTTGTTTTTCTCAAGGTTATGCTGACTAAGAAATCCAGGAGATGAGCCAGTGTCTCACAGTAGGCCTCTTAATTCACTGTAGCATGACAGAGGGTGTTACATGGTAAGACAGAGCAGATGTGCTAGATTGGTTCATTCTTCCTTTTTTCATAATAATTTTTAAAATTTGAAATGATAATATAATTACATAATTTCTCCTTCCTTTTCCTCTCTCCCAACCTTCCCATGTATTCTCTTACTCTCTCTAAAATACATAGCTTCTATTTTTGTTTTTACATATACACGTTTTACACATATGTGTTTTTAGATGTATGTTTACACCCTTATATACATTACCATGCATGTGTTTAACACACACACACCCTTGTGTACTGTTACTTTTAGGCATAGTTCCAGGCCTGAGCACTTGATATTGGATGACTAACTGGTGTGCTCTTCCCTGGGATGATGGCCGTTTCTCCAGCTTTCAGCACACCTTCCTTGCCTGTAGCTCTTCGTTTAGGCTTGAGGCCTTGTGAACTTCTCTCTTCCATCTTGCCATGTCTATGTCTATTGGTATCATCTCTGTTCAGTTTTCTTTAGGCAGCTATGCTATTGAGACTTCATGGTTGTAGTATCTCTGCCATTTCTAGGAGACAGTGTCTCAGCAACCTTCTCGTTCCTTTGGCTCTTACAATATTTCTGCTCCCTTGTCCCCAACTCATCCATAGTGATGCCTGAGCCTCACATCCAGAATTGAATCATGTTATCAGTTTGGACTAGAGACCACACGATCTCTTTTCCTTGCATTTTGATTGCTTGTGGATTTCTGTAATGCCCTCTGTTCATTGTAAAGACACCTACCTGTAGTATCGGTTGTCTCCCAACTCCACTGCTAAAGCAATGTCACAAGTACAGAAATTTACACCTCAAAATTGATGCTAGTTGTTTGTGAAGGTGTGAATATGCTCACTGAAAGTTTGTGTACTCTAATTCATATGTTAATCATATTTGGAGAAAAAAGTCCTTTAGGCAGGTAATTAGGATTAGGTGAAGTTATAAAGTTCAAAGCCCCTGTGACAGCATTAGTAACTTTATAAAAAGAATTGTGAAGGACCTGAGGTAGGCCCCAAAGAGACCTCTTTGATGATGAATGAGAACCACACTTATCTGTGGGTATAGGAATAGATGTTTAGAATGTCATCTGGGATTATGCTGCCTTAGTAAAGTGTTGGCTATAGATTCTTCTCCAAGATCCATGACCCAACTAGTTCCTGGTAGCTGGTTAGGTATCCAGTAACAGGCACAATTGCAGTTTTGTTTGAGTAAGCCTTAAATCTAATTAAGAAAGCTGTTAGTTACCACTGAGGCATGGGTGCCACTTCTCTACCCTTAGTTGCCATTCCATCATTGTGTGTCATAGCTGTCAGAGCTGGGTAGGACTCTGCTTGCTTCCCTTATTTGGATCCTTCTTTGGATACAGGGACAGCTAGTCTCAGGGAGAGGGTATTCAGGTCAGGGGCAATCATTTTGGTAGAGCCACTAACCTGAGGAAAGACTTATGCTTATTGAGTCCATAGGTGTAGGATGCAAGGCTGGAAAGCAGCATGTTGGGAGTACACGTTGGCTGTTATTGGCTGTCCTTGGTTGCCATGCCCACTCATCTACTCCAGTAACATCTGCAGTATCAGGGTTAAAAGCCTGATCATGGACAAGAGGCATTATGACTTCAAAGGGAATTTGTGCCTCTTGGGTATTCAGTCAGTCGTGGCATCCCCTAACTCAGAGGTAGCCCAGATATGTCCTTGCGAACTCTTGTGCTAGGTGCCCACCAAGATATGATTTATTAATAGCTAGACAAAATTGGATATTGCTCTCTGATCTTTATCAATGTTCCAACATCTTAGCCAAACCCTGGTTTGGAGTTTTGTAAGGAATGTTACCCAACCAGACTAATTGCCTTTGGCATTGTGGGTAGGGCATTGAAACTTACAGAATGGGAGACTTATCCCAGGGCAAGGTGAAGTAGAATCCTCATTCTCAGTCACCGTACTGCAGCTGAACCACTTCTAGGAATTAGCAAGAAAGAGAGTTGTCTCTACTAGCCCAGAAGATTAGCATAGTGGGCGTTTTACTAAGCATGGGCAGGACCTTGAGCTGAGTGTGTGTGTGTGTGTGTGAGAGAGAGAGAGACAGAGTGGAGCAGTGAGCATTCTAGATTTGAAATTCGAACCTCTACCCTCCTGGCTGGCGCACCTGCAATCCCCCAGGACTCCGGCAGGTCCAAGTGGGAGGGGGTGGTGGGGTGGTGGTGGTGGTGGTAGTGGTGGTGGTGGTGCTGCACCAGTCCAGAGGTGATGGCTGATGCTTTAGACTCAGTGTGTCTTAGATGGCCCCAGATGTACCTCAACTGCTAAGTTGCCAGATTTCTCATTTCTCTTTTGTAATGAGTGTAAAAGACTCATGCCATTTTTAAGAAATACACTCAAACTCAGCACTTCCTTGTGTTGACTGTTTGTCACTTGCCGAATTTTTTGCCCACTTTACCAGAACTCTCATCCCGCAGAACAAGAGGTTCCCTGCAATGAACCCAGTCTGAGGCACTTGGTAAGATACCATTGTTGGGAGCACATGTTGGCTGGTATTGGCTGTCCTTGGTAAGATACTGCAGGACAGGGCTGAGCTCAGGAAGAGAAGTTGCTGATTTGGAAATAAAGAGAAAAGAAAGGTCCAGAGATCAAAGACTCAGGAGAGCCAAAAGGTTTTACTCTGTCTGTGAAAGCAAAGCCAAGGATGTTGGGAATGAAGATCTATTAAAATTCAGCCTCGGGTGAAAATTCTTTCAGTAGTGTTGGTCATTTCCATATCTAAAACCTCACTAATGTGTTTGCGAAATGTATCTAAATTGATATTAGTTCTGTTCCTTTAATGCTATAAAAATCTGGCAGAATCTATGACATTCCAATTTTATGGGAATGTGTTAATTTACCAAGCAGACTGCAGCCTAAGGAGAGAAAACAATAGTCATAGCTGGGGTGACAATGAAGGTGATTCCACACAGCCCCCTTGAATTAGGCGCAGGAAAAGGGTGCTTATTGCAAGAAAGGCATCAAGCTGTGTCAACTGAAACAAGACTCACTCCAGCTTCGCTAAAGCAGACACCATAAACTAAGTCTTAAATTATGGAGCAAAACATCAAAAAACTGTTCAAAGAGAAACAGAAACCGTTATAGGGCTTCAGAAGGCAGAAGTAACTAGCTATGCACCTGTTTAGGGTGGATTCTGTGGTTAGGAAAGGATTTGACTTAAACTCTGAGATATATAGGTAGAGGTGGGCAAAGGTATTATAAAAGAAACATGGATGTGGTCAAGATCAAAATGGTACATCACTTGTGTACCAAGTTTTAAAGAGATAGGTTGCCATGGGAGAAAACCTGTAAGCCAGGACAGCCTGGGAGGTAGTGTAGCAGGCGTGGGCATATGCATCAGGACAGCCTGGGAGCTAATGTGAGGACTTTGATCAGTTGCAGGGCTTCTTCAAGTTAACAAGAAACCAGATGTCCCATTCGGACACGCAGAAACCTGCTTTCACAAGGTTTCTGGGAAATGATGATTTTAGGCTTTTGCTAATCCACTAGCAATCCTCTGTTTACACCATCAGAGTCCAGACTTAGCTAAGCCCAGATTGTCTTTTGGGATGCTGTGAACAGGACTGCCATTTCAGGGGCCCATTTTGGATCTAACACTAACAACAACAACCAAAAAAAGCAAGTGAAGCCAAGAAGTTATACAGAGTGAGTTTGTAACCGGCCCCTAGACTTTAGCACAAGTGATATCATAATGGAAATACCATTCAGGCCTTGGATCCCAGCACACAGGCAGCAACACATGCCAAAAACAAGAACAATGACCTAATCCATCAATGTCCAAAGTTCTGGGAAGTGCCTAAATGTACTAACCTTGGCTTTTGGCTTCTGTAGCTCTGCTTCTGGCTAACTGTTCTTGCTAACTTGAGGTGCATCAACCCAAGATGTGGTTTTTGTTCTTAAAAAATCCCATTCTGAGCTAGGCTTGGGAATGTACTCGGGCCTTGAACACTTAATGTAGTTGCCATCCAGTTAATAAAGACTTTGTATTGGCTTGAACCTGTATCTGAGTAGTCTTGTATGGTGGATACCTCAGAACAGGCTCTTGTACATAAGTGACTTACAGTATCAAGAAAGACTGCCAGAATCGGAGCTTACATGGAAAATATCACAATCTTATACAAAAAGTAATTCTACCGGGACATCTGACTAACAACCCTGTTCAGCGTTGGGCTGATGCCACTCTTGCTACTAATTATTGTGACCATAGAAGTCTGTTTTTAAATTTCTGATGTAACCCACTTCATTTCTGAAGTAAACAACTTTCTCTTCCCTCTTCTCTTACTGTGGCTTGAGTATTCCCATTGCAATACTCTTCCCAACAAAACAGCCCCATTTTGCTTTGAATTGCTTTCTCTCATTATTTTATTTAGGTTGACAATGTTTGGGGGATAGAAAGCCTCCCTGTGGGAAAGCATCCTCTTGAACTCACATATTTATGTAAGTAAGATCTCAAAGATGAACCAAACAAATGCAAAGCCTGCTTCGTGAGATGAGATGCATGCCTGACACTGTTTGGGTGGCTAACCTAAGACTGGAAAGGCCTTGGAGAAGATCAAGTATTATTGTTCTGTTAAAGGTCTATCTTAATAAAATGAATCCTAGTAACATTCCACTAGACCCATAGATTAGTGTCTTAGTCAACCATCATCAGATAAGCTTTCTCTTGTAGAAGGTGGGAACTAAATAGAGGCCCCAACCTGGACAGTGTGCAGAGAGAAAGATTTTAGGACACTCAGTCCTAAATGAGGGACTCTATGCAGATGAGGAGGCAGAAAGATTGTAAGAGCCAGAGTGGGTGGAGGACACCAAGGAGGCAGTGTCTTCCAGACACAACAGACAGATACATGTATGAACTCACAGAGATGGTGGCAGCATCCACAGGACCTATCCTGGTTCAAACCACCGAGTGTCCCAGCACCAAGAGGGGGGATGTGGACATGGACTCCCATCTCTAACCAAGGAGCTACCTGCAATTGACATCCACTTGGTAAGGATAATTTCATTTTTCTTCTATAGAGTCAGTCTCACTGGAACTGAGCTGGAAGCCTCCTTCATACTGGAGAGTGTCATGAAGCCACAAGTGCTCTGTAGACTAGCAGACTGCTGGTAAAGAAAAGACATCAACATTTGTACTTAGGGTCAGAGCCCATGTGCTTCAGTAACTATCCTGTTATGCAAGACATGTCTATCCCAGCAGGAGTGGCATTATTGTTTGTGGAGTACATACTTTCTGGTTGGATTTGAGGCCTGCTCTGTGAGAGGATCATATATGAGTGGCTATTTACCTAGCCAAAAGCCCATAACTGGGGAGATCAACAGTCCCTAGAAGGGAATCTATTATTGGCGTTTTGCTGCATGGAAATGTAGTCAACTCTCTTCTAAATATGCGTTTTGTACTTATAGCATAGCCTGCTCTCAGCTTATGTAGGGGAGGCTTCTTCTTGCTGCAGATAGGCTGTGACTCCTAACTGTAGATAGGCAGAGACTCATGACTATCAAAGCACTGAGAATACTCAGTCCTAAGTAGGGCATCTATGCTGTCCCTGTCAAGGCCCAAGGAACTTGAGGTAGAAAGATTATATGAGCTAGAACCTAAGAGGGAAAGCTATGAAATGTCTCTGTATGTGACATGGCCACTGTAGTCACAAGCAGCATCTGTGGCTACTTATCTGAGATCAGCACATGAAAGACATGAAGGGGGTAGTTGGAAAAGGGGGGTCATTAGGACTGGAAGAGCATAGAAGAGGGTTAATAGGGTCAGTCAATATGATAATAGTACACTGTGTTACACGTATGAAACTTAAAAATGTTAAAGAAGAAATAAATAGTGCCCATTGAACTCTTCAAGTTTGCTAGAGTGTGATTTTCTTGGTTGAGCCAGTGGGGGAGTAGGCAAGAAAAAGTGGTTTAAAGGGAAAAGAAGCAGGGGGAGGGGTATAGAGGCAATGAGAGGTGATTGTCTTCATGGTATAGTGTACACATGTATGAAACTATCAGAAAGGAGAGAGAGGTAAGAATGTGTAAGCCCTTGATTTCCGGGTATGTTCATAGTTATAGAAATGGAGGGATGAATTTTATTTTTAAAGAATTTAATGAAGTCCAGAATTCTGAACTAGTTATTACCTTTCTTGGTTAAAATAAGGAAAGAAATGTTCCCACTAATTGTTTACAGCGTGCTATCCAGGGAGAGCAAGCGTTTTCTAAGATTAATCCAAGCAAATTTTTCTGTCACAGTCTAGACTGTCTCTACATTTAATGTTGGCTGAGAAGAATCAGAATACTTGAGGGTCACCATGGGTTCTGGGTGACAGAGTAGGGAAATGTAGATATAGATGTAGATATAGGTATAGGTATAGGTGTAGGTATAGGTTTATCCCTGCACACACCAACATTCTTCTCATTTCAAGGAAGAACTATACAACCAAGTCACATGGTCGTTACTTGCAAGTTGGCCTGGAAATGTAGTTTGCAGAGAAAGAATCCTGGGACCATCACTTTCTGTTCTGCGTTAAAGGATAGAACTTCATTGGGAGCTTGAAATGGGCCACACTGCCAACAGTTAACTTCATAGAAACTGGAAAACACTACAAATCAGGGTTTGCTCTAACCTGTGGTCAATGGTGTCTAAATTTGCCAGCACTCTGATTTCTACAGCCCAGTAGATGCACCCCCAGCTTAACTATATTACATTGGATGATGTAGAGAATAAATTTGGGTGGACATTTAGAAACATCTACTGTAGTAAACAAGTAAGACTTATTCTATACATACAGGATAGGTAAAAATGAGAAAAATGTATTAAAATAATAGATTAAACTAATGTATCATGGATGATTGTTTCATAAGTGCACCTAACAAAATTTGACATTTATGTGTGATAAACTCAATTAGCAAAACAGCAAAAGGATTTTGGAAAAGTAGATGCCCATAAAAAAACCTATAGCCAAGCCAGGCAGTGGTGGCACACGCCTTTAATCCCAGCACTTGGGAGTCAGAGGCAGGCAGATTCCTGAGTTCGAGGCCACCCTGGTCTACAGAGTGAGTTCCAGGACAGCCAGAGCTATACAGAGAAACCCTGTCTCAAAACCAAACCAAACCAAGCCAAACCAAACCAAACCAAACCAAACCAAACCAAACCAAACAACCAAACCAAACCAAACCAAACCAAACCAACCTATAGCTGAGGCTGGGACGTAACTCAGTCAGCAAATTGCTCACTGTAAAGGTGTGAGAACCTGAGCTGCATCCCTAGCACCAATGTCAAAGGCTGGGAATAATGGGACATGCCTGCAGTCTTGCTGGGAAGGTGGAGACTGGCAGATATCTGAAGCTCTCTGGCCAGCCTGCCTAGAGAGCTGGATGAGAGACTGTCTCAAGAGTTGCTTGGCTCCCAGGCAACAAACACTACCCAACGTTGATCTCTCTCTGGCCTCCACATGGACATGAACACACACAGACACACACACAGACACACACAGACACACACACACACAGACACAGACACACACACACACAGACACACACACACACAGACACACACACACAGACACAGACACACACACACACAGACACAGACACACACACACACAGACACACACACACACAGACACACACACACAGACACAGACACACACACACAGACACACACACACAGACACACACACAGACACACACACACAGACACATACACACAGACATAGACACACAGACATAGACACACACACACACAGACACACACACACAGACACAGACAGACACACACACACAGACACACACACACAGACACACACACACACAGACACACACACACAGACACAC
>NW_022196905.1:174132571-174164585 GCF_008632895.1 Mastomys coucha | reverse complement strand
AAGGAAAAATTTCCTGTATGATTGGGTATATGCAAGACTGTAGGACATTTTCTTAATTAGTGATTAATGTGGGAGGGCTGTGGTGGTGTGAATAAGAATGACCTCTGTTGTCTCATATATTTGAATGCTTAGTCGCCAAAAAGTAGCACTGTTTGAAAAGCATTATAACACTTATGAGGTGTGGCCTTGTTGGAGTAGGCGTGGCCATGTCAGAGGAAATGAGTCATTGGGGGTGGGCTTTGAGGTTTCAAAAGCTCACACCAGGCCTAGTTCTCTCCTCTCAGCTTACAGATCAGTATATATCTTATATCTACTTCTCTAGCTCCATGCCAGCCTACTACCATGTTCCTTGCCGCTATGCTCCATGCTTCTATTCTTCCATGCATGATGATCATGGATTAAGCCCCTGAAATTGTAAGTAAGTCCCCAGTTACATGCTTTCTTATATAAGAACTGCCTTGGTCAATGGTGTCTTTTCACATCAATAGAAGAGTGTCTAAGACAAGGGCCCAGTCCATTGTAGGTGGTGCTGCTCCTGGGCTTGTGGTTCTGGTTTCTATAAGAAAGCAGGCTGAACAAGCCATGAAGAGCAAGCCCTTTAGAAGCATTCCTTCATAGCCTCTGCTTCAGCTCTTGCCTTCGGGGTCTTTCTCTGCTTGGGTTCCTGTCCTGACTTCCTTCAGTTAGGAAATGTGATGGGGAAGTGTCAGCAAAATAAGTACTTTCTTCCCCAAGTTGGGAAGGAATACTTTTGGTCATAGCATTTCATCACAGCAATAGTAACACTAAGAACACACACACACACACACACACACACACACACATATATACATACATATATACATATATATATTCTATATACTCTCTCTCTCCACACACACACCTCACCAGATTCCTGTTTTTCTGGTTTTGTTTTATGACCTATTTACTCTAACTAGGGTCATCTGTCACCATTGGATTGTAAGTATCCATTGGAGACTTGTGGGCTCACCAGTGGGAACACAACCGAAGACAATGGCTCCTGCTCTACCTGAACTTATCAATAGAAAATGGACCAGCAGAGAGGTATCTTTATCTTTATCTTGAGCCCCATCTTTACTTTTACTTGGCTGTTAATGGGCTGCTCTTGTAGAGACCCAGTACCCTTATCAGCAGCTACTGTGAGCTCATGACTGTGATGACAGAGTACCGCTCAGGAGATGGCATTTCACAGCTCTTTCCCTTATTTTCTGGCATTACATTCTTTCCACCCCCTCTTCTGCAGTATTCCCTTAGTGGGGTGTTATAAATGTCGTCTTTAGGACTGAGCACTCTATTACTCATTCGCAGCACATTGTGAAGCCATGAGGGAGCTCAAAGTTTTGTTTTATTTTATCTCAGTCAATTGGGAGAATGACAATGCATGCACAGATTATAGATATATAAATAAGTTGAATTTTGACATAAGTATACATTTGAATTTCATGGGTTAGATATGTGTTACAGGTAGCTGGAAAAGCAAGGGACAGGAGTGGGTCTATAGAAAGGGTCATTATTTTCATCACTGTGATAGGTTAAGTGTTCAGAGTGAGTGCAGTTGTCATGGAGATAAAGGAGTTAAACTGCAGAAATCTATGTGTCAAAACTACTTATCAACATCTCAAGTTATTTAAGTAGTAGAGGAGATGTCATACTTTTCAATCTTTCAAAGTATTTTGGAACTTATAATAATTATCTAATAATTATCTCACTATATTAACTATAGTGCCTCTTTTCAGCAGTACTATGCATTTTTTAATATCTTGGTCAAAATCCAGAAACTTACATTAACTCACATTCTGTACAATGTTATCTGGGATTGGAATATTGATTGTGTTGTAGCATAGACACGAGCAGGTGTGAATGCCATCTCTGTGAATTAGCAGCTTTGGAGGACTTCTCTGAACAGCAATTCCTTGGTATATAAGTGGGTGCCATAATATCTGCCTTAAAGAGTTGCGATGATGCATTAATGCATTGAGTTGCTCAGAGCCTGGGGAGCGCTCCCATGAAGGCCAGTATCTGCTGTAATGGTGTCCACGACTACAGTGTTACCACACTTACTAAAGGAGGTTTTGGGGCCATGTCCCATACTCATGTAAGAGTATAAGCTCTACAGAGACCTCTGTACTGAAGTATTTGAAGGTTGTAGGAATAGATTTATACCATGCAAACGATGAGATTAAGTCATTGTTAGTGAAGACCCAAATCTGTGTGTAGTAACCTCTTTGTGTGGCCTTTCCCAAGACATTTCATGCCTTTGGTGTTTCTTGGTAAAGCAAAGGGTTTTGAATGTGATTTTCAGGCTCTTTCCAGGTTTGGTTTTTGAAGGCTGCGATCACTAGACAATCGTCCTGCAAGCACTGGAATCATGTTTTATTTACTAGTTTCCCCTAAAACCTAGTATTGAATTTTGTACAGTTTGAAGAGTTGATACATTTATTTTTCTATTTTTTAAAATATAGTTCCTAAAGGACCATTTTATTTGATGCTGATTTCCCAGGTGTTTCTGCTACAATATTTTGTAGTCTCAAGTTTGTCCTGGAGCGGGTGACTAGTACCTGGGACAGTGTCAGAGTCACTGTGGAAGGGACCGAAGCTATGATGCTATTTCACATTCTTTTAAACAATTTATCTAGGTATTTACTTTACATCTTGATCACAGCTTCCCCTCCTTCCTCTCCTCCTAGTCCCTCCTTCTCACCTCTCTCTCCCTCATCCACACCATCCTCCCTTTCTCCTCTTAAAGGGCCAACCTCCCATGGATATCAACCCACCTCGGCATATCAAGGTGCGGTCAGACTAGGCTCATCTTCTTCTATTGAAGCTCGACAAGACAGTCCAGGTCGGGGAAAGAGATCCACACACAGGCAGCAGAGTCAGAGATGGTTCCTGCTACTTTTGTCAGGAGACCTAGCTGCACAACTGTTCCATGTTCTCGAGTTGGTGGTTCAGTCTCTGTGAGCCCCTATGGACCCTGGCTGGTTGATTTTGTAGGTTTTCTTGTGGTGTCCTTGACCCTTTCTGGCTCCTTCAATCCTTTCCCCACCTCTTCCAAAGGATTTTCCAAGCTCTACCTAATGTTTGGTTGTGTCTCTGCATTTGCTTCTCTCAGTGGTTGGGTGAAGTCTCTCAGATGAGAGTTATAGTGCCTCTCTCAGGGTGTGGGTCTCAAGCTGGGCCAGTCATGGGTTGACCCTTCCCCCAATTTCTGCTCCATCTTTACCCCTGCACATTTTGTAGGCAGGGAGAATTGTGGGTTGATGGCTTTGTGGCTGGGTTGGTGTCCCCATCCCTCCATTGGGAGTCTTGCCTGGTTACAGGAGATGGCCATTTCAGGTTCCATACCTCCCATTGCTAAACATCACCCTCATAGATTCCTCATAGATTCCTCATAGATTCCTGGGAGTTTCCATTGTTGTAGTTACTAGCACATCCCAGAGATGGCCCCCAGCCCATTTAGCTGTCTCTCCCAGCTCTCTCTTTCTCTGTCCTCCCCTACTTGATCCTTCCTGTTCCCACCCCAACCCCTCCGCCACCCAGTCCCCTCACTCTTTCGACCTACCCCCATGCCTATTTTATTTCCCATTCTCAGTGAGATTCAAGCATCCTCCTTGTTACATAGCTTCATTGACTCTGTGGAGTATAGCATGGGTAAATTGTAGTTTATGGCTAATATCCACTTTTAAGTGAGTACATACCATGTTTGTCTTTCTGGGTCTGTTTGGTTTACCTCACTAAGAATGATCTTTTCTAGTTCCACCCATTTGCCTAGAAATTTAATGATGTCATTGTTTTAAATAGCTGGCTAATATTCCATTGTGCAAATGCACCACTTTAAAAAAAAATCCTTTCTTCAGTTGAGGGACATTTTGTTGTTTCCAGTTCTTGGTTAAATGGATTAATGCTGCTATGAACATAGTTGAGCAAACGTCCTTGTGGAATGGGAGGCATCTTTTGGGTATATGTCCAGGAGTGGTATACTGGGTCATGAGGTATCCAAAATATATAAAAATCTGAAGAAACTAGACACCAAGAAATACTAGAGTATATATTATTTTTCTATACTCTGATGAAACCTAGAATTATTTTTCTATATTACACCATCTTTAAAATAAAGGAATCCTAGCTGTAATTATTTTGCTCATGCTTTTGTACCTTTTTGAGGGCTAGAAAGAGTTGGGGAGATAGCAGTTAAAATGTGGAAATGCTTTGTTCCCTCATAAACCCGAATAGAAGAGAAAACAATGACAGCTTCAAAGTTTGTTAAGTGTTTCACAATTCCAGTAAAATTTTCCAAAAACAATTGTCAGTTGTTACTAGAGTTATGAACCCCTGTGTCTCATTGATGGCTATGTTTCTCTCTACTGAAACACAATCTGGAATTAACTTCTAGAAGTCATGGGCATGGGCTTTTGAGGATTTTGGTCCCCTGTCCTTCCTGTTGTAGGATGGTCTGGACATGCCCTTAGTAGTAGGCTAATGGTGGCACATCAGACAGTCATAGTGCTGCTGCGCCACTTGCCTCTCACTTTGGAGAGAAGCTTGCCGATTACACTTCCAACTAGCCAAGAAAAGATGAGTCTCCTCATTGGCCGTTTCTAGATCGCTGGGAAGTTATGATGAATGCAGAATAAGTGGTTTCTTTACTCTCATTCTCCAAACAGGGATCTCTTAAGGATTTCCTAAGTTTCCATTTAGATCCTTAGGTGACTAAAGAGGTGAGTTCTTGTTTAAAATAATTATATCATAAAAGCAAGCAAACTACAGATTACCACTGTTCTTCTGGATGGAGCAGAGCTCTTCTAGCCTGGGGACAAGGTCCTTTGTAAGACACAGATGTGGAGAATAAACGACAGGGAGTGTTCACAGACCTGTCAAAATAAACTCTGTTATTTGCATTGTTTCTCCTAATCTCATCAATGGGAGCTTTAAGCCCATGTATTTAAAATGTATGGTTTGATCAATTCTGGCATGTTTGAGGACTCAAGAAACCACCAATATAATAGAACAATTGCATCATATCTCAAACTGTCCTTGACCCTTTGTAATATGCGTCTCCTTCTCCCATAATCATATTTCTGTCAGTATAGAATTATTTGAATGTTAGAATTTTATATAAGTAGAACCATAGTATGTGCACACCTTTGGCATGATTTCTGTAACTCAGGGCCATGATTTTGAGGTTTGCCAAACTATTGCATTCATTATTCTTTCTTTTTTTTTTTAAAAAAAATTGTTTAATAGCATCCTATTGTACATACACATTATAGTTTATAGAAGCATCCTATTGTTTGCACACATTATAGTTTATAGAAGCATTCACTTGATGATGGACAGCAGCAGTTGCTGGTGTATTGTTTTCAGCTTTTAGTCAACAGTAATAAAACTACTGTCAACATTCTGAAGCAAATATTTGTGTAGATGTGTGTTTTTGCATAATATTACAGTAGAAGGATTATGTGTGAGAGCGGACAAGGTGCTCTCCTAAGTGTCTACTTCTCTGTTTTCTTTACAGTGTACAGACGTTTTGGTGTTGCCACAGCCCTGCCCCCTAATTACTCTGGTGTCATTTTTTATTATTAGAAGAATATCTATTTTCTTTGTTCTTTTTGTCTCATTGTTTTTTCTATATTCCTGTATTCCTTTCTTTTTTTCATAATCTAATTTTTGGGAGGATGCTCAAGGCATTTTATCTTTTATCCTGGTTTTTCTATTAATTTGTCTGCCTGTGGTAGTATCAAACCCAGATTTAACCTCTTCTAGTAGATGGCTGGTTTTCTGTCATTTTTTAGATAATGCTCTGGGGGCCATAACTTGGTTTACAATCTGATTCAATTAAAATTTGTGTTGGAATACCTGTGTGTTTTTTATTTGTTCATTTATTGGTTTGTTTTGTTGTTTCTATTTTCTTCCCTTGCTGAGGATGGAGCTCCACACTGGGTTATGCTATCACTGAGCTAAGTCCCCATCTTTTAGGTTGGGATAGCTTTTTAAGCCAGATCTGGAGTTATGCTGGTCTCTAGGTGGCTTTGCAAATCTTTTGGTTATGTCTGACAGAGCTTCATTTGCTGCCCTCATGCAGTTATTGGTCTTCTCTGAATTGTTTACCACTAGAATTCCTGCTGATTTTGAGAGCTCTAATAGGCTGGGACATTTTTTTTTTTTCAATAAAGTAAGGCACACAGGAGGAAGCCTTCGAGGTCTCTGTTCTTGGAGACTGCCATTCCTAGCTGTTGCTGAGATGGGACTAGGGAACAGAGATCTACCCTTCTGGGGAGACACAGATGCCGTAAGAGTGCCCATAAAGGAGGGGAGCCTCTGTCCTGTATTGCTTGCTTCCTCCCTGTGAAGGATCAGGGCTGAGAGTGACCAGGAACCAACTATTTCCAA
This sequence comes from Mastomys coucha, assembly GCF_008632895.1. Taxonomy (NCBI): domain Eukaryota; kingdom Metazoa; phylum Chordata; class Mammalia; order Rodentia; family Muridae; genus Mastomys; species Mastomys coucha. The sequence goes on along the minus strand of NW_022196905.1, from coordinate 174,158,174 downwards.
CTTTCCATCTCTGTGAGTATGAGCTAGAGAGGGGTAAACGGAGGGAGCCCCTGGCTTCTTTAGTGTACCCTCTGGGAGTTGAAACAGTATAACTCAGGGCTGGAGATGAAAGCTGGTGGCCTCTCCTCCCAGGGACGTTTGGTGTCCTTTGTTGAGCACCCAGGGAGAATGGATCTTTGTTCTTTTGACTATAGGTGCTCCAATAAGCTTTATTAAGCTGAAGTAGAGCACAGGGAAGGATAGAGTGAGCCCAGTTTCAAATGCCTCAGACTCTCATGGTTCTTACTGAGGCATAATAGAGTTTGAAAAAGGATATATGTATATGTATATGATGTATATATATATGTATGTATACACACATATGTATGTACACACACATATATGTATATGTATATGTATGTATATATATATATATATATATATATATATATATATATATATGAAACATGTTGCTCTGTGCTCTTAGAATAATTTTCAAAGACTTTGCGTGTATTTAAGAGCAGACTCTCCCACCTACAGCTCACGGGTGCCCACCCCATGGGCTCCGCACATCACCAATCCAGACGTGAACCGCTCAATAAGCTTCTTCTCAAAATTGACCCCACACATCCTTGACTGTGCTCAGCCAGTTGAGGACAACAAAGAACTCATTTACATGACACATTCATGTAGCACTTCATGTAGCTGGGAATGGGAGTTGTTTGCGAATGAATGGAGACAGCTCAAGAGCATAGAAAGTCAGTGTGCAGCATGATTGTTAGGAAAACAGACGCAAGGCAGTGCAGGTAGAGACGGCGCGGGCCAGTGGGAGGAGCACTGACCTCACCACCATCACACCTGGGTCCCAGTCTTGGTCCTCCCTTCTTGGCAGATATAAAGAGGGAAAATACCACATGAAAAAGGCTTCTTGGGGCTAAGGATAACTAGACAGCCACACCCATACTGGCAAAACCAGCAAAGGACAGGAATGGCTGCCAGAAATGGAAGAGAGCCAGACTGCTGGTGCAGCGGTGGTCAAGCTCTTCATGGCAGGAAGTTGAGGTCTTTTCTTTCTCCCTGCATTTTCAAACTCCAGAACAAGAAAATAGGCACGGTCTTCCTGTGGCAAAGCAGGCGAGGAACCAGGTCATGAACTGCCTTCATTACTGTCGTTCTCCTGCCTGGCAATTTCCCATTGTCTCCCGTTGACTCAATCCTGGAGAAGCCAGAGGACAAAGATAACCTGTTTAGATTGTGTGGAGACCAGCTGCCCGATGCACAGCCAGGTAGAGGAGCACGATGAATGGACAGATTTGGAAGGTGGTAGACATGTTGAGAGCAACCATTGACTGGTGATGCGATCTTCTGCAAATCACTTTCTTGCCTACTCGTTCTCCCTAGCTATTTAATTATAAAATATTAAGGTGATGTAAAGCAAGAGGCAAAATTAAGGATGTAAATGTAATTTTAAATACTATTCTTCAAGTATTTTAAAATGTTTACAGGTATTGGGCCAACTATCATTATAAGCATAGCTTTAGCCATACTTTAGAATTCATAGTCTCTGTCCAATATTGCCATCAGAGATTTACACGGAAGCTTTGTTCCTGAACTCACTGCTTCTGGGGTGTGATGATGTTTGCTTCGTCTGTTAAGTCCATGTCAGTTACCTAGGTGTAAATAATTCCTTTTTGAAGCTTTATATGTAAAAAAAAAAAGGCACATGATGCATTTATGGATAATTTGGAAAAACACATCTAAAATATGCTAGCTGTCTAGAAGCACATACATAGCTGGATGGTTCCACTTAATATGCACCTCCAGGTGTTCTGACAGCTGCCTCCCTCTCATGTCTTGTAGTTGCTTCTAAGGCAGCCCAGTGTACCTGTAGTCATGGTGACATTCTGAATGGGGAGGGGATGACTGAGGGAATGGAGAACCCGTGGACAGCATGCAGATGATAGTGTCTTTGCCAATGAAGCATATGATGACTTCATATGACAGGGACCTCTTAGGATTGCATGGCTAAGCCATTTATATAGTGTTTAATTCTTATCATTCTGATAGATCATCTATCTCTGCAAATGAAATTTCTGAATTCTAGGAACGAATTAAGTCCAGTTTGATCGTATTTGAGTAGTTGCGCGGGGCGGAGCTGCCTGGAGAGACAGCAGCAGCCGTGTATGGACGTGCACTTGAATGCTTTCAGTGTGAGGTTGGGAATCCTGAGATAGCCAGGCTCTTAGCCTGAGAAGCTCTGGATCACTCTGATTCTCCGTCAAACAGACAGCCATTGCTGGACTACCCAGCCTCTATTGAGTATCATTCTTTTGTGTTTGTGGCCCTTGACTTCTCTAATGATTTATAATACACACACACACACACACACACACACACACACACACACACACACACACACGCACACACTCACACACGCACATATGCACACACATGCACACACGCGCACACACACACACACATGCACACACGCATATGCGCACACACACACACACACACACACACACACACACACACACACGGAGATATTATGAATTATAGTCATCCTGATTTTCTTCAGAACACTAGATATTATGATTCCCTACCTAATGTGTTTGAGTAGCTATTAATATGTTATCCCACTCCTAGGGTGTAAATTCAAAAGAAATTATGTTAGTATATTAATTCCATGTTTATGCTAATTGCTGCATTATTCATACTAGTTAAGGTGTTGAATCAGTCTTGCTGCTCATCAGTGGATAAATAGTTAGAAAGAAGTAATGTGTGTGTGTGTGTGTGTTGTGTGATATCTATCAATCATCTATCTATCTATATCACAATGGGATATTATTTAGCCATCAAAAGAATGATATCCTATTATTTCAACTTATGGATATTATGCTAAGTGAGGTAGGTCAGACCCCGTGGCACAGACCTGTAATCCCTGCTACTTGGAGAGCTGAGGCAGGAGCATTCCAAGTGTTAAGTCTGAGAACTGGAAGACACAGTGAGTTGCTCATTAGCCTGGGCAGCTTGGTAAGACTGTGTCTCAAAATCAAGTGTGAGTGGAAGTAGATCGGTGGCAAATTTAGCACTCTTATCTCTGCCTTGATTTTTTTTCCAACATAGTATTTTTAATTGATTCTTTGGTAATTTTATATCATATATACCATCACATTCTTTCACTTCCATGTCTGCACCCCTATCATTGTGACTCCTCCTTTGTTTATAAAAATAAATGAAGTCCAGTTTGGGTTATCTATATACTCACTGAAGCCTGGTAAAACTCTCAGTGGCCAGGCCCTTCATAGAACTGAGCCGTTCCCTTCCCTCACCCCCACCAGAGCCATCAATTGTGGAGAATTAACGTCAGCAACATTATCCCACTTTTAAGAGTTTTCCTCGATGGCTTCCTGTTTAGGCTGTTATTTTGGTGGGGGGATTTGGATGGGGGTAAGGCTTGTCATAGAAGCCTTCTATGCCCTCTTTTCAAACTATGCATCTGTAGTCATTGACATCACTGTAAAAGTAGCTTTCTTGGTCTTTGTAGTAAGGAGGAACATGAATCATGGGTTTCCATACCCATTTTGCTGACAGCACAGACCATGAACCCAGCCCCAGCTGCAATAGGCCCATGGATGCAGACAAAGCCCTTGGAGACAACCTGGCCCTTGGAGATCGTGTCCTCAGGTGGCAGCAGAGGCCCTTCAGATCAGTATGGCCCCACGTGGCAGCATGGCTTCAGGCGGCAGCACAGACCACACATGTCCTCATGTCCTTGGCTGGTACTACAGGCCACAGACATCAGCACAGACTCCAGCTGCAGTAGGACCTCAACCCCAGACATGCCCTTAGTGTGAGAATGGCCTGGACATCGTTAATGTCTCAGGTGCGGGCCATGCTCATCAGCCTGGTGTCCATTGCCCTCCAGTCTCTGGTTCTGCCTCTCTCCATAGTATGCATGCTGCTCTGTTTTTCTATTTTTCCCATCTTGCTATCACATATTTGTCCATCATAGTGGTACCCGCCACCCATGCCGGGAAGGTAGGGTGTCCTGAAATGCATAAAAATTTCCAGTCCATTTGGTTGATCAAAGATATAAAACATTGTTCATATATAAGTGATGGTGAAACTTCCTAGTTTGTATGATTAATATGTGTTAGTACTTATAAAAAAATTCATTGCTTAAAATGTAAAGGTGGGTTGGGGGGTAGCCACGAGATGATGTTGTAGTTTTGGATGATGACAATTTTTTCAATTTTTTTTTTATTTTTTTATTTTTTAAGAGACAGGGTTTCCAGGCCTTGATTGGTCTGGAACTTGGTATATATAAATAAGGTTAGTCTTTAACTGACAGATCTGCCTGCCTCTGCCTCTTGAATGCTAGGATTAAAGATATATACTACTACATCCAACGCAATTTTGGATAATTTTAAAAACCTTCTTTGGAAGTCATTTCCTAATTTAAAAACATTTGTTGCTCCCACAGGTTCCTAAATAATTCATTATTTCTCTCATAAAGTTAAACATGATATTCTATATTTTATCTTACATTAAAATTAAGTGTTTTAAGCTATACAGAGATCACACAATAAGAATTGAGGTCTTTACCTCCAGACAGAAATATGAATTTAATCTATTTACTAAAAAAAAAAAAACATTGAATTTCACAGTGCCAGCTCCCAGGAACAGGCTCATCACTCAGTGTCAAATGAGCAAACTCTTTGTGTTCGGAGGAAAACCAGCCCCCCACAAGCTTGTTGAATGAAGCTGATTATCCTGATACATCTTGTCTCTTGATATTATCAACAAACCTTTTTAAAACTCTAAGGTCTGAGCATGAGAGCTGTGGTTTTTTTTTTTTAGATTTAGCCAAGGAAGTAAACATTGAAGCCATACAGTTATTTCTCACACCTGAGTCTTCAACGTATCTGAAAAACAGTTGGTCGCAGATTTCTATTTCCAACTTTCTAGATATTGGTGTTTCTAGAAAGTGAGCTCTTCGAGTACTGCTGTTATCACTCTGGATTTTATTTTATATAGAAGTCTCTTGCTTGGGAACATTGACAGAATCAGGGGTTATTCTGGCTTTTGGACCGTGATTCACTTTAACACATCACCGAGAATGACAAAATAAGAATTTCTGCAAGGTTAAGCTCCTCAGAATCCCACTGGGATGAAGGACCCATGAGTTAATGATGCTGGGGAGTGCTCCTGGGAAAAGTGAGATCTGCCAAGCTGAGAGCTGGCAAGCAGGCTGCGGGGGGGAAGAGCCAGCAAAGATGGCAATGGTGGTAGGCTTGGCTCAAACCATAGAGAGTTTTGGAGACTAATGGAAGCCATACTTACTGTTAAAGACTCAGTAAATCAAGACCCCAGTTTCTGTTCAACTGGTGGTTTTTTTTTTTCTATTCTAACTTCAGGATCTCAATAATTCTTAGTTAAATTCTAAGATGGACAAACTCTCATATGATTAAGTTCAATTGATATAATTCAGTCTCTTTCAATTAATTTTTGTGTTTCATTTTTCAAAATATCAGTCCCAATGCTATAAGATATATCAAATTCATATACATCACTCATCAATTGAGTCAGTTGATGTAACAGCCTTTCTTAAAGTGGTACGGTCTACTCTGGCACAACAATCCCTTTTCAAAGATGGTTGCTATTATAGCAACTGTCAAGAATTGTCAAGCTCAGCCACACTGGGACTTCCATTTTTTTCCTTCAATTAATACTTCACTATGATGAGTCACAGGTGATAACTTGGTTAGTTGCGCTGTCCCTGCATGCCACAGTTAGAAATACAATGCTTGCCTTTGATGAGTAGCTTAGTGCTCTGTTCAAGCTTAAGAGAACGACCAAATCAGTAGTTGGGTTCCACCTTTAGAAATCTCTCTCCTGGGGTTGTATCAGTCATGGTCTCACTGAGGCAAAGAAACTACATAGCAATAGGAACAGGAAATGTTCCCACAGATCTTTGAGGGACAATGACCCTCCCCTCCCCAAGGCTACCCTGGCATAATTTTGGTTGTCTCTGGTTACCTAGGGTTTAAAATATTACATGGACAATTCTAAAAATAAATTATAAGCTTTAAATTGTATGCTGCTTTGAGTGTCACAACAGAATCAGATCTCTTGGTGTAGCTAGTCTGGGCTGCGGATTATTCTTTCATTCATTGCTGTCATCTTTCTGTGCCGGGCTCTTCAGTTTGCTTAGTAGCCACTATTATCAGGTCAACCATAAGAGAGTGGCAGAGAACATGCTGTATTAGCATGTTCATGTATTAACACCTGTATTAGCTAGTTTTCTCATCATCACTGGGACAAAATGTCTGAGGAGGAGCACCTTTTTATGTTGTTGTTGTTGTTGTTTTTAATGAGACAGGATTTCTCTGTGGTAGCCCAGGCGGTCCTGGAACTCACTCTGTAGACCAGGCTGGCCTCGAACTCAGTAATCTGCCTGCCCCTGCCTTCTAAGTGCTGGGATCAAAGGCATGGGCCACCACTGCCTGGTGAAGAAGCATCTCTTATTTGGTTGATTTTTTTTGGCTCACAATTCAGAGAAATGCAATGCATGAGGGAGTGACTTGCCTAGTAGTCGTAAGCAGGAGTCACAGTGGACTAGAGATTTGTAGCCTACTAATGTATTATCTTCTTCCAGGGGCATTATCTCATGCTCCTGGAAATAAAATACAATGTGGGCAGTTCTCATAAACCTCAAATGAGATAATGTATTACAGGCACTTTGCAAAGGCAACAGCACCCCTCTCCAACTATAAGAGGTTGTAGTAACATGAGCATCCACCTCATTGCAACCCCAGGGTGGTAATCAGCTTGGTCCGTTTTTTCCCTTCGCTGGTATTGGGTCTGGGAGGAAGTTTGACAGCTATTCAGGATTTGTATTCCTGAATGATGCTGCCCACAAATTGACAATCATTCAAATTAACCTGTGGAGTTAATTGCCGTGTCTGACACGATGCCTTTCGGCTTGGGCAGTTATGTTCTTGACCAGATGAGGTCTTCCTTTTATTAGTTTCTGAGTCACAGGGCAGGCGTGGGTTTGGTACTGTGAATGCTAAATTGGGATCAAGGAGCTGGCATTGTTTCTGGCCTTGAGAAAACCTCCCCTCTTTGGGCACATCTAATGTTGTTGTTTGCTATGAGGCAAGGAGCGCTGTTTCTGCTCAGGGTGCCCGCAGTCTTTGAAGTCCTTGGACTCTGGTCGGCTGTGACCTGATCCCTTCCCATCTCTGGCGCTCTTGCTTGCAGGGTTCGGAGACTGTGTCAGATCATCATCGTTGCTTGTGCCCCCTCCTCCACCCTGGCCCCCGCAGACCTCATCGGCTCTCACAGGATTGCATCGTCCTTCCCACAGACTGGCTGGAGCTTTGGGTACCCTGGAGCTGCTAGTGTCCTTTTCCAGTCAGTTGCTTCAACCGAGGAGGATAGTGACAGATTGCTGGCTGCGACTGCCAAAATGCCTGTTGCCTAACGATTGCTATAAATTCTGACAATAATAGCAATCATAAATAACGTAAAACATTAGTGTGGAAGCAGAAATCACCCAGGCTGTTCTGACTTCTATTTGGAGAATTAAAAAAAAAAAAAAAAAATCCAGAGCAGACTTACAAGAATTTGGGGCCACGTGGTACCATGTGATACAAAGACTTGGTAAGTAGTGATGAGTAAGGTGTTTCTTGAAGGGCGGACAGAAAGACAAAGGAAGTCACCTATCAGAAGTGAGAAGGGGGGAATATCGTACAGCCATGAAGGCTGTGGCTTTTTTACAATGGTGTAGCATAAAGCATATGCCCTGTGAACACACACACACACACACACACACACACACACACACACACACACATTCCTATTCAACTCCCTGTTATGTTTTTTCAAATACTGAGCACTGGGGACATCTCCGTGGCCAGGTCACCTTTAGCTGAGAGTGTTTACCATTCGTTGTGCTTTTCTCTAGATTAGAGACAGCATTTTGAGATACTTCACATTCATACAGTAATTTTTAGTAATTTTGAAACGGCAGGGACATTGAATACATTTTAATTTTAAATTCTAAATAGATGGTCCTTGTGCTGAAAGAGCTAAGCTGTTCCAATTCTCATCCACACCTGGTTTTCGGGGGTATCGATCCTGTGGGAGAAAGCTTCCTGTTTACGTTTCAGAAGCAAAGCTTATTGATCACAAAGAACAATTTGTGTGCTTTGTATCTATAATCTGCTTAAATTCAAAAAACAAGAGCATGAATGTACTGATGAATTTCTTGTGTAGATAATGTCTTATAATAGGAGCTAGTAGTTACAGGTGTCTGAACTTCTGCCTTTGCCATGTGGAGATGACATCTGGAGTCCTGACTGTGAACAACAGAAACTTACCTGCATCCAGTTGGGTGTCTGTCCCCATGTCATCATAGGGCCTGCATCCAGATGTATGCTCCCACATTATTATATATTCACCAGAGTGCTGGACCCTGGACCAGTGTTTACAGTGGCTGCTTCACATTAGATTCTGAATTTCTGATGCACTGATCACTCACTTAAACCCTCGTCATTGGGGACACACACACACACACACAAACACACACACACACACACACACACAGAGGGAGAGAGAGAGAGAGAGAGAGAGAGAGAGAGAGAGAGAGAGAGAGACAGAGACAAAGACAGAGAGAGACAGGGAGGAGAGGAAAGGAGAGGAGAGGGTGTTGAATAAGTCAAAACCTGTGTTTTCATCTAACTAGAATGCTAGGGAAACAAAAATAAAAGAATCAATCCTATGTATAAGAAAAAAAATCAACCTTCCATTGTGGTTCCAAACATGATAATTTCTTCTCCTTTGCATGTTAATTGAAATGGGGATTTATGACCTGTGATATGATAGTCAGTCTCAACTTCATTTTGTTGTTCGTAGCAACTGTGTATGTGGGGCTGGGTCTGATGTCGTCCAGTGGTGATGTCAGTGCTGGCAAACTCTACTCGGATGTGCTCTGAATGATCTACTTGTTTTCTAAGGTCTCACTCACCGTGAGGCATGAACTGTGGTTCAGCTCCCCCTCTCTCTGTCAGCATCTTCCTCAGTCATGGAAAGTTAGATGCTCAGTCTCTTCTTCCTCCCTTCCTGATTTATTTTTCTGGAGGTCCAGTGAGAAGCGAGGGAAGAAGGAAAGACAGCAAGAGAAAGGCAGAAAGGACATCCTTCAAGAATAGATGAGGTGGAGGCTCACTGTGGAGTCTTACACTCTCTCAGGTGCCACCACACTTGAGGTCAGTGTCATGGTTTGAATGCGACGGGATTAGCTTCTGTTAAAATTCACCATGAAGTTTGATTCCCAGTGGAATGTTATTGAGATTTGGTGGAGCGTTACCTTCATGAGGGTATCTAGGTGGATCCTACATGAATCACCTAGGTGTAATTAGGAGCAATTCTTAAAGAGACAGCATGGCACGTATGTCATCATCCCCTCTTGTGTATGAGCTCATTGTCTAAGTCTGACCATGGCTCTGCTTTCCCACTGTGGGTTATAGTTAATAAGGCATTTGAAAGCCATGGCTCCCTGCTCTTGCCCTTGCCAGTCTCTGAGACCGTGGGATTAATGCAACTCTTTTCCTTGTGACCCATTCTTAGACATTTTGTTACAGTGACAGAAAATGAAGGGAAAAAACTAATGTCAACATCTGGCTGCCTCTCAGGTCTCAGGCTGTTTTCCAGAGCAGGGATGTAAGCTCTCTGCTTAGTCACAGGAAACCCAAGAGCTTCCCAGCACCTGTATCTTCCAGGCACATGAAGCATAGCTAACTGGGCAGTCCCGTCCTCTCCTCTCCTTAGTCTGAGAGCCAAGCTGGGAAATGACCCCAAGAACTTCAGGTGAAGAAATGAATGTATGAGCTAGACAGGAGTTGATCCAGGTATACAGTGAAAGGTTACTCCCGTGGGCAGCTAGGGCTCAGAACCCTCATGTTTCAGGAGGAGACATGAAGAAAAGAAACATTGTCCTATCCACTCAGCCTCCCTTGGTTACCCAAGGTGGTGTCATCTCCTATTTTTGGTTATAACTGGTCATAGGTAAGGTCTCCTGGTGTCAGATAAAGGCTTCTGATGGACACGAAAGACACAGGAGCTACTCAGAGGTGGAGGACTGCTCAAAGCTGAGAGATTGGTGCTTAGACCCACAAGTGGAGTTATCTGGGTCAAAGGATACAGTCAAAGACACCAGCAGAGGATGCCACATCCTGACATTTCAATAACACCAGATACTGGAAAGAGACTCAGCAAAGTTAATTGAATTTGATGAATATAAAAGCATGTCATTGAACACCCAGAGGAAGCTCCACTCCCAGGTGCTCTGACACACCCAGGATCAGAGGTGAGGAGGAACCAACATCTGTCCCAACACTGGGAGTAACTGGGATCAGCGGGACCAGGCACACAGGAACTCTGCCAGTCCAGTGACTTGGGTTCCTTCTGGTCTGTCTGGGCTGGTATCCTGAGCAGACCTTGGGCGAAAGCTCCGCAGCCAGTCCCACAACACACAGAGGAAGCCCCACTCCCAGGTGTTCTAACAAGCCCAGGATCCCAGGATCCCAGAATCACAGGGTCACAGAGACAGCTTGATTCTGAAGAGTTCTGACACAACCAGGATCACAGGAAGGACAGGCTCCAGTCAGATTTAGCAAGGGCAGATAGCACTAGAGATAACCAGATGGTGAGGGGCAAACATAAGAAAATAAACAACACAAACCAAGGTCACTTGACATCATCAGAACCCAATTCTCCTACCATAGCAAGTCCTGGACACACCATCACACCGGAAAAGCAAGATTCAGATATAAAATCACTTCTCATGGTGATGATACAGGACATTAAGAAAGACAAAAGTAGCATCCTCAAAGAAATACAAGAGAACACAGGTAAACAGCTATAAGCCCTTCCAGAGGAAACACAAAAATCCCTTAAAGAACTACAGGAAAACACAATCAAACAGGTGAAGGAAATGAGCAAAACCATCCAGAATCTAAAAATGGAAATAGGAACAATAAAGAAATCAGAAAGAGAGACAACCCTGGAGATACAAAATCTAGGAAAGAAATCAGGAGTCATAGATGCAAACATCACCAACAGAATACAAGAGATAGAAGAGAGAATCTCAGGGGCAGAAGACACCATAGAAAACATTGAAAGGACAGTCAAAGAAAATGCAAAATGCAAAAAGCTCCTAACCCAGAACATCCGGAAATCCAGGACTCAATGAGAAGACCAAACCTAAGGATAATAGGTATAGAAGAGAGTGAAGATTCCCAACGTAATGGACCAGCAAATATCTTCAACAAAATTATAGAAGAAAACTTCCCTAACCTAAAGAAAGAGATGCCCATGAACATACAAGAAGCCTACAGAACTCCAAATAGACTGAACCAGAAAAGAAATTCCTCCCGACACATAATAATAAAAACACCAAATACACTAAACAAAGAATTTTTAAAGCAGTAAGGGAAAAAGGTCAAGTAACATATAAAGGCAGGCCTATCAGAATTACAACAGACTTTCACCAGAGACTATAAAAGCTAGAAGATCCTGGGCAGATGTCATAGAGACCCTACAAGAACACAAATGCCAGCCCAGGCTACTCTATCCAGCAAAACTCTCAATTACCATAGATGGAGAAAACAAGATATTCCATGACAAAACAAAATTTACACAATATCTTTCCACAAATCCAGCCCTACAAAGGATAATAGATGGAAAACATCAACATAAGGAGCAAAACTACACCCTAGAAGAAGCAAGAAAGTAATCTTTCAATAAATCGACACAAATCTAATTCCACCTCTTACAACAAAAACAACAGGAAGTGACAATTACCTTTTCTTAATATCTTAATATGTAGATTAATATTACCAACATATCCTAAGTGATTGAAATCCAATAATATGAGGAATTTGAAATTTGTTGATTGTCATCCAATGGTCTCTCTAATTTGGTTATTGGAGAAATAGTTCCAACATTGTACAATCTATATACACTTTCATCTTGTTTGTGACAGTGTTTTAAGAGTCTTGAAATCTTGCTTCTCCTATCTCAGCCTCTCTATTAGTAGTAGTATTGTTTATTTCATGTCTTTACACTATATTATAAGGATTCAGGACAGCTTATATATTTCAAAAGTATTTATATACCCAAAAGAAACATAGAGGATTAACTAGGGAGGTTGCTTGTAAGAGAACAACAAAGAGTGAGACTGAATGCTTTGCTTGATGTTTGTAACTCTTGTATCAAGTTTGAAGAAGAGGACTTTATAAGTTACTGTTGCTCTGAGAGAATGCTTTTCCAAATTATCACAGCTAATGAACCAAATTCTTACCCTCACCTAATGTCTATGCCAACCTCCAAGCAGAACCATTGTTCATTGAAATAGTTGGTGAATGACTTTATGGATAGACCATCTTAATTCACACACCATTTCTTAAATGAATGTAACCTGTTCTCCGTGGGCTGAGAATAAAGTCACTCACTCAAGTCAAATAGCTTTGACCATAGCAGGAAGTCTGTATCCAAAAATCAAGCCTACAATTCATTTCTTGGTGCAGCAGAACAACTATCAACTCTCAGCTTAGCTACAATGGTGGTAAAATCCTTTGGTGATGTGAGGGTCATTGAAATATAGCCTTATTACAATGAAATCCAATGTCTAAAAATTGTTCTTATTTTGGGCTTATACCACAGTAAGAGCCAAGATTTTAAACTTGACTAAATACAAAACAAACAAAAAGACTTTATATATTTATGTTCATTTAAGAAAATACTACTAGTGATGTATTATTTTGAAGTATACAGTTAACATGTTTGGAGTTATTTAAAGTTTATGTTGAGAAAAATGTATTTTCACTATTGCTGTAGATGAGCATCTACATAAGACTGTTAAATTGATTGTTGTTTTATATCAAACAACTTTTATAATACCTATTTTTATTGTTATAATATTTTATAAATTTTAAGGACTATGACATAAAAGATATTGTAGGTATTGAAGGGGGGTCTCTGGGAGGAGTGGGGGTACAAAAGGGAAACAAGAATGTGATTTAATTCTATTTACTTAAAATATGTTTTTAAATGTTAACAAATTCAGATAAATTGAAATCATGTAACTTTTCTCTTCATAATGCAATAAAAGTTTTTTTAAAAAAGCATGTCATTATAATCTAGACTAAGGCAGTTTACAACTAGGACGTCTTTCTTAGGTTGGAAGGTTTTCCAAGGGGAAGAAACAGAGAGAAATCTCAAAGGAAAAAAAAAGTGGGAACTGAAAGCCAATCTCTGTAGGTTAGGAAAGTCAGGTTCATTCAGAATATACTTGTCGAGGGCCTCTTGGGCACTAGGTACTGATCTGGCTTGTAAAGAATACAACCAAGAATAAACATGAAGCTCTGGGCCTGTGGGCCTGTGTACCAGAGGCTTCCCAGGGAGATCTCTGACCTGGTCTGGTGGGAGGGAAGCAAGCACAGGCAGGGAGGGGAAGTCGCTTCCAAGGCTTTTGCAGCTGCAGTTGGCTCCGCCTCTACAGTTGGCTCCGCCTCCGTCTCTGCCGTGCCTTCCCAGGTTACTCCTCCTGGCCCTGCACTGAGTTGGGTCACTTCAGGCAGCATTTCCGGAGAGCAAACCTCTTCCCAAGTGTCACAGCTCTTAGACCAAAAGGCTCAGACGACGGAGTAGTTCTTGCACTCCTTTAATTCCCTGGATAGATTTATATATAGTTTTGGGGGTGATCAGGGTTCTACAGCAGGTATTTCTCATTGGCTTGGACTGAGAGCTTGGGGAAACCTCATTTGCATGGGGGAAGGCTTGGTGCTTCTAGGTGACAGATAGCCACACACCTTTCTGTGGGGGTTGGGGGGTTGGGTGCTGTGGGCGACTGTAGCTGAGACAGAAGCCAGGGGTCCAGGAGTTGAATACCTTCCTGTCCCACGCTGGTGGAAATCACCACCCACCGGGTCTCCGGGGTTCCAGACCTTTGCACTACCAACCGGGACCAGGTTGTCTGAACAGCCCACGGCCTCACATGTGCTCACCTGAGGTTGCATGCCAGTGGGAGGGAGGAAAACGATTATTAAGAAAAATAAGTTTATGGAGTACTTTGGTGGTCATTCAGATCTAGGCAGAAAAAATAGAACAGTAGGGTTGGGGCCCTTTGTGGGGAGGAACTGAGGCAGAGGACAGAGGCACACTCAGAAGGTGATTGAGTGGAGTCAAGGGTCTGGGACTCGAAGGTAGCTAAGGAGAAGAGTCCCTAGTGCAGGAAGAACAGGTGTGAGGACCATGGCTAGCATGTTTGCCAGCTGCTTCGGGGCGCTATGAAGAGTGAGTCCAGGGGCACGAGTCAGAAGAAAACTGCAGAACATATTAGGCATACCATGGCAGGGCCATCTCCATAGCTCCTGGTGGATCTCCCCCCTTTTTAAGGCAGGAAAGACGAGTAATTTTATTTATGTTCTTAGACCTTTAAATAGTCTCGTATACATATTTCTCATTTATGTGCATAGAACTGCTCACTAATTGCCCGTTAAATGGCTAGCTACTGTTTTTCTATATTTAATTTTATTTACTCTGATAAAATCAAATTATCCTTTGAGATACTGACAGCAGAATTGCAGTGATAACTCCCTTTATTTTAGGATTTATTTTGTCAAGGAAGAGCCCATATATTAGCTGCAACTATGTATTCTGAAGCTGGGAGACATCCCAAGCTGTAGCTCAGTAGATAGGCTTATTTCACCCTTGGAAATCACAGCTTGCCCTGGTGGGATCCCACTGGAACATCCAGTATGATGCTTTCAATCAATGGCACCGTCTGCAAACCCTGCAGGGTTTAGCTAGCCCTCCCCCATTTAAAACTTTTTATTACTTCTGTGAGAATTTCCTGAAGAAGATGTTTTCACTCTGCATGAGACAGGAAGCCACTAGAGGGATTTCTAGCAAAGATGTAATGAGATTTGAAAACATCAGAAATCACTGGACCTTAGAGAAAAATGGGAAGTGCGAAAGGGAACAAGGGGTCTGGGGGAAATTTAAGCATAATCACTCCTACTAACTCTCTATTCAGCTTTACTTTAAGAGGTATTTTCTTTTTCAGGCAGAAAGACAAAAGAAGTGCTTAACATTCTATTTGAATAGAGTTGAATAAATCTGGAGATTAGAGAGCGGAGAAGTGGAGGAGGGGGAGAGAGAGAGAGAGGGAGAGGGAGGGAAAGGGAGAGAGGGAGAGGGAGACAGAGAGAGAGGAGGATAGGGACAGAGGGAGAGGGAGACAGAGGGAGAGGGGGATAGATGGAGAGGAGGATAGGGACAGAGGGAGAGGGGGACAGAGGGAGAGGGGGACAGAGGGAGAGGGGGACAGAGGGAGAGGGAGAGAATGTCTGTAAAATTAGCTCTTGGAATTTTCCTGACTCTTTTTGCTTCTAGTCATATTTTAGAACTGTGCTATCATTCATCTTGGCTAGGCTATTTCCAGTCCATAGGGAAGAGCTTAACTGACACAGTGTGAGGCAGTCTTTAGGGAAGTGGTGGTTGAATAAACTGGCTTTGAAAACAGAGAAACCTCAAAGAACAAGGTGCTGGGTAGGGGACCCAGAGATGCCTCCTGCCCTGATCTGAATCAGCTCCACACAGTTTTGTTTGCTCCCAGTTCCTGCAAACTCAGAAATCAAAGTCCTGGCAGGAAATGTCAGGCTCTGGTCTCACCGGAGTACCCATGGTCTAGAGCAGAGGTTCTCAACCTGTGGTTTACGACCCCTTTGGGATTGTATATCAGATACCTGGATATCAGATGTTTATGTCACGATTCATAAGCATAGATAAATTACGGTAAGAAGTAGCAACAAGATAATTTTATGGTTGGGGGTCACCACAACAAGGGTCCAACATTGGGAAGGTTGAGAATCACTGCTCTAGAACAAGGTATCATATCTTCAAATATATGCTTAGAGCCAATGAAAGAGAATCCCTTCAAGTTAGTTAATGTATATGGCTATGACCAAAAGACATAATAGAAACAACTCAGGGGTAGAAGGGTTTAATCTGCTTTGTAAGTTTTTAGTCAACATGGGAAGGCATGTTGAATAGTTCTGTCCCTGGCTAAAGTGGAAGACTAAGGCTGCTCATGAGTTAGTGAGCCAAGAAAGAGAGGACAGTTGAAGCCAAGGGCTCAGCTACAACCTTCAAAAGCCCTTCTTTAGCGGCCTCCTTCTATTAAGGAGGCTCCACTGCATGAAGGTTCAAGTCTCTCCAGATGCCATCCTTTGTTGGGAACAAGCATCGTCGTTGAAATGTGAGCCTGAGGGAGACAAGTCACATTCAAACATTGCTCCATTGAAGGAGAACCTAGGCACTATCCTTAGAGAAATAGGAAATGAATGTAGAGCAAGTTCAAACAACAGATGGCCGCTAGTCTCTATCTGTATCCAGTGGTCACTCGCTATGTGTCATTAAAATTATAAAGTGATGTTAAAGAAAACAAAAATTTGACTTTTAAAATGACATTCTCCACATTTCAGTAGCTACTCTGTACCAGGCAGCACATATACACAACAGTTTGGTTGCCAAAGAGTTCTATTGTATGGCGCTGTTTTGTGATATATTAGTTACGAATCTGTACTTAAACTTATATCTGTTATTTCAAAATAGACCTCAGTCTCATTGAATCAGAGTTGTGATCAGTGTGGACAGAGTATAGAATTATTTTTATCTTGAAATTGTGGAAACTGAGGCCCAGTTGAACAAGTAACACTAACAATCACCCAGATAGCCCAGTACCACACAGCCTGAATTCCAGAGGAAGCCATTTGCTTTCCAATACAGACCCCTTCATGCAAATCCAAGCTTAGCTTCCCCCAGCAGTGCAGTATCACTGTAAAACAACCAATTCATTGTCTTGGTTTTAGTCTTTATAAATTTCCCATCAATGAAATAACTTTAGCAAATTATCTTTTATGGGACTTTTCAAGGCTACTTTGCCCAAGGGCACCATAACCCATGACATAAATACTAAGATATATTGACAGATAGAAAATTGTCTGTCATTGGCTGGAGCAGAAAACAAGGGAAGAAATTCCTATAGGTGCCCTTTCCAGGCAGCATGCATCTCAGAAGCAAATTTCCCTAGCATACTGGGACCTGTGTCGGTAAGGATGGGTTCGCAGATTGAGGGAGACAGGCAGCTTTCCAGGAAATCAATTGCAGGCGGAGCTTACAGATCCTTTTATGTAACTCCAGTCCTTTTTTTTAAAAATTTTTTAACAATTATTCATTTATAATTATTAATTTATTTGTGTGTGTGTGCGTGTGTGTGTGTGTGTGTGTGTGTGTGTGTGTGTTTGTGCATATGTGTGTGTGTATGTGGGGGGAGTGCCTCAGTGCAAGTGTAGATGTCAGAGGGCAACTTGTGGGAACTGGTTCTCTTCTTCCTTTGTGAGGATTGAACTCAGGTTGTCAGGCTTCCTGGCAAGGGTTCTTACCCTCTGAGCCATCTTGCTGTCCCTAAACCACAGTCTTGATAACAAAATTATATAGAAGTTAGGTTTGTTACATCAGGCATTGTGGCCTGTGCCCTGAACTACCTGCCCCCTACCCCACCCTACGTGCCCTTGGGGGTTGGAATTGAGGGGTCAAGGAGTCAATAACACAGACTCCGTGCAGGTGAGAGATGCCAGAGCAAGCTCATCTGAATGCGGCTTGAAAGCTCCTTTAATACTCGACACCCACGCCCCATTGGCAGTTCCTGATTGGCTGGCATTGTCTGCACCAGCAACCCTTGGTCTCTCAGACACTCTTCAGTTATGTCCTCCTGCAGGAGATGATTTTGTGGCAGCACAGCCCCCGACATTTACAAAGAGGCGCTCCACTGTTCCTGTTACCAGGCATGATACAATTGGGCTAACCTGAACACTGTGAGGACTGGGACAAGGGCAGAACTGGATTCCTGTGAGCCGATAAAATGATAAAATGATTTCAGTTACAAATGAAGCCCGAACCTGTGTACTCCTTTCTAACTCCCAACACCTATCTATAAGGAGCCAGCCCCTCTAGTCGTGACTCTGCCCAGTGAATCTGAAGAAATACCCACTTCTGCTGGTCCATAGCAGCCAAGTGCTGGTTCCAAGCCTCCGGTCCTCAGTGGTAACTGGTCATGTCTTGGTCTGGGATGGGGTTTGACTCAAATATCTCAAGAAGCTATCGAGAGCAGGCTCTTCCCCACAGCCCCTCCTTGTAATGCTTAAGGATTTCCAGACAGCCCTAAGCATCTTGTAACTAATGCATCTCCTGAAATGTAAGAAGGAGGAAGCAGTTATGTTCCGAATAACCCCTGCTAGGAGCCTCTGCCTTCAGAGGAGCAGCCATTCCTCAGGTTTTGCCCCCTGGCTGTGGATGTGTTTTTGTAGTGATAAGCTTGATGTCTTTCTCTACTCTGTAGGTCTCCTTCTCTAGCATCCTGTCCTCCGACCTAGTTAAGGTTGTCCCAACCTCCCCACCCCCGTGAACTCTTTCTCATAAGACCAAGAGCGCAATCAAAATGAAACTAAACAAATAGCAACGATCTCCATTTCATTTCACTAGGACCCTCTACAATAGCGGCCCTTGGAGGAGCCTTATCAGGTCTCTTCAGGTCTCACGGCTGAATTACAAACTTTCATTATTTCATAACCACACCGTGGGGCATCTTATTCCATCTGAGAATTGTGCTTCAGTGGTACATTTTGTTTAAAGGAAAGATTTAAATACACAGCTTGACGTTTCATTAAAATGAGGCTATGTCATCCCCCAAGAGAGAAACCATCCCCACTCGTGAGGAGCTATATTCACAATCTGACTGCTACCTAGGAACAGCTCAAACAGCTGCAAGGTACAACCAAGGAAGGACAGAGGAATAGAGGGATACCTGGGCGGAGAGGTGCACAGTTGACCCTTATGTCTAAGAGTATGGGCACAGGGCATCACTCACTGAATCTTTCCCAAGACAATCGGAAGTCATTGCCTACGAGCTAGAGGGATGGCTCAGTGGTTAAGAGCACTGACTGTTCTTCCAGAGGACCTTAGTTTAATTCCCAGCAAGCACATGGTGGCTCACAACCATCTGTAGTGGGATACGATGCCCTCTTCTGGAGTGTCTGAGGACAGCTACAGTGTAGTCATATATTTTAAATAAATAATTAAAAAATAAAGAAAGCCATGGTCTTGGGTGGGGATGACATTAGAAGCCATGGTTTGCATCTCCTGTTGTATTTTCCAGACAAAGGAAGTGAAATCTAAGTTCTGGCAGGCAAGGGGCAATTTTTTTTTCTTTTTTCTTTTTTAAAATTACTTTTAATTTTTTACAGCCCAGTTGTTGCCCCACTCCCAGTCAGCCCTCCCAGAGTTCTTCATCCCATTCCTCCTCCCCCTTGTCTTCTAGAGGATGCTCCCCCCACCCCCAGGTCTCTCCATTCCCTGGGGTCTCAAGTCTCTCCAGGGTTAGGCTTATCTTCTCCAACTGTGGCCAGACCAGGCAGTCTTCTGCTGTATATGTGTCAGGGGCCTCAGACCAGCTCATGTGTGCTGCCTGGTTGATGGCTCAGTGTTGGAGATATCTCAGGGATCTGGGGTAGTTGAGACTGCTAGTCTTCCTATAGGGTGGCCCTCTTCATCAGCTTCTTCTAGCCTTTTCCTAATTCAACCACAGGGGTCCCTTACTTCAGTCCAATGGCTGGTTGTAAGTATCTGCTTCTGTCTCAGTCAGCTGCTGGTTGGGCCTCTCAGAGGACAGCCATGCTAGGCTCCTGTCTGTAAACACATCGTAGCATCAGTAAAGGAAGTGAAATCTAAGTCTGATAGGCAAGGGGCAATTTCAATGCTACATCATATGCCTGATGCTATGCATCTTTGTCAACGTGGGCCGCCATAAGAGGACATCACAGACTGTAAATCTCTTATAGATGAAGCCATTGCCTGTTCACCTGGCAGGGAAATCTCTCCTTCCTATAAACACTCTTATCCTTCCTTGGGGAATCCAACTTTCATTTTCTCTTCTAACTGTAATTTACAGAGGCCTAGCTCCAAACAGGACCACAAGCACAACTTGCCGCTTCAGTGCGTGAAGCTGGGACTGCAATACTAGACAAGCATTCATTCAGTTCACCACAGAGATAACCATCTGCCTGCTCAAGGCCCACTGGACACTTGCTTCAGAGCATAGAATTCATAATTTAAAAGCTCCTCAGTAGTTTTTGAATTATAGATGTAATACATATATATATGATAGCTAATAAGGAAAGCTGAAAGGGAACAAAGCCATCACGCCTCCCAACACGAGCAACACTAGTTTATTTTCTTCTCTGTGTGTTTATGTAAAAATATATCTATACACAGCGCAAAGAACATTTTAAAAACAAAATTTGATCCATAGATTTTTTTTTAAATATTGTTTTTCCTTTTCCTTTTTTAAAAAAAATTTATTTTTTTTGAGGTTGTAATACAATTAAACCGTTTACTTCTCTTAGTTCAAACCCACCATGTGCCACACCTTGCTCTCTTTCGAATCCATGATCTCTTTTTAAATCAACTATTATTACACACACACACACACACACACACACACACACACACACACACGTATATGTACATGCATACATATTCCTAAATACGTAAGTGCAACCTGCTCAGTCTGTTTGATGTTGCTTGTATGTATGGCTTCAGGCTGACTATTGGACGAGTTGGTGTGCTCTTCCCTGGGGAAGAGTCTCTCATCCCTCAGCAGCCTATAGCTCTTTGTGTGGAATAGAGGCGGGCATTAGATATTTTGATACCTTGCTTTTTAATGCCTTTGCTATCTGTACCACAGATCATACCTTTGTTTCTTTTAACTCTCCTAGTTTTATTTTAAAAAACCCATAAAGGTTTTGCTGCTGAACCATGTTCATGCAGTGCCTGCAGAGGCCAGAAGAGGGCGCCAGAGGCTCTGGAACTAGAGTTGCAGATGGTTGTGAGCGCCTGTGAGTGCTGGGAACCCAACCCTGATTCTTTCTTTAATTTTTTTTTAAAAGATTTATTTTATTTATTTTATGTGTATGAGTGAACCATCATTTGTGTGGCTGCGGGGAATTGAACAGGCCCTCTGCTGGGTCCACTCACTCCGGCGTAATAATACACTGTAGCTGTCTTCAGACGCATCAGAAGAGGGTGTTCGATCTCATTATGGATGGTTGTGAGCCACCATGTGGTTGCTGTGATCCGAACTCAGGACCTTTGGAAGAGCAGTCAGTGCTCTTACCCACTGAGCCATCTTGTCAGCTCTTTAACCTACTTTTTAATTTTTTTTGAGACAAGGTTTCTCTGTGTAGCCTTGGCTGTCCTGGAACTCACTTTGTAGACCAGGTTGGCCTTGAACTCAGAAATCTGCCTGCCTCTGCCTCCCAAGTGCTGGGATTAAAGGCGTGCACCACCACTACCCAGTGACCCAACCCTGATTCTTATGCACAGCAGCTGGTGCTCTTAACCACTGAGCTGCCTCTCCAGGTTCAACTGTTCTAGTTTTTAACTTTTAATTTTACAATGATTTCAACAACTGTTCTATTTTAAATGATCAAATAAATACTACCTTTTTAATATCATATGTCATATGTATCTATCTTTACCTCTATATATCTGTATATATATGTATGATAAAGACTTTGACACATCTTTTCTCTAGGCAACATTGATTTGTGGCAGAACATTCACTTTAAAGGGCTTTAGGCTTGTAGTTATATTTCTGAAAACTGGATACACACATACACACACACGCATGCATGCACACATGCACGCATGTACACGCGCCCACACACGCGCACACACACAAACACACACACATGCACACACACATGCACACACACACACACACACACACACACACACACACACACACACACGCGCGCACGGGGAGTTTACTGTGCATGTAAACTGCATTTTATCACAAAGGATTTGAATTGACAATTTGTCTGTGCTAGTTACTTCCAAAAGGCGGAAACATTCAGAGAGTTGATAGGATCCTTACCCAGGACTCAGTTTTCCTACAGCTTCTTAGAGAAACTCTCCCCTCACACTGGGCAAAGTGTCAGATTCATGGAACATTTCAGAACCACAGCTCTAGGCTAGATCACCCGGATCTCTAGGTTCCAGAATAGGTTCTGTCTCTTGTGCCATGGATATGTGAGCAGCAGTCAGTAATTCTGAAGCCAGGAGGCCTGTACATACAAAAATGCCTTCCTTAGGAAGTGAGATATGAGGGCGACACCACCCTAAAGCCCCCCAGTTCCTGATCCCTGACGGCCCCTTTAAGATTCTGCCTTCTGCTGAACTCTGCACTTGTTGTTTCTGTTTGGGCAAGAAGCATGCATTTAGAACATGCTGGAGCCCCTGCTGCGTGATGTGCTTGCCCTCGGAGGCCTCGACTTTATTTTGCTACAGTGTTGATGTATTTTGACAGGATGCTGTCTATTCTTTTGTGTAACACTAGGCTAAGCAGGCGACATGACAGGCAACGGAGATGCCAAGCTGAGTGTGAAGGCCTTGAAGAACAGCCTCGTGCCAAGCTGATGTCAGAGAAGGACCGGGCAGGAGGCAGGTGATAATGGGACTTTATCTTCTAACAGTGTGGTCCTGCCTCTGAGGTCTACCTTTTTAAAGTTGTGTTCTGAAAGACTGATAGGTGGTCCCTGTAGCAACCATTATCAAAGGGAGACAGACACACAGTTATTTACCAGTAATATTGCTGCTGTCATTATTCCTGGCTTGTTTATGGTTAGTGTTTTCTGAGTGCCCAAAATTATAATCTTCAAAAAATGTGCCACAAAACACAGGAGGTGAGAGCTACTGAGCTGGAACTGTTTTTATTGTTAGTTAGAGACAGAGCCAAGACAGTTAATGCCTAGAGAAACCATGGCAGGGGAAGCAGACACACTAAAGAGAAAGCTACATAGTTTCGGCTTCACTTTCGCTCACCAACCCAGGACAAGGTTTTGGCTCTAACAGCTTTTAACCACTGGAGAGATCTACCATCGGAGAGTTACATCTGAAAACAAAAATTCCCACTTTTCAGAAAAACATTTAGTCACTATTTAAACTGCCTTTCCTTCTTGTAGATTAAATTGGGGACTACGACTATAGAGGCATCTTTTTTGTTGTTGTTTTTTGAGACAGGGTTTCTCTGTGTAGCCCTGGCTGTCCTGGAACTCACTCTGTAGACCAGGCTGGCCTCACACTCAGAAATCTGCCTGCCTCTGCCTCCCAAGTGCTGGGATTAAAGGCATGCATCACCACCACCCTGGCCTATAGAGGCATCTCTTATTTAGATAACTCAAATACTTTCAGCTTTTTTTTTTTTAATCTTAACTTCTGAGTTCTCAGATTCTTAGTTTTCAAATCATTTTTCCCCCCTAGAGATGCAAACTGACTTCTCTTGCAAACATAGGAGAATACTTTACACTACTGTGACTGAATTTATGTTTCTGAGTTCCCAGTTTCTTCTTACTTACGTATGTCTCCAGGCCACGAACTTGCACTGTGCCATTACCACACTGCTTTTGCTTTGTGTCTGTTTTGAGTACATGCCTCAGTGCACGGAGAGACGTGGTTTATATTGTACTTTACTCTCTGATCCTTTGTTTTCCTTCCTCCTAAAGTCCTCAGACCCCGGCTAACATTTCTGTTCAGATGTGGACCCTTCATTTTTAGAGATAGGTCTGTTAAGTTCAAGTGTTACATCATTCCCTCAGCTCTCACGAGAAACAGATTGGCAGCAACAGTGTCTAGAGTGCTGGCTCTCAAAGCAGTCCTAGTCTTTAGGAGGTAAATCCCTTCCCACCCAACCAATGGACACTAAGACATACATGTATCCATTTCCAGGGTTGGAAGGTTGGCTGGAAGACCTGGGTTTGGTTTGCCGCAGGTGCATGGTGGCTCACAAACATGCGTTAACTCCAGTTCCAAAGGAATTTCATGAACACTGTATGCAAGAGGTGCACCGACATGCAGGCAGGTAAAACACACATACCCATAACATTAAGATAAATAAATAAATGTTTCATTTTGAAATAAATCTTTGAAAAAAAAAACCCTCAAAACCCAAAATGTACTCATTTCCCATAGAGTAGTGCTTGCTAGCTCCATAGAAAGGGCATCCACAGACCCTATTTCTAGAATCCTTAATTTCTAATGATGAGGCCCAGCTAGGAACAGACCATGTATACCAATTGATTCTTATTGGTCAGTGACCTGGATAAAGAGTTCTTCTCTTCATGTTGTAGTTTCAAAATCTCTGTTGAGACTCCCCTCGCCCAGTGATTTCTTTATGTTATTTTGTCTTGCCTTCAGTAAAATAATGGCAACATGCCCCACATATTTTTTTTAACTTTTATTACATTACAAAGATAAAAGTTACATGATTTCAATTTATCTGAATTTGTTAACATTTAAAAACATTTTAAGTCAATAGAATTAAATCACATTCTTGTTTCCCTTTTGTACCCCAACTCCTCCCAGAGATTCCCCCTTCAATACCTACAATATCTTTTTTGTAATAGTCCTTAAAATTTATAAAATATTATAACAATAAAAATGAGTATCATAAGAGTTGTTTATTTGTTTGTTTTGTATTTAGTAGAGTTTAAAATCTTGACTCTTACTGTGGTACAAGCCCAAAATAAGAACAATTTTTAGACATTGGATTTCATTGTAAGAAGGCTGTACTTCAATGACCCTCACATCACCAAAGAATTTTACCTCCATCATAGCTAAGCTTAGAGTTGATAGTTCTGCTGCACCAAGAAATGAATTGTAGGCTTGATTTTTGGATACAGACTTCCTGCTATGGTCAAAACTATTTGACTTGAGTGACTTTATTCTCAGCCCAAAGAGAACAGGTTTCATTCATTTAAGAAATGGTGTGTGAATTAAGATGGTCTATCCATAAAGTCATTCACCAACTGTTTCAATGAACAATGGTTCTGCTTGGAGGATGGCACAGACATTAGGTGTGGGTAAGAATCTGGTTCATTGGCTGTGATAATTTGGAAAAGCATTCATCTCAGAGAAAGAGTAACTTATAAAGTCCTCTTCTTCAATCTTGATACAAGAGCTAAAAATGTCAAGCAAAGCATTCAGTCTCACTCTTTGTTGTTCTCTTTCCTAACAGCTACCTCCCAAGTTAATTGTCTATGTCTCCCTTGGGTATATAAATAAAATTGAAATATATAAGCTGTTTTGAAAACCATAGTAAAATGTAACAACATGAAATAAACACTACTAATAGAGAGGCTGAGATAGGAGAAGCAAGATTTTAAGTAAATAGAATTAAATCACATTCTTGTTTCCCTTTTGTACCCCAACTCTTATGTTGTACACAGCAAGACACTGTCACAAACAAGCTGAACGTATATATAGATTGTACAATATTGGACCTATTTCTGCAATTATTAAATTAGAGAGACCATTGGATGACAACCAACAAATTTCTAATTCCTCATATTATTGGATTTCAATCGCTTAGGATATGTTGGTAATATTAATCTACATATTAAGATATTAAGAAAAGGTAATTGTCACTTCCTGT
>NW_022196905.1:174125173-174131875 GCF_008632895.1 Mastomys coucha | reverse complement strand
TTTAGTGCATTTGGTGTTTTGATTATTATATGTCGGGAGGAATTTCTTTTCTGGTCCAGTCTATTTGGCATTCTGGTAGGCTTCTTGTATGTTCATGGGCATCTCTTTCTTTAGGTTAGGGAAGTTTTCTTCTATAATTTTGTTGAAGATATTTACTGGCCCATTACCTTTGGAGTCTTTACTCTCTTCTATACCTATTATCCTTAGGTTTGGTTTTCTCATTGAGTCCTGGATTTCCTGGATGTTTTGGGTTAGGAGCTTTTTGCTTTTTGCATTTTCTTTGACTGTTGTGTCAATGTTTTCTATGGTGTCTTCTGCCCCTGAGATTCTCTCTTCTATCTCTTGTATTCTGTTGGTGATGTTTGTATCTATAACTCCTGATTTCTTCCCTAGGTTTTGTATCTCCAGGGTTGTCTCTCTTTCTGATTTCTTTATTGTTTCTATTTCCATTTTTAGATTCTGATTGGTTTTGCTCATTTCCTTCACCAGTTTGATTGTGTTTTCCTGTAGTTCTTTAAGGGATTTTTGTGTTTCCTCTTTAAGAGCTTCTAGCTCTTTACCTGAGTTCTCCTGTATTTCCCTGAGGGTGCTATTTATGTCTTTCTTAAAGTCCTGTATCATCATCATGAGAAGTGATTTTAGATCTGAGTCTTGCTTTTCCAGTGTGATGGTGTGTCCAGGACTTGCTATGGTGGGAGAATTGGGTTCTGATTATGTCAAGTAACCTTGGTTTTTGTTGTTTATTTTCATATGCTTGTCCCCCTCCTTCTGGTTATCTCTAGTGCTACCTGCCCTTGCTAAATCTGACTGGAGCCTATCCTTCCTGTGATCCTGGTTGTGTCAGAACTCCTCAGAGTCAAGCTGCCTCTGTGATTCTGTGATTCTGGGATCCTGTGACCCTGGGCTTGTTAGAGCACTTGGGAGTACAGCAGCTTCCTCTGGGTGTTGTGGGACTGACTGCAGAGCCTGGTCCTAAGGTCTGCTCAGGACACCAGCCCAGAGAGACTGGAAGGAACCTGAGCCACTCTGCTGGTGGAGTTCCTGTGTGTCTGGTCCTGCTGGTCCCAGTTACTCCCAGTGTTGGGACAGATGTTGTGTCCTCCTCACCTCTGATCCTGAGAGTGTCAGAACGCCTGAGAGTGGAGCTTCCTCTGGGTGTTGTGGGACTGGCTGCAGAGCTTGCTTGCGCCCAAGGTCTGTTCAGGACACCAACCCAGAGAGACCAGAAGGCCCCCCCACCCCCGTATTATTTACACTAGGGAGATATGGTTGATCTTGTTCTTGTAGAACTCTCAGCAGAACTCTTTTTCAATGTTTAGAAAATCATTGATATTAGTATTTTCATCGCTTTAGTAGTCCATCACCTCTCTCCTTCTTCCTCTTCTTCCCTCCCTCTCCCTACTTTCAAGCGAACCCCTCCCCCCTTCACAGAGCTCAAGAAAGGAATCACTGCTGCTAATTGGCTCCACCTCAAAGGCTTTAGACAGCCAGCCCTAAATGACCAAGATGTCCTTAGCACTTGTGATTCAGAAGAAAATCAGATACAACAACCGTTTGCTGTATCAAGCTATATTTTCCATGGCTGAGGATTGGAGAATAACTATTCAATTCATTTATGAGGTGGCCAAATGACAACTCTGTGACCATTGTCACATGAATGGGCAAATAACTGGCTGCGTTTAAACCACACTTTCTCTAAGATCCCTATGTAATTACACTCTTTTCCAGTCCTGGCCCTGAAAGTGTTTCCACCCTAAAGAGAAGATAAAGTCTACTTAGTATTTGTGAAAGTAATTTCTTTTCAATGTATATGGCTGTCTGTTTTCATTGGAAAGGAAATAGAGTTAATAAATCTACAGCAATTTAGAGACCAATTTTAGCCAAAATGATTCAATCTTTTTTCAGAACTGAAAACAGTCTACTGCTTTGAAATTTTCTTTCTTCCTTTCTTTGCTCTTTCTTTCTTTCTTTCTTTCTTTCTTTCTTTCTTTCTTTCTTTCTTTCTTTCTTTCTCTCTTTCTTGATCTGCTAAGGAGTAGTGAAACTGTCCAAATGAAAACAGTAAAAATTAGACAGAAGGGAACTTAGTAGTAATGTTTGTTTCTTTTGTGTTCCTTAAAAAACTAAGTAGTTATAGCTACATAGTAGATGCCCAATGCACTTTCCCACCCCTAGAGTTGGGGTTTCATGTAGCCCAATCTATCCTCTGATTTACTATGTAGCCAAGGATGACCATGAATTCCTGGTCCCCCTGGTGGTATTTCATATGACTGCCATCATTCCTGGTTTTGTGCTGTATGGACTTACAGTTTTATCAGTGAGCATGTGCATAATTAAATATATAACCAGAATAGTGAGACTCAGGATCTTGATATATTTAACCTGTTTAGAGTTAAGATATATATATATATATATATATATATATAAAATCTATAATATTATATATGTATAATCTATATTTGTATATAATATAAAATGTAATATATAATATATTCATATATAATGTATTCATATATAAATATAAGCTATATACTATATATACAATACACACACACTCATATATTTATATATCTCCTAGGAACAATTTTAAGTGCTTTGAGGATAAAAAGGAACTGACACGTCACTTATAAAGGGAGCTTCTCTGAAGTAGCCCAGCGAATGGACAGGATCAATGACTTGTAAGCCCCAGCCTGTATTACTGGGGAGTTGGGAAAATGTAGTAATAATTGAACCTGTCAGATAAGCCAGTGGCCACTTGGGCCATGTAGAACTCAATGTTGTCTACTTTCTCCGATCGCCTCCCATACTCTGCTTTGTCAGTCAGTGGTGCACAGACAGGCTGAATGGGCTGCCTCCTTCTGGATATGGGTGACAAGCCACATTCTGGAGTGGAAGATATAGTCTTTTTTTTTTTTTTTTTTTTTTTTTTTTTTTTTTTTTTATAATGGTGGCCCTCAGGGAATTGGATGATACAACCTAGGAGTCTGTGTGAAGAGGGCTTTTAATGATAAAAAGATATACAAACGACGGATGTGACTGCTCTTAGATGTGGTGGAGGGGGAAGTTTATTGTAGATAAACACACATAGCCAGAGGTAGGGACATCTGAAAGAGTCCAGAGTGGACATGACCCTGATCAAGGCCTTGTGAGGAGAGGGGGAAGGGGCAGAGTGGAGAGACACCAGAGTAAAGCGTGGACAAAAGGGCTTGATAACCAGAATGGCTGAATTCTATAAAAGAAGGTAGCCCAGACCCTGGGCTGGAGAAGTTTAGAGTAGGGGCTGGGGAGTGCCAGCAATACCCTGTAACAAGTAGGGACTGAGGGATGCTGGGAGGACCTGGCAGTCAGGTCCACTTTGATATGTTAAATAGACACCTTAGCCAGTTTGTCTTTTAGCTCCCAGCATTTAAACTAAAGTGCAGTGAAAGTCCGGACTCTTCTTCCTCTTCCCTCCAAGACTGTAGTGTACTAAAATCTGTGTATTTTCCCTTAAGAAGTCCAGGCTGCTGGGCAAACATGGCTGCTGGCTATTACACTCTAGAACTGCTGGGCCATACCAAGAACTCTAACGGGAGGCTAATTGGGATCCGCAGAGAAGAAAGAGATGGCTCCAGCCACAGAGAAGATCTGAAGAGCTAATGGCTGAGAATTTTACGGGATGATCATAGAAATCAGCCACCCACATCTAGGAATTGTGGGAAGTACAGTGATAGCCCGCACAGTCAGCCCCGTAACTAGATTTAGGATCATGCTTCTGAGTGTGTCTATAAGGGTGTTTCTACAAAGGTCTAATTGAGGAGGTAGCATGTACCTAGATGTGAACGACACACACCACCTCTCCCATAGGATGGGGTCCCAGACTGACTACATATATACATATATATATATATATATATATATGCATATATAGTTAATATACACATATAGAATGCTTTTCAAAATAAAGGAAAATACAGATTACCCCCTCTCAGGCAAACAGACAGGGAATCAATATTTTTTAGTAGCCTTCCACAAGGGGTCTTCAAAGATGTTCCTAAGGCAGATAGAATGTAATATCAACCTGCAATGTGCATATATGAAATGGCAGGCTCTCTCTTAATGGAATTAATGAAGGTAAAATGAGACTTCTGCTATCTCTGTCTTTAATTGCTCTAAAACAGCGATTCTCAACCTCTGGATCTCCTCCTTGCTTTCCGTATCCTGGTTATCCTTCTGTGGGATCTCCTCCTTGCTTTCCGTATCCTGGGTATCCTTTCTGTGTCACATTGGCAGCATTTGGAGGCAGTTTTCATTGCCACAACTGTGATGGTGTTGCACATGTTCAATAGATAGTACGGAATGCTGCCACACACACCAACACACAGAATAGCTCAATAACAGAGAAATACAGCCCCGAATGTCAGTGTTGCTAACTCCAGGATCAGAATTGGTACTCTCAAAGACACTTGTCTAAAGAAAGACAACAAAACCGTATTTTATGCCCATAACATCTGCCAAAATGCAGGCTATGCTAGTTCTATGATTTGGATGTGGTCTGTCCCCATCGAAACGCATGAAAATTTGTTTACATTGGAAGATGGGGCCTTCAGGAAGGACTGACAGCTCTATTATGAACCTGGATTAGTTCTCATGGGAGTGAAGTTGTTCTCTTGAAAGTAGCTTGCTGTTTATCATATGACCATCAGCTGGCTCCTTGTCTCCTCCCTCTTTGTGCTTGCCCGTCTTCTACTGCGTCTGTATGAAGCCATGTGTGTCTCTTACTGGAAGCTGATTAGGTATGACCTCTGACCTTGGACTCACAGTCCCCAGAACTATGAGTTTAAAAACCGCGTTTTCTTCATAATGTACCTACCCAGTGTCAATTGTTTCTGTAACAGAGAATGGACTAAGACAGACATAGAGTACAAATTGGGACAACATTGCTGTCCATGATGTTCTTGTACAACACAGGAGATACTTAAGAAAGGCTTGTCAGGTACAGATGTGATGTATAGTTTAAAACCCAGGGAAACCCTTCAAAACATCAGAGATAAAATAGAACAGCTGAATACTTCTAGCTAACAAAAGGGAAAGCTTAAAGAGCACAAATCCCCCAAGTGCCCCCAAACCCAAACAGCTAGGAAGACAGTGAGCGTTAATTTTATGGTTTCAGTAATCTCACAAAGCTCATTTTCTGATTCCAGTATTACATGAATCAGTGCCCAAACCAAGTAGACATAATAAGAAAATAAAAAGTTCATGCTAATAGCCCCCCAAACCTTTATGCAACTATCCTCTTAAAACACTGGCAAATTGAATCTAGAAATATATGCAAAAGAACCAAAGCATAAGGTTGGGTTTATCCAGAGTAAGCAACAACAATTCAAAAGTAAAACAATCATGTTAATGATTTGAAGAATAAAACCCAGAAGAGACTCTGTCCTAGAAAAGAATGTAGAAAATGATAGAATAAGACACCCAATCCTGACCTCTGATTGCCACATGTGTATGGACCTGGACATACACATAAGAACTCGTGAACATACATACACACACACACACACACCAACCAAAAGCAAAACCACATGATCCTATGAAGAGAGTGGGGGAAGTGTTTGATAAGATGAACCATCCAATGATAATCGAGTCTTAGAAGACTGGCTACGGACGGAACTTCCTCCATCTGAAAAAAGCCTTACTATAGATAACATAGTGTTAACAGTAAGAGGCTGAAGTGCTGTTATCTGAAATGAAGTGCGGAGCAGGCTTGTTCATCTTAACACTTCTATAATTTATAGAACTATTTGTCTTGTCCAGTGGAGGGTCAATAAAAACAATTAAAAGCACATGCACTGAAGAAAGAAATTGTCCCTTTTGCAGAAAACATGATTATCTATGAGTTATCAAGAAATTTACCAAACGTTCCTAGAACAAATAAGTAAATGTATCAAAGTTGTCAGCTTCAATGTCTGTACATAGAAATAAATTATATTTTGATACACTAGCAATGGTGAATTAGAAAGAGCGATTTAAAATAGTATCATTTGCTATGGCTTAAAAATAAACACATGCATAATGCCTTAAATACAAATCTCAGAAAACATGTATGAGATTTATACGCTTAAGCATACTGATGAAAGGAATCACAGAGGACATTGATGGGGAGACATGTTCTGCTCATGGGTCGGAAGACAGTGTAGAAATGATGTCAGCTTTCTCTCAACTGATCCATAGATTTAATGTAATACTAATTGTGGCTGTTTGAATGAAAATGGCCTCCATAGGTTCATATATTTGAATATTTGGTCTGCATTTGGTGGAATTGTTTGAGATGGATTAGGAGGTGGGGCCTAATTTGAGGCCATAATAGAGACATCATTGGGGGTAAGCATTGATGTTTCAAAAGACTCGTGCTATCCTGAGTCTCTCTCAACCTCATGGTTGCTTTCATGATGTAACCTTCCTCTTAAATGCCATGCCTGCCTCCGTGCTACTTGTCATGATGATCATGGACTCTAGCTCTGAACTTGAGCCCAAATAAAACACTTTCTTTTTTTAAGTTGCCTTAGTCATACTATCTACTCATAAGAATAGATAAGTAACTAAGACGTCAATTGAATTCTTAACAAGATTTACCTTGAAAATATTGGAGAGCATGTCCTAGCATTTGTACACAAAAGTGGTTGAAATTCAGGAGACAATGGAGAAGAAGAAGAAGAAGAA
>NW_022196905.1:174118878-174124723 GCF_008632895.1 Mastomys coucha | reverse complement strand
AGAAGAAGAAGAAGAAGAAGAAGAAGAAGAAGAAGAAGAAGAAGAAGAAGAAGAAGAAGAAGAGGAGTGTTAGAAGGATCTTACTATATTTTAAGACTTACTATAATGCAGTAATGTTCAGGGCGATATGATGTTGGTGAAGGGTGATTGACACATCAACCATTAGCCAACAGACACCCCAGACAAGATGCTATGGCTGGCTTTCAACTAGTGATGTTGGAATGTCATTCACAGCAGGGCAGGAAGAGCACTTCGACTTGATAGTTTGTGAAAAATTGGACAATGATTGGATTACTTTGCAAATTTTTTACAAGAAAATGTGGGATCAACCACAGTGACCCCTTTAAACTGTTCCAGTCAGAGAGAAATGCTCCTTAACATTCTTCTTCTGGTGGTGGCCTCTGTGGCCAGAGCTGTCTCTGTGCTGCCACCTAGAGAATATGGAGGACAATGTGGATCCCCCTCTTCCCCCCCCCCCCCCCGACTTCTTGTTCTCCCACAGGAAGCTTGGTCTCAGCTCTTCTGGACAGAAATATTTTTCCTTAGACCTTTTTCTGTCTGCAATGACCTCCTAGTGATTCTGTCTGAGCTAGCAGGTGTGGAAGGAAAGTCAAGAGATTTGCTGCCATCTGGGTTGCTCTTGGGAATTTTATTTTATCTAATATACCTGTTATTAATTACCCAATCACAGTCCCAGATGCTGTGTTACATGTTCTGTTCAAGATTCCTTGTGATTTTTGAGAGTAGGTGATAGTATGATGTGTGCTTGTATGGACCCGGCCAATCTGGGACCACGTGTTCTCTCTTTTTCTCCATTCCCAACATTTTCACCAAGGTTACCATTTTACCAAGTAACCAGTTTCCTTTGGTTACTGGTTGGTTTGAAGTGGGAACAGCCCTGAGTTCTAGCCGACTGGGCACGAAGGGCATTGGTTTGAAGCTTCTGGGGAGTTATTTCTTTCCGATCAAGGGAGCTCCATAGAAAAATTCTCTTCCTGTTTCCTGCCACTGGATGTTAGTAGCCAAGAGCACGATGCTGGGATCAGTGGCTGCCATCTCCTACACATCAGAGAAAAACCAGAAAACCACATCGAAGCAAAATAGAAAATCTATAACCACCCACCTTTGTACTTTTATATATGTTGACGTCTACATTCCCAAGGTCTGAGCATTGTCAATGTGGTTTAGGAACTGGACTCTTGATCTTTCTAATGGTGAACTAACACTACTCCATTTTATAATATAGATATTCAGTCATCCACAAAGTAATTGTAGAATTAATGACCATCTCTCTAAAAACGTTTTAAAATCCCATTTAAAAATATACTTTTTAATTTGTTAGAAGATTGACATGTGAAAAACGTGTTTGATAATTTAGGGCTATATAGCAAAAGTGAATGTGTATAATCTCAAAATAAAAATGGATTATAATAGAATTATTCTTGATAGTTTTGGGCTGGGAAATGTTATACTTTTTCTGTTATATTCTTTTATTCATCATTTAAAATATTAACTGGGTACCTATTAATAACAGAAACTGGGAGTTAAGCTAATAGCCAGAATACTTAGTTTTCCTTAAAATCTTAGAGCAGAGACTATATGCGCATAAATAGATGCTTGAACTAAAAATTCACAGTGGTATAAGCTAATACAAATATGTGGATTTATAATCTTTTAGAGCCACATCAAGAAAAAGGTGCTATTTCGAGGCATATGTTTTGTTTTATAATGGGTTTATGTATTTCATAAATGGGTACAGTGAATCCATTTTGGTTCTAGGTTATCAGGTAAACTGCTTCTTATAACGTAAGATTTCTAGGAATGTCTATTCTCAAAATAGAAAGAAGCCAAACGTGGCCCCTGGGTATTAGCCCCTAATTTGTTACATTTCTTGACAGCATACAAAATCCCACATGAGCTGAGCTGAAGTTCCTTCAGTCAATTGCTTCACATTTAGCCAAGGTAAGCATATTTCCAGCAGCTTGCAGGCTACCCTGTGTTAAATATCCTTTAAAGCTGTACCCATCTCTGAGGCCACAGCGAACACAAACCACAGTGGCCAGGGATAACACAAGCTGCAGACTTTTAAAATCCCCAAACTGCTTCTGTCTGCTGGGGCTCTTAGATTAAGAGCCCTCAAAGTTGATGCTGAGCAAGACCACTCACAGGGCTCACTTTCCCACTGGGTCACTCTTGTCCTTTCCCCGCTCTGTGTGGTGGCCCCACAGCACTGTCCCTGGAGGGTCTGCCATGAGGGACTGCTATAACTCTGTTGCTCTGTACCACAATGCCCTCTCATGGGTCTATTTGCCTTGGCAATCTCCCAGAATTTGAATTGCTAAATTCACAGATTTTGGCTATATCTGTCTGTCTGTGTTTCTGTCTGTCTGTCTTTCTGTCTGCTTGCCCACCTGCCCATCAGTCCATCCATCCATCCATCCATCATCTATCTATCTATCTATCTATCTATCTATCGATCGATCGATCGATCGATCGATCGATCTATCTCTTTTGGTTTTTATTTATAGAAGGTCCAGTCTTTAAAATGCTGTGTATATCTTTTGGTAGGATCCATTTCTCCTTCCTTCAAATGTCTGTCTAAACCATGCCAATGAGTCTTTCCCTGACCATCACTGAGGTTATAAAGAACCTTCTGTTTTTACTACCCTGCAGGGCCCTAATCTTCTCTGCCTTGCTCTGTTTTATCTTAATCCCCCAGGAACTATCACCTAATATGGTATTCACTTTTCTTATTTATGTTTACTATTTTGTTGGGGGTTGGTCTGGTGCTGTGTATACTAATGCTAAATTCTGAACCCCAAGATCTGGTTGCCCCTGGAAGAGTGAATGTTCATATAAACTTGGCCTTTGTTTTTTAAACCTTGGCTCTCAATTTAAAGCTATTGGTTAAGTAAAAGTGGCTGCAGCCAATTACTGGGGAGAATAGAGGTAATCAGGGCTTCAGTTACTGGACTGGGGGCTGCAGGTAGGAAGAGGAGGAGGGGAAAGAGAGAGGAGGGCACAGAGAGAGGGCGGGAGAGAGACAAGACAGAGAGAGAGAGAGAGAGAGAGAGAGAGAGAGAGAGAGAGAGAGAGAGAGAGAGAGAGAGAGAGAAGAGGAGAGGGGAAAGGGGAGAGGGGAGAGGGGGAAGGAGGGGAAAGAGAGAGGGTGGGGGAGACAGAGAGAGAGAGAGAGAGAGAGAGAGAGAGAGAGAGAGAGAGAGAGAGAGAGTATAGAGAAGGGAGAGGGGAGAAGAGAGATGTGAGAGACATTCAAATCTTTTGTCTGTCTGTTTATTATTTTGTTTTTGATACAGGGTTCCTATGTATAACAACCCTGGCTGTTCTGGAGTTCACTGTGTAGACTAGGCTGGCCTTGAACTCACTGAGAGTCTCCTGCCTCTTGAAAGGTATGCATGGTTTACTATTTTTCTGGAAAATGCTAATTTATTTATTGGAAATTTATTTATTTATTTATTGAAGATGCTGATTTATTGTCAGTGATTTTAATTGTTGGTGCTGATAACGAAGGTATCCTAGGCAGATAGCTCAGTGTTTTTCCTTAGCAGAGTTTAAATTCAACTCTTTATTCATGGAGTTATGGATTATATCAAACTATAACACAGGTAAAGTTATTTTCTTTCTTCCTATTTGGTTCTTAGTAAACATTTCACTATGAAGACTTAAATAATTTTTTTTCCAGTTATGGAAGTTTGTATAAGCATAGCATCCTATATGGTTATTTTTCTGTGGCTATGACAAAATTCTACAAGGAGAAATAACATATGGAAAAATGTTATTTCGCTTACAGCCAGAGTAGGAGTTGAGAAGTCACATGTTCAACTGATTCTCTTTAAGTCACGCCTCCCTATAACCTCCTCAAACAGTGCCACCTACTGGTGACCAAGGTTCAAATATGTGAGACTATGGAAGACATTTCTCATTCAAAATCACAGTCTACTCTCCTCCCCCCATAGGCTCATGGTCATGTCAGAGCACAAAGTGGGCTTAGTCCAACTTTAAAATTCTTTATAGTTTTCACAGCATCAACAGCATTTACAAGTTAAAAATCAAAACAAATAAAAAAAATCATATACTTCCAACATACAATGGCCCAGAATATACATTACTGTTCCAAAATGGAGGAATGGGGGCCTATGAGGAAATACTAGACCAAAGAGAGACCAAAACCCAGAAGGGCAAACACTGAATCCTGCAGCTCCATGTCCAGGGTCCAAGGCTTCACAGAGTTTAGATAGGTCATTCTGTCCAGCTTTGCTACCTACAATATACATCCATCTCTGGGGCTTGTCCCTACCCCCATGGCTTGCTCAGCCCATTCTCTTACACAACCCCGGGCCACCTGCATACCTAGGAGTGGCAGTGCCCACAGTGAGCTGACCCCCTGCAGCATCAACTATCAATCAAGAAATGGCCCACAGACTTGCCTACAGGGCGATCTGCTAGAGGCATTTCCTCAGTTGAAAGTCCTTCTTCCCAGATACATCTAGGGTTGTGTCAACTTGACAGAAACCAGATAGCCCAGAAGCCTATTGGTATAGTTGAACTATCAAATGTCCCTCTTGGCTCCTGTGTTGGCCACCTAGTCTCCAGCTGGTAGTTATTTTGGGAGGCTATGGAACCTTTAAGAGGTGGGGCCTAGATGGAGGAACCAACTGCTAGGGAGTCCTTAGGTACTATATCTTGTCCTGGGTTCCTCTGTCAGTCTTTCAACTTCTTAGCCGCCATGAGACAGCCTCCTTCTCCATAGTGCCATGATGTTCTGTACGACAGAGGGCCCAGAATTTGTGGAGCCTAGGGCTGCTAATGGGAATCCCTGAAAGTGTGAGCTGAAGCAAGTCATTTCTGTTCCCCTAGGATTTCGGTCAGGTACAGTATCAGGGTGAAGAATACAATATTTTTCACACACTTCTCATGTAGTTGGGGCCAGGCAGGCTTCCAGATTACTTTTGTAAGATTGTAATCTTTTTGGCATAAATTACTCTCAGGGATTATGAAGAATTATATTATGATGATTATAGGACAGGCTTTGAGATTCCTCAGTGTCTAGCTTTCCTTACTGAAAAACCCACCCTTCATCCTGAGGTTCAAATCCAATATTTCAGAGAGCCGTGCCCAGTGCTCTAGTTAGAAACTAAAGCTAGAGCCACACAGCTTTCCATTGCTTTCTTCTTTTCTATATGGAAATCTCTGCACTGTGGGTTTTCATGCTCCAACATTTCCTCCAAGTCTGTGATCCTGGCCCTCATTCACACATCAGAAGCACCCAAGCGGCTTCAGAAACCACTCAAGTATTTGGTCTGAGTTGCAGCTTGGGGTTGGATTATTTTTTAAAATGTTCTCCAGCTGATTCTAATTTACAGCCAAGATTGCTGACCACAGAACTAGGGGATGGCCTTAAGTAGATCTCTCATGTACTCAAGAAAGCTACGGAGTTCATCTTAGCTTGGGAGCCATTTTTATCAGGTGCCCGCTGTGAGAAGTGGCTAGGAATCATGCTCCTCATTCTGTAACATAATTCTTTTATTAACCGTTTTCTTTGTCCCATAAGCTCCCTTTTTGTATGCTTTGAATTCATCTTGAAGTATCTAAACCTAGTTAATACTTTAGTGGTTTTTGTTATCTTTAGTTTTTCTTTTTTTTCTTTTGTCATATTCTTTAAAATTTATAAAATATTGTAACAATAAAAATGAGTAGTATAAAAGTTGTTTGATATAAAATAATCAATTAAACAGTCTTATGTAGATGCTTTTCTGCAGCAATACTGAAAATACATACATTTTTCTCAATATAAATTTTATTTTATTTTATTTTTTTTATTTTA
>NW_022196905.1:174111575-174118868 GCF_008632895.1 Mastomys coucha | reverse complement strand
CCCCCTTTTAAGAAGGAATGAAATGTCTACTCCAAACTTATTAGCTGTATATTTTAAAATAATACATCATTACTAGTTTTTTTAAAATAAGCATAAATAGATAAAGTCTTTTTGTTTGTTTGTTTTGTTTTTTGTAGAGTTTAAAATCTTGGCTCTTACTGTGGTACAAGCCCCAAATAAGAACAACTTTTAGATATTGGAGTTCAAGGTACTGGCTGTAATAAGGCTGTACTTCAATGACCTTCACATAATCAAAGGATTTTACCTCCATAGTAGCTAAGCTGAGAGTTGGCAGTTCTGCTTCACCAAGGAGTGAATTGTAAGCATGATTTTTGGATACAGACTTCCTGCTATGGTCACAGCTATTTGACTGGAGTGATTGTCTTCATTCTCAGTCCGCAGAGAACAGGTGTGTGCATTAAGATGGTCTATCAGTGAAGTCATTCTCCAACTGTTTCAATGAACAATGGTTCTGCTTGGAGGGTAGAGCAAACATTAGGTGAAGGTAAGAATCTGGTTCATTGGCTGTGATGATTTTGAAAAGCATCTCAGAGAAAGAGTAACTTACAAAGTTCTGTTCTTCAAAATTGATACAATAGTTACAAACGTCAAGCAAAGCTTTCAGTTTCACTCTTTGTTGTTCTCTGTAGTGGCTGGTTTTGTGTGCCAACTTGACATAGGCTGGAGTTATCCCAGAGAATGGAGCTTCAGTTGGGGAAGCACCTCCATGAGACCTGGCTGTGGGGCATTTTCTCAATTAGTGATCAAGGGGGTAGGCCCTGTCTTAGTC
The DNA here is from genome assembly GCF_008632895.1 of Mastomys coucha. NCBI lineage: Eukaryota > Metazoa > Chordata > Mammalia > Rodentia > Muridae > Mastomys > Mastomys coucha. The sequence continues at coordinate 174,118,078 of NW_022196905.1, read as the reverse complement.
AGGGTTTCTATTCCAGCACAAACATCATGATCATGAAGCAAGTTGGGGAGGAAAGGGTTTATTTGGCTTACTTCCACATTGCTGTTATCACAAAGGAAGTCAGGACTGGAACTCAAGCAGGTCAGAAAGCAGGAGCTGATGCAAGGAAATGGAGGGATGTTCCTTACTGGCTTGCATCCTCTTGGCTTGCTCAGTCTACTCTCTTATAGAACCCAAGACTTCCAGCCCAGGGATGGCACCACCCACAAGGGGCCCTACCCCCTTGATCACTAATTGAGAAAATGCCCCACAGCTGGATTTCATGGAGTCACTTCCCCAACTGAAGCTCCCTTCTCTGTGATAACTCCAGCCTGTGTCAAGTTGACACACAAAACCAGCCAGTACAGGCCCCTTGTGGGTGGTGCCATCCCTGGGCTGGAAGTCTTGGGTTCTATAAGAGAGCAGGCTGAGCAAACCAGGGGAAGCAAGCCAGTAAGAAACATCCCTCCATGGCCTCTGCATCAGCTCCTGCTTCCTGACCTGCTTGAGTTCCAGTCCTGACTTCCTCTGGTGATCAACAGCAATCTGGAAGTAAGCTGAATAAACCCTTTCCTCCCCAACTTGCTTCTTGGTCATGATGTTTGTGCAGGAATAGAAACCTTGACTAAAACATTCTCGTATAAGCCACCTCCCAAGTTAATTGTTTATGTTTCTTTGGCTGTATAAATAATTTTGAAATATGTACAGCTTCCTCTGGGAATTATGGGACTCACTGCAGAGTTTGTGCCCAAGGTCTGCTTAGGGCACCAGCCTAGACAGACTGGAAGGAACCAGTGCCACTGATCTGGTGGAGTTCCTGTGTGCCTAAGTCCCGCTGGTCCCAGTAATTCCTGGTGTTGGGACAGATGTTGTGTCCTTCTCACTTCTGATTCTCTGATATAGGGTGTGTTAGAGCTCTTGGGAGTGGAGCTTCCTTTGGGTGTTGTGGGATTGGCTGCAGAATTTGCGCTTAAGGTCTACTTAGGACATCCTCCCAAACAGACTGGAAGCAACTGGTGCCACTGGGCTGGTGGAGTTCCTGCAGTGCCTGGGTCATGCTGGTCCCAGTAACTCCAGGTGTGTCCTCCTTGCCTCTGATTGTTAGGATCCTGGGTGTGTCAGAGCACCTGGGAGTTTCCTCTCTTTCCTTAATCTTTCAAGCTGAAATCTCTTTCCATCTTTTTTTCCCCATCTCTTTGCTACTAATGATGTTTCATTTTCCAAGAGTACTCAGAATTTCTGGTCCCCCATGGGCATTAGCACTTACTTTTTTAGCGCTGCTGTAAATTTTTTTTATCCATTCATTCCTGTTATTGCATTGCATTTGAAGAGGGAAAGTCGGACACATCTGGGTTCAGGCAACCAAATGCATTCCCCCCGCCCTAGCCCTGTGCTCCACTCGTCTTTCACCCCTAATAGAGCTATAAAATGTGGAAAAGGTATTTTACAATCTCTTGTGGCAGCCTCATTTCTGTTTTTGTTTTAATTTGATGCTTTTATGTGATACATAAAGGTTCATGGCCATTACAGAATTTATGTAGATTTTTTGTCTTTTATGAATATAGAACAGCCAATTTCCGATGGAAAAGCATTTTGCCTTACATTAAATTCTGTTTGAAATTAAAAATACCCTCATTTTTCCTTCTAAAAGATTTCACATATCAGATGAGCTTTTGTTTATTATATTTGCTTGATCATGTTTTTTGTCAACTTGGTGGCTTCTTGAAGTTTCAACACCTATCAGAGTTAAACATTTTTCTTTTAAATGGGAAATTGAAATAATTGGTATTTATCATCATAACTGCCATGCTTGGCCTCTGTTATCTGCTTTATGGTTTTAGATTCCATATTCCTTGTTGCCTTTGGTTTATGTCTTTCACTTCACACATCATGCATCTTTGCTCAAACTTCTTTTGGTGTTCCTAAGGATAAAAATTCCTCCTCAGCTATCGTCTTTTTGGTTTTAGAAAATGATATGGATTGTGTCAGTCCTTCTGTGGTTTCAACCAGAGCTTTTATCTGCAAATAATATAAATGGAATCTGGGCAAGTTAAAAAGAAAGATTTTTCTTTTCCTGAAAAGACAAGGTAAGAGGTTGCTCATAGACCCGAGAGGAAGACAGAATGAGCATATATGTGAGATTAGGGGAACAGTGCACACAATGACCCAGAACAAAGGCCAAGTTATGAATAGGGAGAAGTCACTGCCGCCATGTCATAGGGCTAGCCACCCTGTGAACAGCAGCTCCCTGAGCCCCATGATGCCTTCATGGCCTCTGTGAGACCTGGACACTGCCACCAGATATTTACTTTGCCACAGTAGACTCTGAGCCATAGCTTGGGTGATGGCTAATTCTTGTCATCTTTTCTTGGTTTTCTGGGCTTCAAATCAGTCTTGTAGACTATAAAGTGTAAAGGAAACCATTATGGATGGCTAGTCCTCAGAACTCAGTCTCTGGCCCATGGCAGAGCTGGATGATAATCTTGAGAGTGCACATATCCAGCCTTTGTGCTGTGTCCTTGTGTGCACTGTTCCCCAAATCTCATGTATATGCTCATTCATTTTATGAAATATGACAAAACCTCACAGTTACTGCTCATAAACATTGTTGATTAAAGGACAGTCACAGTAAAGAAAGAAGTGTAAAAGATCGTGATATTGTTTCTTGCATTGTTCCATTGTTCAAGGCAATGTAGACCTTGCACTGATGCAAATAGTGGATACATCCACTGTCGAGCACAGAAGCCAGTAATCATATGTGGCCAGAATACACATGAAGGAAACAAATGAAGGGATGGAGATTTTAGTTGTACTTCATTTAAACTTAATCACAGCTGTGCACAGCTTTAAGTAGAATGATGGTCTGTCTTTTGATTTCAGTCATACTTCACCCAGTCGAGTCCTTAACTGCTGGTACTTTTCTCAGTTTTAGCATAGCTCTAAGGTATAACTAGTCTTGCCTCTTTAGGTTTTCTGCATCTATCTATTCAAAACTCATCACTAAACATCTTAGGAAAGTATCCAACTATACTTATCTGTCATTATGACAACTTTATTTCCTCTTGAGAAGTCCTGCCAGTTGCTACCACGTAAAATAACACCTCATTTTTAACTATTTACTCAGGCACAGGGGCAACTAACATCTCAGTGAGATGATTTTTCCTATATTTTGAGCAAGACTTTAAAACTGACAGAATGCATAGGAGTTTTGTAAATACATTTAGTTTTAATTTAGAAATATTGTACTAATTTCTGCTTTCTGGCTTGTGGATCCATGGTCTAACTATAGCGTCACTGACCACACCAGCATCCTATCTGTCTATCCTGATAAAGTATTGTCTCTCAGCTAGAGGGAGCCAGACATCTGGAACCCCTCACATTATTCTGTAAGCTCAGCTGCTTTCAGATAATAGACACATAATAAAAACAGCAGTTATTTTATTATCTTTCCTCCCTTTACTGTAAAGTGAGATACATGGTTGTGTATAAGCCAGGCAATAACCATAGTATTTGTTGAAGCTCAGTAAGGAAGAAAGAAAATCCAAAAGTAAGTAAGAGAAAAAGTTGGTACCATTGTCACGAAGAAAAGTTCTAAGATAGTTAACTTTCTGCCAGGTGTCTGGCTTTTAGATAGTGACTGCCCTTCCTAGTAGGCCCAAAGTATTGAAGCTACAAGATCTTTTATTAGATCCACAAGAATCATGAACTAAATAATTTTCTTATTTTTCTTGGTTCATTGCCCCTGGTATTACATGAAGTTGACTAAGTTCATCAAGCCATGCACTTGCTATCCACTTGGCTTTATCACTGAAGAATTAACATAAGATGCCAATACTATACAATACCACTGTAGGCCTCTGACATTGCACCGGGTAGCAATAGTGAGTGCTATATGTTGGAGAAAACCACTTGTATCATGAGCCAGGAAGCAGAGAGAGTTTGAGAACATGGGTCCACAGTTATTTTTAAGGGCACATTGCCTTTAATAAGGTCTACTTCCCAGAACTACTTCCAAATTCCACTATGCACTTTAACACATGGTCCTCTGGGGGATGCTGCAGATATTTAAGTCTCAGCACTTGGTTAGCCTTTATAAGAGGAAGTCCCTACTAACAAACCTAGCATAGCTCCACATCAGGAGATACAAGGGGAGAGACTACAGACTGGCTCATATGGGCAGGATCCTTTTGTTCTATCTGATCATCAAAAGCAGCTTTGACAGTGAATATTCATGTTGTGTACAGGTGTATTCCCTTCTTGGCACATTCTGAGAGCTGTCTAGAATGACAGCTCCTGCCAGGTTTGACAATCTAATTTTCTAAGTACCAGGCGTATTCACCAGAGTCTTGGTTTGATCTTGCTCTTCAACATTATCGCTATGCCTCTGGCATTTTAGTGTTGGATGAGGTCTCTGTCATGTTTGGGTCTTCCAGTTTTATTTAAAACCAAGGAAACAAATTTTACTGCATTATGTTCTACTTCCCTATACCCTGCCAGAGAACTACTCAAGCTCAAAGAGTAAGAATGCTAATAATAAAGTTTATATTCATACATACAGCCTTATCCAATGTCATCTGCCATTCTGGTTCAATAGGGTTTGAATGCGTTTTCATATTACATGCCTGTCTTCTATTTATATGTGTGTGTGTGTGTGTGTGTGTGTGTGTGTGTGTGTCTGTGTAACAAAGAGAGTTTGCCTTGGGCCTGATCTGATTATAGATCTTTAGAGAATTCTTAGGTTTGCTTTCTACTAAGCATGTAGGAACACAGAAGCAAGGAGACAGCTATGGTTTGAATAAGAATCATTCCATGGAGTCTGGGAGTCTGAGGTGTTGAACACTTGGTTCCCTAGAACCAAGGGCTCCAGTTGGAGGAGGTTGTGGAAGGTTCCCCAGTATCCACTTTGCTCTCTTCTTCCTGTTAGGCATGGGATAGGTTCTTCCTCTACCTGCCCCAACACTGTGATGATTAGCCTTATTCTGGGCCCAGAATTCACAAAGCTGAAGACCTTGGCTCATGTGAAACTATGAACCAAAATAAATACCCCCTCTCTTACATTGCTTCCTCCAGGTATTGTGTCAGCAGTGAAGAAAATTACTAATAGAGGTTAGAAGTTTTTGTGCAGGTAGTGTTAACACCTATCTAAGAGATGGGAGTTCTAGATTAGGAAGGCTTTCTGGAAGTCGAGGAAGTGGGAATGTGAGTTGCTGGTCACGCATCTGCAGCCAGGAAGCAGAGAGTAGGTAGGAGATGGGCTGGGTTGTATCACCTTAGTAGCCTACTTTCTGTAGCAAGATTCTACTCCTAAAATTTCCACAGCCTTCCAAAGCAGTACCATCACCTGGACACATGCATTTAAACACATAAGCCTCTGTAAAACCTTTAACTTTTAAACTACACAAAAGGCTGTGTAGGAATAAGTATTCTGTATATCACTTCAGTCAGTACAAATACAACACTGATTCTGATCATGTAAGATCTCTATGGTGCACCTTACAAAAACAAACAACAAACAAACAATGACTAGTCAGGAAATGACTAAAAAATGAAGTCAATAAGTATATACTCCTCAATTAAACACCATGTAACAACAGCAAAACAAAATAAAAAAAATAATATCCAAGCACATGCTTTATAAAGGAGATAAGCTTCATCTTTATTATTATTATTTTTTTTTAGGTTTTTGAGAATTTCATACACAAGTGCATTTTACTTACATCATATCCATTGCTTTGTCAGTGCCTAAACTTTGTAGACTTGGTCTTTTCATGGTGACCCCAAATTCCTGCATATTTTTTCTTTATTTTGTTGACAGGGTGGTTCGATCCCTTGGCTTTGTCTTCAAGCCCAGTGTTCTGTCTTCTCCATGGGCTGTTCTATACTGGTATACTTTTTCTAACTGGCTCTCTGAGGTTTTATTTCTATCTTTATTTCAACTTGAGTTTTCTTCAATATTTTTGTCTTTTTGTTGAATTCACTTTTAAAATCTTGAGTTATCTTTGTTATTCTGTTCAGCTGTTGTTTGTGTTTTCTTGAATTTAATGACAGGTTTATTACCTTCAGGTGTCTATGTTCTCTTTAAATTCCTTGAACTCTGTGTGTATAAGTGTTCTCTTGAATTCTGTGTCTTGAGTTTCATATAATTCCTGCTAGAGAAGATTTCTATAGGACAAGTGGTCTTTTAGTGGTAACATACTGTCTTTTTTTTTTTTTTGTGACTTTGCCATGTGCATCAGTTCATTTAATATGTGTAGGATATGGATTTCTAACTGGTCTCTGCTGAGCAGGGGTTTGGTTCTGTTTTTGTTGTTGCCAAATCTTGGTTCCTATGACATTTGTTAGGAAGGGTTTGTATCTCGGTCCTTAGTTACTTAGTGTGGATTTTTGAGAGAAAAATTGAAGGTGATTTGAATTTAGTTGTTACTGGTGTGTTTAAGAATATTTTTTGGGGGGGTCTTAGAGGTGGTGTGTGTGTGTGTGTGTGT
>NW_022196905.1:174096549-174111565 GCF_008632895.1 Mastomys coucha | reverse complement strand
GTGTGTGTGTGTGTGTGTGTGTGTGTATGTGTATGATTACTTGTGTGATGTTCAAGGATCCTCATGGTATGTATGCATACATATATGATATATGTATATATATTTTTTAATTAATTAATTATTTTTTGCTGGGCATTAGTTGAGGGAAGGGCAGCATGGGAAGAGTGACCTAACAAACCAGCCAGGAGAGCACAAAAGTGTGCCCCTAGGCAGGACCTTCGTGGGGAAAGGCAATGGCAGATGGACTTAGAAGGAAAGACACAAATAGACTGAAGGTCAGGGGATGGAAGGAGACAGTCTGTGAAAGCAACCTCAGGACTGAAGTAGAAATAAGATAAAAGTGTTACGAGAGATAAAGATGGAACTTTTAGTGGAACAAAAGGGCCAATTTATCAGGAAGTTCTGACAATGATCTAAAATGTTCCATAAGTTTTGAGAAACGTTTACCATGACTTGTTCCAACCGACCTTTAACTCATTTTCCTTCTCCCTTTCTTTGGCAATGCCTCTTGCCTGTTTGTCCCATCTCTTCCCTGATCCCCGTTTATCTTGATTACTCTTCGGGTGTGTACTTTTCTCTGCTTCCTTCTCTTTCTTATCTATTTATCAATATCTTATATTCTGCTGTGTCTAATGCTGTATCTTTCTTCCCTCCCTCTCTTCCTCTCTCCCTCCTTCCCTTCTTCCCTTTCTCCCCTACCCTGTCTGTCTATCAAGTTCTAGATCTTATATTCTGCTGTGTCTAGAGTGTTAATGAATCAAGCTAGTTAGTTAGTTCTGACTCTAGGCATCATGTCCTGTTGTTTTAGAATTTCCATTCAACCCCTTTCTATAGTTTGGAATATACCCATGAAATTACTGTTGCATGAAAAAGGCACCATTCCATGCTATCACCAGCTACTCTCTGACCCAGGAGGTCTCCATGGCTAGCCCCATGTAGCGACAGACCATTTCACAGTTCTCTTACTGTGGATTCTGCTCACATGCCCAGCCATCTGCCCCCTGTGGTTAGTGGTCACAAATCCCCATAACCAGGTAAAATCAATACTCTAGAGGCTTGTAATTTATCAGTTAGATTTATATCAGTAAATTCTCACCCCATAAAACATCCACACAATGACTTCAGAGCCAGTTGATATTGATATAAATTGCTCTCCTAGATAAGACAAGTTGACCTGTAATTATCCATCCCTTATAAGATATTCGTAGCTACCTGTGGCTATTGATGCCACATGGAATTTGGGTTGTCTTTCTCTTCCTCCACCTTACTTCCTTCTCTCCTGCCTTTCCTATCTCTCTTCTCCCTAAAACTCCCAACCCACCTTCTTTATCCACTGCCCATTGATTGGTCCCTTGAAATCTTTATTCATTAGGGGAAGGTTCTGCCACAAATTACCAACTCCTTTATTGGCATTTATCTATGTATTAAGATTCTCTAGAGTCACAGACCTTATGGAATCCATCTCTCTCTCTCTCCATATATATATATATGGAATTTATTGGAATGATTTACAGGCTGTACTCTATCGAATCCAACAATGGCTGGCTGAGAATGCAAAGTCTAAGAATCTAGTAGTTTCTCAGTCCTATGAGGCTGGGTGTTTCAGCTGATCTTCTGTATAAGCTGAGATCCCAAAGAAGTCTGCTCCCATGCCATTGAAGGAATGAATGTGCTGGCACAGCGAAGGCAAGCAGGCAAAGAATGAGTGGACCCCTTCTGTTTCCATTGTCCTTATATAGGCTTCCAGCAGAAGGTATGGCCTAGATTAAAGTTATGCATGCCTCAAGATCTGGATTAAAGGTGCACATCATCTAGCTTCAAGATCCTGATCAAAATCATGTCATTCCCACCTCAAGATTCAATCAAGAGCCTGTGGCTTTGAACTTCAAGGTCTACATCAAAGGTATATTGTCTTCCTGCTTACAAATGTGCCCTCCACTTCTTGATTGTAGTTCATTATAGACGTAGTCAAGATGACAACTGAGAATAGCCATCAGAGTCTGCTTTCATATTTGTTTTGCTTATTAATCATAGTTACTTTTAAGGTCCTTGTAGTTAACTCTAAGATTGGGACCACCTATTACTTTATTCATAGTGAACATTTCAATCTTTTTTTATTTGTAACAGAATATTTGAGTGGCTACTAGACAGTGTTTATTAGGCTCCAGGTTCCTGGGCTCTCACTCTTCCTCTTGGGTGGATCAATGAATTCAACACAGTGAGTTGTGTTAGTTTATAAGATTCTGTGCTAAATTTGCTACTTAAGACACACATTACATTACTGGCTCATACCTGGAATGTCACATTTTAATCATGAACTGTTATTTGGCTTTAAGGGTGAGTATCCCATTCCATTCTGTTTTATTCCATGGCCTTCAGATCCTATTCTCTCTGTTGGGAGACCCAAATGTACCTTTGTGCCAATTTTCTGATGCTGTAACTAATATCTATGGTTGATCAACTAATAAAAAAGAAAGGATCACTTGGCCCATGATTTGTGTGGGGAGTCCATGATGGGTAGGTGCTATTGCTTTAGGGCTTGTGCAAGATAGACTATCATGGCAGGAGTCTAAGGGGACACAGCTGTTTGGTGAGGAAATAAAGGAGGGAAAAGTCCCTGGTTCCCAACCTCCCCTTTAAGAGGATGCCCCCTGAAAGAACCAATTTCCTTTCATGGCTACAGACTCCTAATGCTTCTACCTCCCAGTGAAACTGTGAGCATATGAACCTTCAGGGAACATTTGAGATTTTAAGCATAACAAAGCTCTACTTCTCAAAACCTTTCTCCTTTTCCTTAGGCTCCTTACACATATTATTTCAGGATTGAACACATATTCTGGGGAAGAAAATGTCTCAGGTGCTTGAAACTTTCCACATCTCTGTGCAAACATCTGCCATCCCCCCCACCCCCTGCGCGCCTCCACAGCTCTAGCTACCACCGCAGCTCGCCTCCAGGTACTCTCCTGAGTTTGCTCTAGACTTTAGCTCCTGTAACTTCGTTAGAACTGTAAGGCAGACAGCAGAGGTAGAAGCCAGTCCCCTTCTCCATTTCTCCTCTTATGTGCAGAAGTATTAGTTCCTTTGGTTCTTGTTGCCTCGGCAGCTCTCCTCCGCTTTCAGAGTGTCGCTCTTTTCTTTGGGGCAGGGCTTTTGTGTGTAGCTCAGGCTGGTCTTGACCTTGTGATCTTCCTGCCTTGGCTGCATGACCCACTCACTAGACCCAGCCTTTGAAAAAGCTGGTTTTGTGTCTTATCTGACTTTTCTGTTCTAGATGGGAGTGCTGATCTTTGGAAAAGTATCCCATACAACAGGGAGGCTAAACCTCTGTACAATGCATAGTTTAAAATACCTTTCTGCGTACTCATCTATGATTCTGAGTTTCAGCTGATTCCAGTATTTGAGAGACAGAATTCCCCCCCCTCAGAACTGTAAATACAGCTTTTCACTGCCTTTCTGATGCTGAGACTTTACTGAGTCTGATTTTTATTTCTTTTTATAGGCTTTAAAAAGGATCAAGGGGTTTAAAGGCTTATTATTTATTCTTTCAGCTAAAAATAAGATATTTCTGAGGCTGTATCTATATGTGCCCCTTTTTGCAAATTTGGAGTTTGTCCTTAGTCTGCATGGAAGGTCTCCTTGGGGCTTTCAGCTTTGCTGTGGCCTCCTCCCTAAATGTATCTTTCTAGTCTCTAGTTCATTCCTTTTTTTTAAAAAAAATTACTATACATTTTTATTTTTACACAAAGTCATATCTAAACAGTTTACACTGACAGTAAAAACTCCTCCAGGTATCCATGACTGGCATAATTTTTTTTTGTCCCACACTGAAAATGTTTCCTTTTACAAATAAGGAATTCCAAGGGTATCCATTACCAGTTGACTAGCTTGCAGGGAATTTATAATTTCTTCCATATTATCACGCCTCAAAACCTACTGTGGCTTAAGTCCTGAAACTATCTTGGTCTTCATAGATCTTTCTGTTATACAAGGAAAGCCTACACAGGAATTCTGCTTCTGCTTACCAAATAATCTCTGTGTCTCTAATAAGTCTCTAATCTTATGCTTAGGAACTGGAAATCTGTAGAGAGGATAAATACGATCAGTGACTTCAGATCTACTCTGCGAATCAAAAGCACACTGCTCTGTCTTTGAAAAGCACGGCTAACCAACAGCACGTTCGTGTGAAAATGCTGGCACTCTTCTCTGCGACTCGGTTGCCAGGCTTCTCTCGGTACATCTGCAAAAGCTCCAGCAGCGTGTCCACGCAGTTCTCAGCATTGTAAATGGCCGAGATCGTCTTCTCATACTTTGCCACATTCAGCAATACTTGGAACAGTGTAGCCAACGACTTCCATACAAGGAACACTCCGATTACAGCTTCGGATCACTGCAAAGATGGTGGAAACAGCTCAGCTTTCAGCTGTTCTGGCGGCAAAGCGGAGACAATCTGGTAACAACCTCCAGGGGCATCAACGCAACGCATCCAGAATGGCCGACAAGTGTTTGCACGTGAGCAGGTGATGAAGCGCGTGCTCAGTTCCTCTGTACAGCTTGTTCTCCTCCTCCATGTTCCTGCTCACAGCTCTAGGCTGCGTCGGACAGCTTTAATTTCTATGCGATCATTTTTCTTCCTCCAAGAATAGCCTCTCCATCATGCCTGAATTCTAGTGGCGCTGCTATTGACCTTTTCCTGTCTTCTGCAAAGGAGAAAGTGGTGTACTGCCTTCTGTATCATAGATGCAGCCCTTTCCTGCTGGCGCCAACATGTTTGAGCTTCACGTTCAGCTTTTAGGATTTTATGTTCAATGAACCTCTTTTGTTGTAATCTTGACTATGGCTGAATTAACATGCTTCTTAGCATTCCTCACGGCCACGTGGAGTCTATAAGCTCGCTAGATTCTCAGAGCACACACATGTGATAGTAGGCAGCGCTGTAAAGTGGAAAAGCCGAGTTTTGGCTTTCTGTTCTGAAACCCTTTTCCTTACTAACCAGCCATGCACCAATGCTTTTTTTTTTTTTTTTGGTTTTTCGAGACAGGGTTTCTCTGTATAACCCTGGCTGTCCTGGAACTCACTCTGTAGACCAGGCTGGCCTCGAACTCAGAAATCTACCTGCCTCTGCCTCCCAAGTGCTGGGATTAAAGGCGTGAGCCACCACCGCCCAGCTTCTAAAACAACCGTAGACTTTTTCAATTTGATATACTTTATCCTTTCCCGCTTCGCAGCCACCATGGCTCATACACGTCTCTGTACGATTCAAACAGCAGCTCTCTGCTGTCGGAAGGACTGCCTTCCCTGACAACCTCTAAAGTGGGCTTGGATCACGCAGGTGGCTCGCTGTCTTTTTAAATTCTCACAAGCTCCTCTTGCGGAGAGTGCAGCTCTCCATTTCCTTTGAATTATAATAGCCGCTGCCCTCATCTTCAAGAACCTTGTTCTCTCTCAGCTTCGCATAGAAGTAACCTTGAATAATTTTAACAGCTTTCAGTAAAATTAGATATCTCTTGCGCACTCTCCAACGCCTATACCGAGCTTGAATCCGGCAGGCAGCTTCCACTTTGGATAAGCATTTCTTAGCTTTACATTTTCTCCATACAGCCTGGAAGCCTCTCTCAGCCTCCATAAGCCTCCTTGCTGTAGAGGCTCTGAAGTGCTTTTGTATAATTACTGCGGCCTCACGTTGCTGCTGACCTTGGCTTGCGGTGCTTAAACCCTGAAAAATGCCTCTGAATAAGAGCTGTTTCTTCCTGACCTGCGATGGGCAGATCTTGCTGGCTCACATTTGCTCTCTCTCTATTTTTGTGGATTACTTTTGCCGCCCACCGAAGCTGCTGGTAGAAAGAACGCTGCCAATGCGTCCACTATGTGCTTTGTATTATGACAGCGGCACTGTGTTTTTCTTCTCTGTTGAGTTTTCCTTTTTGTAGTTTTATAGTTCTGTATGTTTGATAGTGCCGCTGAATTCTAATCGAGGCACGTTTCCAAATGTGAGATCTAACATAAGTTCTGTGCATTCTATCTATCTGTCTGTCTGTCTATCTATCTATCTATCTATCTATCTATCTATCTATCTATCTATTTTTGGTTTTTCGAGACAGGGTTTCTCTGTGTAGCCCTGGCTGTCCTGGAACTCTGTAGATCTCGAACTCAGAAATCCGCCTGCCTCTGCCTCCCAAGTGCTGGGATTAAAGGCGTGCACCACCACTTCCCGGCAAGTTCTGTGCATTCTGAAAGTAGCCTGGATGAGAGCTGCAGCCCTGTGCGTTTCTGGTAACTTCTTTTGTACCACCAATCTTCGATAAGAGGACTGTATTGTAATGGCTGCCTTTCGTAACTGCAAGAAGTGGTGCAATTTATGCTTGGCATAAAGGGTGGCTTGGAATTTCCTCTGCACAAATATAGCAGCTTTTCTGAGAGCAATGAATTGTCTCCTTACTAGTAAAACTCTAAATTTACTCTGAATAAGGAAGGGCTGCAGAAGAGTGCAGAGTCCTCAGATGACTTCTGGTTTTCACCCCCCCCAAAGGCAGCCTGAAGGATCACAGCAGCATGCCTCTGCCTGAGGAAAAGCTGCCTCTGCAGTTCTGCAGCTCTGTGTGCTTCGTATTGCCTTTGGATCATCTAGTTCACTCTTATCTGCCATTTTTTTTTTTGGACATCATTTGTTGGAACCACTCTAGATTTTTGTACTGCATTTTGAAACATTTATCAAACTACTTCATTTCTGTCTATTTTCCCCCTAGCTTAATCTTAATATTTAAAATAATTTTTTGTTTAAATTTTTATATTGTATATTTGTCATCCTTAAAATTACCATAACTTATGCCTCTTTTATTTTTCTTATTAATATGGATCTCTCATTGGATTACCCCCCATTATATTATTTATGATGTAGCTTAAGAAGACTCAAATTCTGATAAGTGTTACAGGCCAATTGAAATTTCTCTTCACTTTACACATCGTTCTCAAAAATTTGTTACCCTTGTACCATTTTAGGTTATTTTTTAAATTAATGTCACATTTAGTAAAGTTTACATTTATTATATTATATTTTATTATTATTATTGTTGTTGTTGTTCATTTGTGTGTGTGTGCATGCACACATGTACCTGCGCTATGGTTTATTCATGGGGGTCAGAGGACAACCTCAGGGGCTAATTCTTTCCTTCCACTCTTTTGGAGACAGGGTCTCTTATGACTATGGGCCTGTGAGCATCTGGGGACCTGTCTTGTCACAGGAACATGGGGATTGCAGACATGTGCCACTGTGCCTGGCTTTATTTGGGCTCTAGGGAACTGAACTCAGGTCCTCATGATGGAAGGCAAGTGCTTTACCCACCAGGTCACCTCCCCGGCTGTTAAGTGGAAATTTTAGTAGATTAACTCTTCACACCTCGCTCACTTTCCATGTTTGAAGTGTTTCTAATCTGATGGTGTTTCTAGGTAAGGCTTTGGGAGATAACGGGGCTTGGTTGAGGTCATGGGGATTGGCTCCCATGATGCATCTGGTATGTTTAAAGGAAGAGGAAGAGACAAGAGCTGTCTCTGTTTGGCAAGTGTCACCCAATTTGCCCAACATGATGGTCCAGTGAGAGGATGCCTATCTGCAAGCAACTGGGAGGATACTAACTGAAAACCTGATCATATTAACACCAAAGTTAGTTACCTTAGCCCTGGAACTGAAAATACTCATTCGTTGTTAAAGGCACCTAAATTCATTTTGTCACAGCAGCAGTCTTTGAATGATAGTCACTGCTGAGTGTGTGGTTCCATCCCCTTTCTTTAAAGGTTCCATGATAGTGGGTCAGTTCTTTCCCATACCATTGTATTTTCAAAGTCCCCTTAAATATTCCTTTTAGAGTAAATACAGAATGATCTTCATTTTTATTTTGGCTTCATTCCCAAGGTTTGGACATTTTGGGTCTGCTTGAAGACTTCAAATGTACAAGGGCTTGTTTTATGCCAACTTGGATGTTTTCTTTATTTACAATATCTCCTTTCCCAGGTTCCCCTCCAAAAAAAAAAAAAAAGAAAGAAAAGAAAAAAGAAATAAAATAAAATAAAAAATCAAAAACTAAAACAATCCCCTGTTCCCCCCCACCACCATCATCCCATTCCCTCTTGCTTCCTGGCCCTGACATTCCCCTACACTGGGGCATAGAACCTTCACAGGGCCAAGGGCCTCTCCTCCCATTGATGACTGACTTGGCCATCCTCTGCTATACACATGCTGCTGGAGCCCTGAGTCCCTCCATGTGTACTCTTTGCTTGGAGTTTTAGTCCCTGGGAGCTCCAAGGATACTAGTTAGTTCATATTGTTTTTCGTCCTAAGGGGCTGCAAACCCTTCAGCTCCTTGGGTCCTTTCTCTAGCTCCTTCATTGGGGACCCTGTACTCAGTCCAATGGATGGCTGTGAGCCTCTACTTCTGTATTAGTTGGGTACTATCAGAGCCTCTCAGGAGACAGCTATATCAGGATCCTGTCAGCCAGCACTTGCTGGCATCCACAATAGCGTCTAGATTTGATGATTGAATATGGGAAGGATTCCCAGGTGGAGCAGTCTCTGAATTGTCCTTCCTTTAGTCTCTGCTCCAAAGTTAGTCTCTACAACTCCTTCCATTCTCTGATAAGTGGATATTAGCCTAGAAGACTGGAACACACTAAGTACAAACCACAAACCATAAGAAACTCAAGAAGGAAGACCAAAGTATGGATACTTCGTTCCTTCTTAAAAGGGGGAACCAATTTGGCTAGTTTTATGCCAACTTGACACAAGTTAAGAACATCTGATAGGAGGGAGTCACCATTGAGAAAGATCTTCCATGAGACAGGGCTGTAGGTAAGCCTGCAAGGCATTTTCTTAATTAGTGATTGATGTGGGATGGCCCAGCCCATTGTGGGTGGTACCGACTCCCAAGCTGATAGTCCTGGAAAAGCTGATAGATAGGAAAGCAGGCTGAATCAGCCATGAAGAGCGAGTGATTAAGCAGCACCACTCCATGGCTCATGCATTAGCTCCTGCCTCCAGGTTCCTGACCTGTTTGTGTTCCTGACCTCACTGATTTTTGTGAGGATCTGTTCTATGGAACTGAGAGTGAAATAAACCCACTACAGCCGTAGTAACCCTAACTGAGACAGAACCTTTGCATTTCTAGTTGGCTATGACACATGCACCTCCCGTTCTCCCTCAGAGGGTTCAGCCTTCAGCTTCCCAATGGTTGCTTTTCTTTGGAAGCTGATCGTTGCTCATCGCCTGGAATCTTTCTCTCTGTACCCCCAACTTTTAGCTGCCTCTCCTCATGAACTGTGGTCTCTAGCCTCGTAGTTTAGAGAGATCTACTCTCTGTTTGGGTTTCCCAGTCTGTGCTGACAATTATCCAATTTCTTCAAACAGGTATTGCATGCATTTTGTCTCCACTGGGTCTGGCATTTGTGCTTCATCACAGTTTGAAGCCAAACCAAACCAAAACAAAACAATACTTACTGCAATATTTCTAAGAGGAGCTTCAAAATAATTTATTTTCTATTTAATTATTTTAAATTATTTTAAAGCAAGAAGAAATTACCTTCAACAAGTATTTTCTCAGAGTCCAGGTGAATGGTTTGCTGGGTGCCACATTGACTTTGAAAGATGTTTCAAAACTCCTAAATGAACTGCAACTTGCCTAGTACTTTTAGAGTTTTGAAAATTACAGCAGTCATTTTCCAATTTTTTTTAAAAGCCATTTGGGTCAAATTGTCTGTGCTAGCGTGATGTTTTAATGGATAATGTTCATTGTTGCATGCTGGTGTTGTCTTTGACTTCTGCAGATTTTCCATCCCCTGTCTAGCCACACTATTGCCTGTTCACTCTTTGTTCTCTTAAAAACCAATGTATATTGTATTAGTCAGGATTCTCTAGTGGAACAGAACTTTTGAATGAATATATATATATATATATATATATATATATATATATATATATATACACACACACACATACACACACATACACACACATATATAAATGTATATATGAGATTTATTAGAATGGCTAACAGGTTGTGATTCAGCCTGTCCAACAATGACTGTTTACCAATGCAAGTTCCAAGAATCGAGTAGTTATTCAGTGTGCAAGATTGGATGTCTCAGCTGGTCTTCAGTGTACACCAGAATCCTGAAGTATGTGGTAATGCCAGCGAAGAATGGATTTGCCCCTGAGAGAGCAAGCAGGCAGGGCGAAAGCTTCCTCCTATCACATCTTTTCCTAGGCAGCCAGCAGAAGTTTCCTCCTTTGGACCCTGCATATGAAGCATATAGCCTTCATAAAAGAGAGAATAGCAACAGTGCAGCTGATGGTCCTGCACCAACACTATGAGACCTGAAGAATATGAATTAGTTACCCAAGACTCTTGAGCAGATCTCCAGGATTGGAGTGTGTACAAGAAAAGGAGAAATGAGGGACCCTAAGGGGTTTTCCAGTCCCACATCCTCCTGCCTGGGGACAAGGCTAGGCCAAGTTCCATTCTCCACCCACAGGAACATCCTTTTTCTTTTCTTTTCTTTTTTTATACTTTCATATTTTTTGTGTGTATTTTTTATTGGATATTTTCTTAATGTTATCCCCTTTCCCACTTTCCCTTCTGTAAACTCCCTATCCCTTCCTCCTCCCCCTGCTTCTACTGAGGGTGAATGTACTGACTGAGAGTTACCAGACCTCTGGAAAGTCCCAGGTAGAGTTCACACATGTGTCATGCTCGCTAGCCAATAGATTTAAAGGTCAATATGCTTAGCCATTCAGTTTGAACTGTAACCTTGCTGATGTAACCTGTGCTCCTAAAAAGTATAAAAACTGCTTGTAATAGCCCTTTGGGGCAGCCTTCACTCTCCTTGAGGGACTGACTGAGGGTTGACCTCAACACAACAGAAAATAAACCATTTGCTTTTGCAGAATAAAAAAATAGAGAGGTTCTTCCTGCTTTAAATGATTTAAGGAAAAAAAAATCATCACAGGTATACCCAGCCATTTGTGTTTTAGTTAATTCCAGATGTAGTAAGGTTGATAAGAAAGAATAGCCATCCCATACATTATCACACTAGATTGAGGTGACTGGCAGCTATAGCTTATGAGGCCTTTTCTTGTATGAGTTACTTTTATAACCATTGTGCCTGCATTGTATAGTGTAGTCCTCAAAGCAACCCACTCGTTTAACGTGATGTTATCTTTTATTACCAGAGCAATGTAAGTTTCTCAGAGTCATAGTGATAGTGACTATAGGGGCAGGTTTTGAATTTAAATGGCCTGGTTCCAAAGTTGTAACTACAACACTGCTCTAGTAAACAATTGCTTTTTATTCACTTTATTTATAATGTGAAGTTTTCTTTTTAATATTCTATAAATTATTGCCAAGTTATTTGGTATATTTCATCATAAATGTCATATCATATTTAACTGATATCTCATTTTTGGATATTTATGGTTTTAAATATTTATTTATTTATTTTTAAAGATTTATTTAATATTATATGTAAGTACACTGTTAGCTGTCTTCAGACACACCAGAAGAGAGCGTCAAATCTCATTATGGATGGTTGTGAGCCACCATGTGGTTGCTGGGAATCAAACTCAGGACCTTCAGAAGAGCAGTCAGTGCTCTTAACTGCTGAGCCATCTCTCCAGCCCAAATTTTTATTTAAATAGTGACACCCACATATATCTTTATACACATTTTTAGAAAACCATGGCTTTCTCCTAAGAAAATTTCTTGGAAATAAAATGATCTCGAACCATGGCAAGGCTGTTTTAAAATTACGGTAGAAATGTTAAAGCTATCTTCCAGGAAATAGATGTCAAACTTATACTTCTGGTGTAAATATATCCCCCTGAGTCTTTTGGTGTAAAAATTGGAAATCATTAACATTTAAACCAGAAAATCCTCTCATTATTTTTTTTAACACTGAAACTTTTCTGTTACCAATTATTTTTCAAGATCACCTGTCCTCACATTTCCTGCTTTTCCAGTATGTAATATATATGGTATTTGCACCGATAGCATTTGAACCCAGGACTTCATGGTTGCTAGAGTACTACTATTAGGGCACACTGCTGGCTCAGAATTCTGCGGTTTTTAACATGCATTTTGAGTCACTATGCTCCTTGCTTCCTTAGGGTTAGTTTGTGAACTTACTGTAGGTATAAGACATTTTCCTCCTGAGTCTTGGGGACCTCAGTACCACAGTTTTCACTTGATGGGTTTAAACAATGTAATGGTCGCCTAAACAGTGAGGCTAAACTTATTGCTAGAAAGTAAAGAAGGTTTTGAATTGACTTAACTAGTTAACTATTATAACTATTTACATCTCATTAACACACATACTGTTTCCTTTTATTTTTAAGCCTAAATATCCCATTGTAATTTAAATTCCTGTTTGTACAGGAAAGCAATTTACAAGGTCCAATCTAGTTTATATAATAAAAAAAAGGTATTGAGATGATTTAAGTTGAGATTTCTTTTTTTAATTTATTTTTTATTAGATATTTTCTTTATTTACATTTCGAATGATATCTCCTTTCCCGGTTTCCCCTCTGGAAAAAAAACAAAAATACAAAACCCTGTTCCCTCCCTTTCCCCCTGCTCACCAATCCACCCTCTCCTGCTTCCTGGCCCTGGCATTCCCCTACACTGGGGCATAGAACCTTCACAGGACCAAGGGCTTCTCCTCCCATTGAGGATGGACAAGGCCATCCTCTACTACATATGCTGCTGGAGCCATGAGTCCCACCATGTGTATTCTTTGGTGGTTTAGTCCCTGGGAGCTCTGTGGAAGTTAAGAGATTTCTAAAAGCTAATCCTCATTCTCTTCTCCCAGATATGTTTCTATGCATCACATTCTCTTTCATACCAAGCATGAAGTAAGCTCAATTAGCACTTTAAAAATTCATAGCTGTCACCATCCTATAGATTCTTTAGCAGGCTACCCCTGAAACTCTCTATAGATGACTAAGACAAGATTTCTATCTTAGTAAGCTTTAGAGTAAAATAGAGTGTACATTAATGAAAGTAACTACAAAGTTAATACTGATTTTGCCTTCCTCTTCCCTTTCTTTGGACTGTTTTCAGTAGATTGTTTTCCTCCCTGTTTATGCATGGCACTCTTTCTTGCTCGAGGCCTTTTGCTGTGGTGAAACATTAAAGGAAGCAACGAAGACTTTGATCATGGCGGTCTGAGTTCTCAATCGGCATTGGCAGCATGAGGGCTTCACCCTCACGCCACGCTTGTGAATTCAGTCCAATGATCCAGTCCAACATTTGTTGGAACCCATCATGACTTTTATCTTTACCTGAGTCTTAGAAGAAGAACACTGAGTGACTATGGGATCGTATTTGGTGTCAAAAATACCACAGAAAGCCCTTTTCATGTGGTATTTTATTCTACCTCTTAAACTTTCTATTTCTTGGGACTGGACAGATGGCTCAGTGGTTAAGAGCACTCGCTGCTCTTCTAGAGGACTTAGGTTAGATCCCTAGCACCCACATGGTGGCTTGCAACCTTCTGTAACTTCAGTTTCAGGGGATCCAGCACTCTCTTCCGGCCTCCATAGGCACACCACACAGACATGCATGCAAGCAAAGTACCATACACATAAAATATATTTATGTTTCAATGCAAATGTTTTGGTTGTATGTATGTGTGTGCAGTACCTGGGTGTCCGGTGCCCACAGAAGACAGAGAGGTTATAGGGCTATTTGGGAGCCGTAGGTCATTGTCATTGTGAACTGCCATGTGGGTGCTGGGAGATAAAGTCAAGCCTTCTGCAGTCGTGGCAAGTTCTCTTGAATGCTAAGCCACTGCTCCTTATTGCATCACTTAAAGCCATTCTGATCAGATGCCCTTGATGGGTGTATGGAAGCCTAGGAATGCAGATAATTGTGGGAAAATTGGATTAAGCATAGAAGGATCTAGTCATGATTCTTTTGCATGATAAGAACTGTCACAGCTTATTTGCTCATTAAGGTTAAGAAGCAAGCTGGCCAAAATGTTGTGTGTGTTCCAGATGGTTGCATCTTAGAATCCGATGGACTTCAGATGTTCAGCCTCAGAAGCTTTTCCTTACATCCTAGCAATTCATCTATTGTTTCTTATTGTATATATTTGAGATTTTTCAAGTGTAAGGTATTGGACTAACGCACTATATAAAGACATGTTTTCAATGTCCTTATAGACTTAACATCTTCATATAGTGTATTCTAAAATAAGATAACCAGAAATTAAGTTTGAGAACTCTTCCCTAAGTAGTATTTCTAGGTAATGTTAATTATTGTTCTTTATAAAGAATAATTTTTTCTTTGTTTCTGTTTTTATACCTGCAGACTCAGGAAAATACATGATCCCCCATCCCCTGAAGAACACTGAATTTTAATAATGTGCCAGAAGAATGCATAACTTATTGAAAGCTATTATATTCCTGCTTATGGCCTATTATCAGCCAGGGGAGAGACAGATGGGCAAGAACCAGTTCAAAGCACACAGCTTCCATTTGTCCTCTCGAATGGGGTCGTTAGCATGAACTCTGCTTGGAATGATTTGTGGCTGATACCACAAGTTATGAATGTATTCTTACCTATATCTGTGTTAACACTGAGCCATGATGACCGGGGTGTGTACTGGAGCTCAGTCAGATAGACGTGACTAGCTAACACACGCAGAGGCAGAGCTGACCCTGTGTGACCCAAAGCTTCTACCACTTCAGTGATTAACAAGCCTGGATAGAGTTAAAAAGAAGTCCAATCTGAAGTAAAGGAGACAGATACTAAACAAGGTGAGAGATGCTACTGCTCTGTGGTCTGCCTTTTTATAACTGCAGACCAATGGGAGACAGGGATGATACTGTGTGACCCAAAGCTTCTACTCTAAGTCATATTGCTGGACAATTAAGGCTTCTACACAGGCTAAGATAGACTTGTCACATTCCAGGGCCCTCAGAGAGTACTTCTCAGGATCGAAGTGTTGAGGCAGAAACTCTCTTGGAAAAGCT
>NW_022196905.1:174085642-174096539 GCF_008632895.1 Mastomys coucha | reverse complement strand
CTTCCATCAGGCTTTGAACAGGAGAGTGACCTGTCCTTTAGGAAGCTTACAGATGTAGGTGTGGGTTTGTGTGTCACTTCAGAACTCAGTTGCTGTTTGAACTGCTAGGAAGTTCTGCAGAATCCACTGGCAGCAGTTAAGTGTTTGTTCTTTGGGAAATAGTAGGTCAATTACTGGCTAGTTTCATGTCAACTGGACCACAAGCTAGAGTCATTGAAGAGGAAACATCAATTGAGGAAATGCTCCCACCAGATTGGCCTGTAGGCAATCCTGTGGGCCATTCTTTTGGCTAATGATCGATGAGGGAGGATCCAGCCGATTGTGTGTGGTGCCACCTTTGGGCAGGTGGTTATAGGTGCCATGAGTGAGCAGGCTGAGTGAGCCATGAGCAAGCAAGCCAGAAAGCAATGCCTCTCCATGGCTTCTGCTTCAGTTCCTGCATTCAAGTTCCTTCTCTGCTTGAGTTCCTTCCTTGACTTACCTCAGTGATGGACTGTTATATAGAAGTGGAAAATGGAGTGACCCCTTTTCTACTCAAGTTGCTTTTGGCCATGAGATATTATCACAGCAATAGGAATGGTAACCAAGACAATTGCTATCAAGTAAAACAAACTCACATTTCTAAAAGATGAAAATGCCCTTACTGAGAAAAGCTGAGAAGAAACGAAGTCTGTTTTCAGTGCAGTCCATTTGCTCAAGGATTAAAGAGCAGTATCAATTCCACATTTTGCTTACATATGTTTCCATTTGTTGAGGAAACATTT
This sequence comes from Mastomys coucha, assembly GCF_008632895.1. Classification (NCBI taxonomy): domain Eukaryota; kingdom Metazoa; phylum Chordata; class Mammalia; order Rodentia; family Muridae; genus Mastomys; species Mastomys coucha. Next base: position 174,095,775 of record NW_022196905.1, on the reverse strand, counting down.
CCACTCTTTACCTGGGGAACTTTTTCTTTTTTCTTTTCTTTTCTTTTTTTTTAAGAGAACAGTAAAGATTCAAATAGACATTTTCTCTCCAGGGACTTTCTAAGGTAGGACCAGCCGGGAGGCACGGGCCTCACAAGTGGCAGGGCAGCCGGGTCAGGATCCTTTCTACCTCAGACCACACCTAGGAGGGACAACAGATCCACAGCCCTCTTTGCACCTTTCTCACAAGTGAAGATTCAGTATCCAGGGTGAGCTCTGACCCCAGGACTCAGGGGGGACAACTGATCCACAGCCATCTGCACCCGGGTTTTACCAGAGGAGAGCTGATCTCCCAGAAGTACTGACACAGGCTTACAGACCCACAGGAGGAATAAGCTCAAGCCAGAGACAGCAAGAACATCTAACAGCAGAGATCAACAGATGGCGAAAGGCAAATGCAAGAATCTTACCAACAGAAACCAAGACTACTTAGCTTCATCAGAACCTAGTACTCCCACCATAGCAAGTCTTGGATATCCCAAAATACCAGAAAAGCAAGATTTGGATCTAAAATCATTATATCATGATGGAGATAGAGGAATTTAAGAAGGACATGAATAACTCCCTTAAAGAAATACAGGAGAACACAGGTAAAGAGGTACAAAGCCCTTAAAGAGGAAACAAAAATATCCATTAAAAAACTACAGAAGATCATGAGTAATCAAGTAGAAGCCCTTAAAGAGGAAACACAAAAATCCCTTAAGGATATACAGGAAAGCACAAACAAACAGGTGAAGAAATTGAACAAAACCACCCAGGACCTAAAAATGGAAGTAGAAACAGTTAAAAAATCACAAAGAGAGACAACTCTGGAGATAGAAATCTTAGGAAAGAAGTCAGGAAACATAGATGCAAGCATCACCAATAGAATACAAGCGATAGAAGAGAGAATCTCAGGTACAGAAGATTCCATAGAAAACATTGACACAACAGTTAAAGAAAACACAAAATGCAAAAAGATCCTAACCCAAAACATCCAGGAAATCCAGGACACAATGAGAAGACCAAACCTAAGGATAATAGGTATAGAAGAGAGTAAAGACCTCCAACTTAAAGGGCTAGTAAATATCTTCAACAAAATTATAGAAGAAAACTTCCCTAACCTGAAGAAAGAGATGCCCACGAACATACAAGAAGCCTATAGAACTCCAAATAGACTGGACCAGAAAAAAAAATTCATCCCACCACATAATAGTCAAAACACCAAATGCACAAAACAAAGAAAGAATATTAAAAGTGGTGAGGGAAAAAGGTCAAGTAACATATAAAGGCAGACCTATCAGAAATAAACCAGACTTATCACCAGACACTAGACACTATGAAAGCCAGAAGATCCTGGGTTGATGTCATACAGATCCTAAGAGAACACAAATGCCAGCCGAGAATACTATACCCAGCAAAACTCTCACTTACCATAGATGGAGAAAACAAAGTATTCCATGACAAAACCAAATTTACACAATATATTTCTACAAGTCCAACCCTTCAAAGGGTAATAAGAGGAAAATGAACTCCAACACAAGGAGGGGAACTACATCCCTGAAAAAGCAAAAATGTAATCTTCCAACAAAACCAAAAGAAGATAGCCACATGAACAGAATTCCAACTCTAACAACAAAAATAACAGGAAGCAGCAATTACTTTTCCTTAATATCTATTAATATCAATGGGCTCAATTCCCCAATAAAAAGACATAGACTATCAGATTGGGTATGTAAAAAGGACCCAAAATTTTGTGGCATACAGGAAACCCACCTCAGTGACAAAGACAGACACTACCTCAGAATAATAGGATGGAAAACAATTTTCCAAGCCAATGGCCCTAGGAAAAAAAGCTGGAGTAGCATTCTAATATCAAATAAAATCGACTTTCACCCTAAAGTGATCAAAAAAGATAAGGAGGGACACTTCATATTCATTAAAGGTATGATCTACCAAGATAAACTCTCAATTCTGAACATCTATGCCCCAAATGCAAGGGCATCTACATTCATAAAAGAAACTTTACTAAAGTTCAAAGCACACATTGCATCACACACAATAATAGTGGGAGATTTCAACACCCCACTCTCTGCAATGGACAGATCATGGAAACAGAAACTAAACAAAGACACAGTGAGACTAACAGAAGTTATGAGACAGATGAATTTAACAGATATCTATAGAACTTTTTATCCTAAAACAAAAGGATATACCTTCTTCTCAGCACCTCATGGTACCTTCTCCAAAATTGACCACATAATTGGTCACAAATCAGACCTCAACAGATACAAGAAGATTGAAATAATTCATTGCATCCTATCAGATCACCATGGACTAAGGCTGCTCCTCAATAACAACATAAACAATAGAATGCCCACATACATGTGGAAGCTTAACAACACTCTACTCAATGATAACTTGGTCAAGGAAGAAATAAAGAAAGAAATTAAAGACTTACTAGAGTTTAATGAAAATGAGGCCACAACATACCCAAACTTATGGGACACAATGAAAGCAGTCCTAAGAGGAAAACTAACAGCTTTAAGTGCCTCCAAAAAGAAACAGGAGAGAGCACACACTAGCAATTTAACAGCACATCTGAAAGCTCTAGAACAAAAAGAAGCAAATTCACCCATGAGGAGTGGAAGGCAGAAAATAACCAAACTCAGGGCTGAAATCAACCAAATAGAAACAAAAAGGCCTATACAAAGAATCAACCAAACCAGGAGCTGGTTCTTTGAGAAAATCAACAAATTAGATAAATCCTTAGCCAGACTAACTAGAGGGCACAGAGACAGTATCCTAATTAACAAGATCAGAAATGAAAAGGGAGACATAACAACAGACACTGAGGAAATCCAAAAAATCATGAGATCCTACTACAAAAGCCTATACTCAACAAAACTGGAAAACCTGGATGAAATGGACAATTTTCTAGACAGATACCAGGCACCAAAGTTAAATCACGATCAGATCAACGATCTAAACAGTCCCATATCTGCTAATGAAATAGAAACAGTCATTAATAGTCTCCTAGTCAAAAAAAAAAAGCCCAGGACCAGATGGTTTTAGTGCAGAGTTTTATCAAACCTTCAAATATGATCTAATACCAATATTCCTCAAACTATTCCACAAAATAGAAACAGAAGGTACTCTAACAAATTCATTCTGTGAAGTCACAATTACTCTTATACCTAAACCACACAAAGACCTAACAAAGAAAGAAAACTTCAGACCAATTTCCCTTATGAGTATCGATGCAAAAATATTCAATAAAATTCTTGTAAACCGAATCAAAGAACACATCAAAACGATCATCCACCATGATCAAGTAGGCTTCATCCCAGGGATGCAGGGATGGTTCAATATACGGAAATCCATCAATGTAATTCACTATATAAACAAACTCAAAGAAAAAAAACCATATTTTCATCTCATTAGATGCTGTGAAAGCATTTGACAAAATCCAACATCCCTTCATGATAAAAGTCTCGCAAAGATCAGGAATTCAAGGCCTATACTTAAACATAGTAAAAGCAATATACAGCAAACCAGTGGCCAACATCAAACTAAATGAAGAGAAACTTGAAGCAATCCCACTAAAATCAGGGACTAGACAAGGCTGCCTACTCTCTCCCTACCCATTCAATATTGTACTTGAAGTCCTAGCCAGAGCAATTAGGCAACAAAAGGAGATCAAAGGGATATGAATTGTAAAGGAAGAAGTCAAATTATCACTATTTGCTGATGATATGATAGTATACTTAAGGGACCCTAAAAATTCCATCAGAGAGCTCTTAAACCTGATAAACAACTTCAACAAAGTAGCTGGATATAAAATTAACTCAAGCAAATCAGTGGCCTTCCTCTACATAAAGGATAAACAGGCAGAGAAAGAAGTTAGGGAAACAACATCCATCACAATAGTCACAAATAATATAAAATACCTTAGTGTGACTCTAACTAAGCAAGTGAAAGATCTGTTTGACAAGAACTTTAAGTCTCTATAGAAGGAAATTGAAGAAGATCTCAGAAGATGGAAGATCTCCCATGCTCATGGATTGGCAGGATAACATAATAAAAATGGCCATCTTGCTGAAAGCAATCTACAGATTCAATGCAATCACCATCAAAATTCCAACTCAATTCTTCACAGACTTAGAAAGAGCAATTTGCAAATTCATCTGGAATAACAAAAAAACCTAGGGTAGGGAAAACTATTCTCAACAATAAAGGAACCTCTAGTGGAATCATTATCCCTGACCTTAAGCTGTACTACAGAGCAATTGTGATAAAAACTGCATGGTATTGGTACAGTGATGGGCAGGTATATCAATGGAATAGAATTGAAGACCCAGAAATGAACCCACACACCTATGGTCACTTGATCTTCGACAAAGGAGCTAAAACCATCCAGTAGAAAAAAGACATAATTTTTAACAAATGGTGCTGGCTCAACTGGCACTTAGCATGTAGAAGAATGCACATTGATCCTTTCCTATATCCTTGTACAAAGCTCAAGTCCAAGTGTACCAAGGACCTCCCATAAAACCAGATACACTCAAACTAATAGAAAAGAAAGTGGGGAAGAGCCTCGAGCACATAGGCACAGGGGGAAATTTCCTGAACAGAACACCAATAGTTTATGCTCTAAGATCAAGAATTGACAAATGGGACCTCATAAAGATGCAAAGTTTCTGTAAGGCAAAAGACACTGCCAATAGGACAAATTGGCAACCAACAAATTGGGAAAAGATCTTTACCAATCCTATATCTAATAGAGGGCTAATATCCAATGTATTCAAAGAACTCTAGAAGTTAGACTCCAGAGAACCAAATAACCTTATTAAAAATGGGGTACAGAGCTAAACAAAGAATTCTCAACTGAGGAAAACCGAATGGCTGAGAAGCACCTAAAGAAATGTTCAACATCCTTAGTCATCAGGGAAATGCAAATCAAAACAGCCCTGAGATTCCACCTCACACCAGTCAAAATGGCTAGGATAAAAAACTCAGGTGACAGCAGATGCTGGAGAAGTTGTGGAGAAAGAGGAACACTCCTTCATTTGCTGGTGGGATTGCAAGCTGGTACAACCACTCTGGAAATTAGTTTGGTGGTTCCTCTGGAAATTGGACATAGTTCTACCAGAAGACCCAGCTATACCACTCCTGGGCATATATCCAGAAGATGCTTCAACATGTAATAAGGGTACATGCTCCACCATGTTCATAGCAGCCTTATTTATAATAGCCAGAAACTGGAAGCCACCCAGATGTCCCTTAACAGAGGAACTGTACTGGCTGGTTTTGTGTGTCAACTTGACACAGGCTGGAATTATCACAGAGAAGGGAGTTTCAGTTGGGGAAGTGCCTCCATGAGATCCAGTTGTGGGGCATTTTCTCAATTGCCCCTTGTGGGTGGTACCATCCCTGTCTTGGGTTCTATAAGAGAGCAGGCTGAGCAAGCCAGGAGAAAGCAAGCCAGTAAGATACATCTCTCCATGGTCTCTGTGTCAGCTCCTGCTTTCTGACCTGCTTGAGTTCCAGTCCTGACTTCCTTTGTGATAAACAGCAATGTGGAAGTAAGTCAAATAAACCCTTTCCTCCCCAACTTGCTTCTTGGTCATGATGTTTATGCAGGAATACAAACCATGACTAAGACAGGAATGGATACAGAAAATGTGGTACATCTACACAATGGAGTACTACTCAGCTATTAAAACAACGAATTTATGAAATTCTTAGGGAAATGAATGGATCTGGAGAATATCATCTTGAGTGAGGTAACCCAATCACAAAAGAACATACATGGTATGCACTCTCTGATAAGTAGATATTAGCCCAGAAGATGGGAATACACAAAGTACAATACACAAACCACAAGAAACTCAAGAAGAAGGAAGACCAAAATATGGACACTTCATTCCTTCTTAAAAGGGGGAACAAAATACCCATGGAAGGAGTTGCAGAGTGTAACTATGGAGCAGAGACTGAAGGAAGGACAGTCTAGCCTGATATAGCTGTCTCCTGAGAGGCTCTGACAGTACCTGACTAATACAGAAGTAGAGGCTCACAGCCATCTATTGGACTGAGTACAGGGTCCCCAATGAAGGAGCTAGAGAAAGGACCCAAGGAGCTGAAGGGTTTGCAGCCCCTTAGGACTAACATCAATATGAACTAACAAGTACCCTCAGAGCTTCCAGGGTCTAAACCACCAACCAAAGAGTACACATGGTGGGACTAATTGCTCCAGGAGTGTAAGTATAGTAGAGGATGGCCAAGTCGCTCATTAATGGGAGGTGAGGCCCTTGGCCCTGTGAAGTTTCTATGCCCAGTGTAGGAGAATGCCAGGGCCAGTAAACAAGAGAGGGTGGTGTGTCAAGCAGGGGGCTGGGGGGAGGGAACAGGGTTTTTTGTTGTTGTTGTTTTATTTTTTTTTATTTTTGAGGAGAAACTGGGAAAGTAGATATTGTACGACATGTAAATAAAGAATTGATAAAAAAAAGATTCAAATAGAAGTCTATGACTCAAGTCACATCAGGGAAGTCTTCTGGTAAGTATTTAATGTGGGAAGATGATACAGAAAACAAAGATGCTTGTACACACACACACACACCCAACTGTAATAAGATATTTTCTCCCTTAATTTGAAACTAAGATATGTAATTAACAAATTTATTTCTGTAGTTCTCCTTACCTTGGTTATCATGGCTCCATCTTCCCAGTTACTTGGTTCTCCTTGTGTAAATATCTGGACAAGGAGCATTGTTTTAAACCATCCAATACCCCTGTGTTAGTTTTGTAGGTGAGGATTTGGCTGAGGATGTCTGGTAAGTTCATCTATGCTATTGCTATGGCATTCCTTTGTTGATCTTAGAACATGATTCTTTGAGATTCCAATGTAGACTGACGATCAGCAGCTTTCCAGGAATTCTCCAAGTCTTTAGCGCCAGACAGGGACTGCAGAGTCAGCCAGTGTGGTGGAGTGAGCAGCTCTTTGGTTCTTTGTCTCCCCAGTGTGGGGCCACCTTTTTTGGACTACTCAGATTGTAGCACACAGACAATCTAATCAATTCCCCTTTCAGAGAAATATATCCTGTCAGTTCCATCCTTTAGAGAACCCCAACTAATACATTGTCTTTTGTCAAAATATATCATAATGTAGCTGTTTATATCTCTGACCCCAGTCCAATTATTGCCTTTCTGAAGCCTTCAATGAAGTGTCTTAGTGTAATGTCATAATAATTATTGGAGCAACTATCTCATCATAGTTATAGGTCTCGTATACTTTCAAGGAGAAAGTATTACAGAGGTTATATATACACATACATCAGGTGTGAGGAATTTGAAATACACTCAGAATTCTGTTACTAACATACACTTATAAAAATAAGTATTTTTAATTTGTATTAGATTTGTAATCTGAAAAACTTCTAGGTACATAAAAATTTATAAAGAATAAACCATCAGAGATATTAAGTATCCAAGTAAGTGAAGGGACAAGGAAAAGATTAAGACTCAATCAATTAAAAAAGCTGAAGGATAAAGAGAGAAGCAAGGATTAATATGGTTAAAAATTAAATAATGTAGAAATAAATTTAAATTTACCAGTAATACCTTCATGTATACTTATTAATAACAAAAGTAAGTGTAAACTATAATTTTTTTTTGTTTGTTTTGTTTTGCCTGACTACCCTGAAACTCATTTTGTAGAAGCTGGCCTCAAACTCACAGAGATCCACCTGCCTCTGCTTCCTGAGCATGGTGATTAAAGGCACACATCATGCATCATTATGCCTGGCTGCCATTACTCCTATTGTTCGTTGGAAGGGATTCTCTGGTTGTATGGAAGAAATAAAAAATAAAAGAGAGTCCTTGGTGAGCAGGGGTAGTGGGGAGGGAATAGTGCTTTTTTTCTTTTTTTTTTTTTTTGGAGGGGAAATCAGGAAAGGGGATATCTTTGAAATGTAAATAAAGGAAATACCTAATAAAAAAAGAGAGTCCCCCAAATTTAGTGATACAGGAAGGCTTGAATGCTCGTGCATCCAGATAGTATAGTTTCTAAGAACTCTTCAGTGAGCAAACCAGAGTCTCTATTTTCATGATACTCATAATGCTCACATTATAGCATGGGATGCTGACACTAAACAGATCAGCCATGCAGTGCAGTATTAGGGAGTGAAAATATCCACTCAGATGAAGTCGGGTGCAGGCAGCCACTTTCTGGCTAGGGGGAAGCTGGTGTTGTAGATAGGCTGTTCAGTGACTTCTCTTTGAGAACCAGAGGTCTAAGTGAATTGAAGGAATGGGCTCTGTAGGGATCTGCACATGAGGTGGGACTAGGCTTGGTGTACATGCATAAGCAGCAGTAGGAAGGTGAAGTTGGTGTTCCAGGCCGGAAGTGGCAGAGGGTGAGCCTTCAGGGCTTCCATCATGTTGCTAATCAGTATTTGGTTAGAGATAGAAAGACATCTCTCAAATGATCTCAACACTATAGAGGAATACAACGAAATGCATAGAAGGAGTGAGCACAGTACAGCTTGCAGGGAGATGAGGCAGAAGAGATGGTGTGGTGTTGGTCTACGTGTAGAGACTTTTATTTATAAGATGAACAAAGAAATGATGGGAACCCTTGACCCATCAGGAGTGGTGATGCTTTCGTTAATTTGATTGTATTGATCATTATACAATAAATACATATACCAAGTCATTACATCATAAACTTTGCATAGTTTTTGTCAATGAAATGTTTTAACTCAAAAAATAATTTGTTACTGACAAAGTTTAGCTTCAATGGGAGAAAAGATTGTGTTACAGTGTGTGTGTGTGTGTGTGTGTGTACATGTGCCTTCATTTTCTGTATCATCTTCCAGTATTAAATAGTTACCCGAGTCATGGAAGAAGACCTCTCCTATCTGACTTGAGTCGGGTCTCAACCTTGGGTTTCAGCTGACATCTTTGTAGGTCCTAATTACAGCAAACGTCCTGCTAAAATCAGTTTACCAAGAACACTACATTTGTTATCTGGTCACACACGAGATGACCAAACTACTCAGTCTCATTTGGAAAGCTTTATGAAGACAGTCCCCTCAGGCGGTTGGTCGTCTTAGTCTCAACAGTCTAACAAGTCAATTTAGCCAGAGCACATCCTCACCACTTAGGAATCTCCTAACCACTGACTGCTCTTGCTTACTGGCTACAAATCTTACTGTACGTGGAGATGATAGTATAATACTATAGTTTATAATAGTTCCAGTAGTATTTATTTTCCTGATTTAATTACTAGGTAGTTTGAACATTCTTTGATATCTAAAAGTATTAGAGCCAAAAATATTGCTTTCCTTGACAATGCTGTATGCCTTAGATTTTATGCAAATCCAGGAAAACAACTGCTTTCACTTCTTTTGTCTGTTTTGAAATCCATCATCTCTCCTATTATACTTAGAGTTAAATGTGGAGTATCATGTGACTGGGAGGTTTTGGTTTATCTTTTGGTGGATGAATCATTGACTATTCAACTACTCAATCTCTGGCTTCTTACTGGCTTGTCTGTTAGTCAGTAGCAAGGGCTTGCCAAGCTGCGAACTGCATGACAAACCCCATTTTATCTCTATGCTGGCAGTTTCCAAGTCACCTCCAGACACATTCATTACCTCAATAGTCTCTGAATGCTTATTTCAGTTGTTTAGGGGAAAGTACTGGCTTAGAGGGGAACAGGAGTGGCTGCTTTCCCTACCCATTCTCCATGTTTGTCACTCCATTAAGTCTAGGTTTGTGAAGTTTAGGAAAGGATTTATTTGTCTCTGTTTGGCTACAACTTGGACATCCCCTTATGAGCATTTTTTGCAAATGTCTGGCTATCTCTTTAGTGCTTCGTTAGACTGTGTAGAGTTTGCTGAATCCCCGTTTTTAAAGCTGGGTTAGATGCAGTCAAGAGAAAGCTCACTTTCTGTTATGAGCATTGAAAACATGAAAAGTAATGGAATCCTTGGAGTGGAGGTTCTCTGCTGGCGTGGGAGACATGGATAAATGTTTGAGTCTAGTGTTTGTTATCACTATCTCATTGAGTGCAATTGTAAATAGTGAGGGGACCCTCCTGTGTGCACACTCTT
>NW_022196905.1:174083995-174085385 GCF_008632895.1 Mastomys coucha | reverse complement strand
TCCAGCTTCCTCACCCTGGCATTCCCCTACACTGTGGCATCAAGTCTTCACAGGATCAAGGGCCTCTCTTCTCATTGATGCCTGACAAGGCCATCTTCTGCTACATAGACAGATGGAGCCATAGGTCCCTCCCTGTGTACTCCTTAGCTGGTGGTTTAGTCCCTGGGAGCTCTGGGGGGTCTGATTGGTTGATATTGTTCTTCCTGCTGGGTTGCAAACCCCTTTAGCTCCTTCAGTTCTTTCTCTAACTCCTCCATTGGGGACCCTGGGATCAGTTCAATGGTTTGTTATGAGCATCAGCCTCTATATTTGTCAGGCTCTGGCAGAGGCTCTCAGGAGACAGCTATCTCAGGCTCCTGTCACCATTCACTTCTTGGCATTCACAATAGCCTCTGCATTTGGTGACTCTTTGGATCCCCAGGTGGGATGTTCTCTGGATAACCTTTCCTTCAGTTTGCTGGTTGTGGTGGTATAGGCTGGTAGGATTCACTGAAGGAGGCAGAAGCAGGAGTATCATGAGTTTGAGGCCAACCTGGGCTACACAATTTTAGGGGCTGGAGAGATGGCTCAGTGGTTAAGAGCACTGACTGTTCTTCCAGAGGTTCTGAGTTCAATTCCCAGCAACCACGTGGTGGCCCACAACCATCTGTAATGGGATCCGATGCCCTCTTCTGGTGTATTTCTTTTTTTCGTAGGTGGTTTTGGTTGCATGGTGGTTTTCCTTCTGTATAACTGACAGAATGGAACACTTCCTGATTCTGAATTTTTTTTTTTCTTTTTGTAAAAAAAGTTCAGTGAGGTTACTTACTGCTCCTTATCTCATTTTGTAGTTGTGTTGTTTTATTCTTCTTCTGATCATGTATATTCTAGTTATAAGAAATACAAAGAAGGGAGGCAGAGGCAGGTGGATTTCTGAGTTCGAGGCCAGCCTGGTCTACAGAGTGAGTTATACAGAGAAACCCTGTCTCGAAAAAAAAAAAAAAGAAAAGAAATACACAGAAAAGAGAAGTTCTCAGAAATAAAAGCCAGCTCATTTATCTCGGGGAGGAAAAAAAAGTATGTCGAGGGGATGGTGGGGGAAGAGACGAGTGGTTTGTAAAAGGGTGACAGGGAAATGTTGTGGAGTTTCTGAGATGACAAAGTTCGGTTGTGGATGAGGTCTCCCGTAGTAAAAAAACAATTCCTTCTTACACTTTAAAAGAGCAAGTTGTAACGTATGTGACTTATTTCTCAGCAAGCTGTTCTCACTAGGTGGGGAAGTCACTTTTGACTCCGCCCAGCCACTGGTGGTTCTGGAGAGCCACGCTTTCACCCCACCACGCCCTCACCACACCCTCACCCCACCATGCCCTGCCCACCCCGCCCTCACCCTACCATGCCCTGCCCACCC
>NW_022196905.1:174080815-174083980 GCF_008632895.1 Mastomys coucha | reverse complement strand
ATCCCACCCCGCCCTCACCCCATCCTGCCCTCACCTCACCACGCCCTGCCCATCAATGCGTCCTGGCTGAAGCTACCTCCTCCCTGCTTCCCTGATTATGAAGGCTGTTTCTTCACGTTATTTAGCTCTATGGATTTTCTTGTTCTATAAATTTATTGTTTATTTTAACTAATTCTTTGAGACTTTTCTGACTTGTTTTGGATATTTGGAGTCCCCTGTTTGGGCACTAAGGATTTTTAATGCTTCTTGGGTCTCCTTGTTTCTATGTTGTTATTTTTTTCAACTTGGGTTTATACAAATGCTTCAGTCTCAAAGGGAGGCATATTTATATAATTGTTTTAAATTTGTAACTCACATTTATTTCCCTCATATACAAGGTTTCAGAAAAATGATAGCATAGTTTTACACTGTTGGAAGTGAAAATTGTTTCAAAGTTTTTGCCTTATATATTTTCTAACACTAAAATAAATACATATTTGATATGGGAGTTATAAGACACATCATAAAATCAAAAATGATTAATTATCAACATGCATACTTGAGAACCCTTGACATTTTAGCAAATAGTTTAGACATGAAACTTTAAAAAAACAAGCCCAGTATCTATTAAGTCAGAAATGTGTCCTCTTACTTTCTTAAAAGTTACTGAAATACTCTTAAGTATCTATGAAAATATTGACTTGGATTTCTGCAAACCTTAAAGTATTTAAAAGAGTAAATGTGTAACTATTTAATACTTACTAAGGTCATAATTGGATATTGTGATGGTTAAAATAAGAACGCTCCCCCAGGCTCGTATGTTTTAATGTGTAGTCACCAGGGAGTGGCATATTTGACTGAGATTGGTGCTATGACCTTAATGGAAGAAGTGTGTCACCATGGGTGGGCTTTGAGGTTTTAAAAAGTCCATTCCATGTGGTCTGTGAATTGTATCTTGGGTATTTGGAGCTTTTGGGCTAATATCTACTTATCAGTGAGTGCATACCATGTGTGTTCTTTTGTGATTGGGTTACCTCACTCAGGATGATATTTTCTAGTTCCATCCATTTGCCTAAGAATTTCATGAATTCATTGTTTTTAATTGCTGAGTAGTACTCCATTGTGTAAATATACCACATTTTCTGTATCCATTCCTCTTTTGAGGGACATCTGGATTCTTTCCAACTTCTGGTTATTATAAATAAGGCTGCTATGAAGAAGGAAGACCAAAGTGTGGGTGCTTCGGTCCTTCTTAGAAGGGGTAATAAAATACTCATGGGAGCAAATAAGGAGACAAAGTGTGGAGCAGAGACTGAAGGAAAGGCCATCACGAGACTGCTCCACCTGGGGATCCATCCCATATACAGTCACCAAACCCAGATGCTATTGTAGATGCCAACATGTGCATGCTGACAGGAGCCTGATATAGCTGTCTCCTGAGAGACTCTGCCAGAGCCTGACAAATACAGAGGTGGATCCTCACAGCTAACCATTGGACTGAGCATGGGGTCCCCAATGGAGGAGTTAGAGAAAGGATTGAAGGAGCTAAAGGACTTTGCAACCCCATAGGAAGAACAACAACAACCAACCAGAGCTCCCAGGGTCTAAACCACCAACCAAGGAGTACACATGGAGAGACCCATGGCTCCAGCCATCTATGTAGCAGAAGATGGCCTTGTCGGGCATCAGTGGGAAGAGAGGCCCTTGGTCCTGTGAAGGCTTGATGCCACAGTATAGGGGAATGCAAGGGCAGGGAGGTAGGAGTGGTTGGATGGGTAAGTCACAACCTCATTGAAGCAGGAGGAGGGGGATAGGATAGGGGGTTTCTGGGCTGGGGATCAGGAAAGAGGATAACATTTGAAATGTAAATAAATAAAATATCCAATAAAAAAAGTCCATTCTGAGTCTCTTTCTGCTGCCTGCAGATCTGGGTGTGGAACTCTCAGCCACTTCTCCAGCTCCATGTCTGCCTGCATGCTGTCATGCTTCCTACCATGATGACAATGGACTGAACCTCTGAACCTGTAAGACACATCTATTTGTAATTGTAAATACATAAAATACCAGATAAAAATAATAAAAAAAGACACACATCCATTTCTATGCTGTATGAAAAAAGGCCACACAGTATTAAAGATTAATTTTAAGAATCACTATCATCAAATCAAAGCATTATGTGTGTTTAAGATATGTAAAGGAAGCAACAGGTTTATTTTTGCGGACTGCCTGTCACTAGAATGGCTGCTTGAATGTAGGTGGGGAATAGAACAGGACACTTTGGTGACAGTTACAGGTGGGTGAAGCTTTGTCTGCTGGTAGAGAAGGAGAGATGTGAGCATGGGGAGGGAGTTAGGGGGAGTGGAACCACAAGCATATGCGGTTTGCTCTTCCCTGAATTCAAGCAGCTTTGTGTTCCGTCTTTTCTGGCTGTGCTCAGGAGTTGGCATCTGTTTTCACAGCTCACTGAACAAGAGTGCTGCAGACTCATTGGCAGTATCTTTATTCTAGAGATACTCCGTGGACACACACACACACACACACACACACACACACGTCTTCTTTGTTTAGTCTATGAAGCTAGGGTTAGCAAAGCAGCCAATATGGTTCTTCTTGTAAAAGAACGCCCATGAATCAGGTGGAAAAGGAAGCCTACCTTTTCATTTTAGACAGTACGGTGTAGGCTAGTTAATCTTGCCTATAAATCAGCTTATCCATAAACTCCAGGGCATTGCAGTTAGCACCACCGGAGTGAGGATCTAATAATCTCAGTGAAAATCTCAGAACACCTGTTCAGAGCAGAGACATCTTCAAGCTTTAGTCCTAGTGATAGTTTATCTATATCTCCATAGCTTAGTTAAATGAAATATGGACATTAGGAAATTATATGTTCTCAAATTTCTAATCTTCTGAGCACAGCATAACCCTTCCAGTGTGAAACATGCCTTATTTTCTGAACAACCTGTCAACAGAGAGATACCGAATAAATGCAAGATCCTAATTCCTACCTAACCCAGTATTGGGATCCTCCTGAATCCTGAAGTACTGGTAGAGAAATGATGTTTATACAGCTTGGAAAGAACAGGTGCAGGAAAAGTTTGTTAATTGGATGGATGGCTACGCTGTTGCTGAAAAACACACCCACAGGAAAAGGGATTAGAGTCTGTTAACCTAATAGCCATTTATATC
>NW_022196905.1:174073746-174080805 GCF_008632895.1 Mastomys coucha | reverse complement strand
TGTTATTTATTTATTTATTTATTTAGTCACAGTGATTAGTTTAAGCTCTCACACTCTGGGTCTCTGGTATCCAGTGCCTGTTTCCATGGGAACGACAGCTGCAGGAAGCTGCAAAGTTGTCAAACACATCTAATAATCCCGGAAAGGATCCTATCTGAATGCACACGAGGTCCCTCTAGCATCTCTGGTCATTTCACCACATGTGTTCTGCTTCCTTCAAGAACACCTTAGGTAAGAGTAGTTGAAGTATTTGACTCTCGGTGAAGGTTCTATATTGTACACATATAGGTATTCCATGCATCACACACATGCTTGTTTCATGGGTAAGACCCCAAAGAAGGAGTGACTGGATAGAGGTAATTTAAAGAATGTCAAGAAGGGAACTGGGTCTTTCCCTCAGGAAACTTAAAATTTATGTGGAATGTCACATGTCATGCATTACACGCTTGAAATAAAGGGCCTTAAAATATATACTGAAGTTCCAACTAAATGCACATCGTTTCTTCCAGACCTTCCGTCCTGAGATCTTGCTTCTTTTTCAGCATGGATATGTATATGGTAGAAAGGTATTTACACACCCATGCTAATCCCTTAGCTCTGAAGTCTAGAAATACCCTTCTGTAGTTAGAGATTCGACTTATGTTTTTTGGTTCTAATGGTGAATTTTTTGTTGTTGTTGCTAAGTTGCAACTATGTCTCCTTCAAACTGAGTCTTTTTATTTTTTGGTTATTTTATTTATTTACATTTCAAATGTCCTCCTTTGGGGTCTCTCCTCTCCAAAACCACCATCCCATTCACTATCCCCTTTGCCTCTGTGAGGGTGCTCCTCCACCCACCTACTCCCACCTTACCACTCTAGCATCCTACACTGGGACATCAAACCATCTCTACTCTAAGTCACCTTCTCAGAGCCCTTTGCTAAAGGCCATAATAATATTTCTTACTATTTTTACCTCTAAGGTATTCTAGTCCTCTTGTTTAGAATGGCTTATGTGCATTCATCTGTCTGTATCTTTATCTATCTATCCACCCATCTACCCATTTGTCCTTCCATCCATCCATCCATCTATCAGCCTATCCACAAGCCACAATCTACCATCCAACAAATATTGAGAGTAGACAGTATAAAGACCCTGTGCTGAGTTTGCTATCTTTGAACTCTCTTTGAACTTGGTGGGGACAAAGCAATTACAGAATAAATGCCCAGCTTATTATCACTCATGGTCAGAAGTGATAATGATTCAACTCACAAGGTAAGTAGTTCTACAATAACAAGCTTCAGGAGGTGTCATGAGATTTCTGTGAAAAGAGGTGATGATACTGAATTTATGCTGGGATTGGATTCATAGAAGTTCTTTTATAGCTCTTTGCAAGACTCCCAATCCAAATACTGAATCTGAAATACATAGAAGAGTAAGATGGACATCCTAGGGGGGATCTTTGTTAAAATCTCATGTCTCTTTTTGCCCTCGCTCTCATGTCTCTGTAGTAATTTTTATAATGATCCTTGTAATGAACTTTCATCAATCCTTATTGTCAGCCACTTAATAGATTCCTATCTGAGATGGATGAGGTTTGGGGATGGATATGAGAGTGGAAATGCTGACACCCAGCAAGAGAACAGCTACCCAAGGTGGCTATGTGAAGTCCGTGGCTTGACATGGAGACAGAAGGACTTGACTGTGGTAAAAATATTCTTTTTATACTTTCCATAATTCTCTGGGCCAGTAATGAGTAATCCAGTTCTACTGGATTGAGGATTAAGATTAGGAATAAATTTCCCCCCCTTTTTTTACTATGCATTTATTTATTCAGCACTGGGTACTAACTGTGTCAATATAGTAATTTATATGCATATACACATACATGTATATATATGTATATAAACTTGTATGTGTATATATATATATACATGTATATTCTGTGCTGTATGATATGAATGTAGTTGGTACTGAATGACATGTTGAGAGGCAATAGCACCTGAGTGTTAGATTATAATGATTATAAACACATGGTGCCACAAAGCCTAGAAATGCAGGACTGCCTGAGAACATAAATGTAAAGCGGACTTCAGAGGGAAAGGTATGCACCAGCTGCTTTGTTGGGCCAAAAGTTTAAACATACTCTCTTCCTAATTTGGTTACTGAAGCCTTAACCTCTATCATAGCTAGAATTGGAGGTAAAGTCCCCATAGAGATAAGACTAAGTTTTAAGGTTACAGGAAATCTCAAGGGTGAGATCACTAATCCCCAAGCCAAAGGATTAGTGCCCTGGGAACCTGTCCTGTGCTCTGTGCACATGTGCACATAAGAGGTCATATATAGGCAGAAGAAAAAGGTGACTGTATGCAAGTCTGGAAAAATTCCTCTCTCAAAATCATATTTTCTAGAACATTGACCTTGAACATTTAGCTTCAAATCTGTGAGAAGATAAATGTCCGTTAAGTCACAGCTTGACTTAAGGAAGTCCCAGAAGACTAAAACTGCAATGACCTCTGTGTATGTGGGTTTTAGGGGAGAGAGAGTAGATAGTATTTTAGGCAGAAGGTGATTGTGTGAATGATGACAAAGGCAAAGGATATCATTCTTCTTTATCTGTTTGTATGTCAGAATTCTTCAGGCTCTCACCAATTATCAGTTTGTGATCTCTCTCCCTATCTATCATTTGTCTGTCTGTTTGTCTTTCTACCTGTCTATCTATCATCTCTCTCTCCATCATATGTATGTATGTATGTATGTATGTATGTATGTATGTATATATGTATCTATCATCTACCTATCTATGTATCTATCATTTATATGTCTGTATATCTATCATCTATCTACTCTATCATCTACCTATTTATCTATATATCTATCATTTATCTATCATCTATGTATCTATGTATTTATCATCTGTTCATCCTATCTATGTCTGCCTGCCTATCTATCTATCTATCTATCTATCTATCTATCTATCTATCTATCTATCTATCTATCTATCAATCATCTATCTACTCAATCTATCTTCTACCTATTTATCTTTATATCTATCATGGAATAGATATACCTATCATTTATCTATCATCTATGTATCTATGTATCTATCATCTATTCATCCTGTTTGTCTGTCTGTCTGTCTGTCTGTCTGCCTGCCTGCCTGCCTGCCTGCCCATCTATCTATCTATCTATCTATCTATCTATCTATCTATCTATCTATCTATCTACCTACCTATCTATCGACTGGGCACTGCACCATGTAAGCACTCTACTACTGAGTTACATCCATGCTCAAATTCTCTCTAATCCTCTTAGTGTCTACATTTCCATAGGGAAGTTTCCTCTTTTATTTTTAGTTTTGGAAAATTTTATTCTTTATCTTCCCTTAACTATTCTTGCTAACTTTTGCCTTTTTTTTCCTGTTGAGTATATTTTTCTTTGTTGACTTGTTCTCTTACTATTTACTTTCCTCCATGCCCTCAGAGGGTTGAGATGGAAACTAAGATTGCTGATTTTTCAATCTTTTCATTTTTTCTAAAATAAACATTTAAAGATAAATTTTCCTGCTGTACACCACTTCAGCTTCATGGAACCTAATTCTCTCCTACCATTCGTTCTGATCGAGTCTGTTGTGACCAGAAAACAAACTCTGTTTAGTTATTTGAAATTTATTGAGCCTTGTTTTCTGTCCTAACATCTTGTTGTAAATGCTCACATTCACTTGCCAGAATGTCTATTCTTCAGTTGTTAGGCATATGTATATATTTATTATTTATCATCTAGCTATCATTAATCATCTATCATCATTGGTCAGTTATCAAAATGATCAATTGTACTATTTAAATATTTTATAATCTTGCTGAAATTTTCTTTTCATGCATTTTGAAGTTAAGCAAATGTATAGAGATACAGACAACATTAGGATTCTGCTATCTCTCTATTCACTCTTTTATTATTATGAAATATCTTAATTTTCCCTATTATTTTAAATATATTTTAATAATATTAATATGTCCATACTAGCTTTTCTTTTTGAGATTTTATTTTAATAAAATACATATTTATCTATTTGTTTTGTGTGTATGTGTGTGTGTGTGTGTTTGTGTGTGTGTGTGTGTGTGTGTGTGTGTGTGTGTGTGTATGTGTATGTGTGTGCATGTTGAATTAGTTCCCTCCTGCTATGTGGGTTCTGGGAACTGAGCTCAGGTCATCTGGCTTGGCAGCCAGTACCTTTACCTGATGAGCCATTTGGCCAGCCCTCCGGCTTTTATTGATTGGTGTTTGTGTGGTTCCTCGTTATTCAGAGTTTGCTTTTAAATTAAAAGCAGACCTGTACATAAAGTACTCCTGTTAAAAACATCTCACAGTTGTGTTTTGTTGTTTGTTCTAAGAAAAAACTCGTCTATTTTTGCTCATTTCCTGTTATTGTAATGACAAATTCATGGTGTGTAGGACAGCTGTCCTCATAGTTTTTGTTTTACTCATTTAAAAAAATATTTTAATTTTTCTATCTTTTTAAATAAAGAATCATTTTGTCATATTGTTCCATTAGATTAGTATTTTACAGCTTGTATAGTTCAATGACTGCTGTATAAGTTACTTGCTGCTGTGACAAAATACCATTTATGATGTTGTGGTTGCCTGTAAAATCAAGTCAGACTAATGGACATACCTGTTACCTACTATCACACGTTTCTTTTTTATACTGAGGGTATTCGGTGTCTATTCTAAGAAATTCTCATTCATACAGCACTTTGTTAATTCTAGGTGCCTGAGCTGTACACTCTCTTCAAGCCTCCTTCATCTGTCTGTCTGTCTGTCTGTTTGTCTGTCTGTCTATTCATTCATCCATGCATTATCTATCTATCTATCTATCTATCTATCTATCTATCTATCTATCTATCTATCTATCTATCTATCTATTCATCATCTATATCTATCTATCCATCCATCCACCCACACACCTATCTATCTATCTATCTATCTATCTATCTATCTATCTATTTTTCTATCTATCTCTATATATCCATCTAGAGCCTGGGCAAGCACTCTACCACTGAATTACATCCATGCCCAAATTGTCCCTAATGCTCTTAGTGTTTCCATTTCCTTAGGGAAATTTCTTTTATTTCTAGTTTTAGAAATTTTTATTCTTTATTTCTTCTTAACTTCCTAACTTATACCTTTTTCCTGTTGAGTGTATTTTTTATTTGTTGAATTTTGTTCTCTTACTATTTACTTCCCTCCTAGTGAGACGTCCTGTCTTTGGCTAGCATCTTCCTGTCTTCCCTTACAAGCACCTTCCACTCTTTGCTCCCATGAGTTTGGACTTCTAAGCTCCTACACAAGTGAGAGAAGAAAGTCTTTGTTTTTCTCTGTCTGGCTTATTTCACATCCACCATTCCTTCCAGATTCAGCCACATTGCTGCAAGTCTCTCCTGTGGCTAAGTAACATTTGTTTTATACATCAATTCATATGCATGCATATGTGTGTCTTTTGTTTTCTTTATCTGTTAGTTTATTGATAGAGATTTACGTATGTTTCTTTGTTATTAAGAATCAATGTTATGAATGACCATGGTAATAGAGATATCTTTTTGAAAAGCCGATTTTATTTTCTATGGAAGATACATAGTAGTGGGATTGCTGTATCGCATGATACTGAGGAATCTTTCTGTCTGTGCTAATTCAGATGCCCTCCAAGGAGTGTTCCATCTATGGTTCCCGTTTCTTCAAATCCTTTCCAACGCTTGTTGTCTCTTTTCTTTTTATGAGGTGATATTTCCTTGTGATTTGATTTGCATTCCTTAGTGAGTAGTGATGAACATTTAAAAAATGTATCTGTTACTAGGCAAAGCCTCTCTGATGACAGTTATGTGAGATTCCTATCTGCAATTGTAGAAGAACATCATTAACAGTGTCAGGGCTTGGCTCTCTCTCATGGCATGGCTCTCAAGTTGAGCCAGTCATCGGGTGGTCTTTCTGCTCCATCTTTTTTACCCCTGCTTATCTTGTAAGTAGGGCAAATTGTAAGTTGAAGATTATGTGGCTGGGTTAGTGTCCCAGTTCCTACATTGGAAGTCTTTCTTGCCTGGTCACAGGAGACAGCCATTTCCTAAATAGGAAAGGAGGTGAATAGTCTTATTGCAACTTGATATGCCAAGGCTGGTTAATAACCATGGGAGGCCTCACTTTTTCTGAGGAGAAAGAGAAGCAGGGTGGATGTGGGGGAAGTAGAGGTGAGAGGAAGGGACTGGGAGGAGAAGAAGGAGGGAAAACTGCAACTGAGATTTAAAATATATAAATTAATTAATAAAAAGTATACCTGTTAGGCATTTGCAAGTACATTTTTGAGAAATACATACTAATGTCCCTTGCCTACTGTAAAATTAAATTATTATTACTATTTTGCTTTTGAGTTGTATATGTTTCTTATGTATTTTTGAATCCCTTATAAAATTCATGGTTTATAAATATTTTCTCTCATCCTGTAGGTTTTTGATTTGTCGCTTTCTTTTCTCTACAGAAACTTCTTCACATGATATAATCACAGTCGTTTTATCTTTCTTTTTCTTAGCTGTGCTTTTGGGTCATATATAAAATGTGTAATGTTAAGATTACAGCACTTCTAGAAGCGCTGTAGTTTTGGTTTCCTTGTGTAGATGTGTCAGCTAAGAAGCCAAGTACGTTCTTTGAATGAGAGTATCTACTTTCCCCCATGCTGCTTACTGGAAAGAATATCACTATGTCCTTACTTTTCTTCAGAGATCATCTGACGTGATAGGGCCTTAGTTTTGGGCTCCTAGTTTTTCTAGAAATGGGCAGGGCAGTCCTAAGGAACTAAGACTGAGTGGGCTTGAAGAAAGAGGACAGTTTTGGGGCCTTGAGCAGTCTACTTAGCTCAGCTTTTCAACCAAGTTCAGATGGAGATCAGAGAAAAATTGAGTTTTAAGTGCTTGTTAGCAATGAAAACTATTATGTTTTTAAGTGGCAGAATAAGAGAAGAGGATTCGAGCCGGGCAGTGGTGGTGCACGCCTTTAATCCCAGCACTTGGGAGGCAGAGGCAGGTGGATTTCTGA
>NW_022196905.1:174034259-174073556 GCF_008632895.1 Mastomys coucha | reverse complement strand
GAGAGAGAGAGAGAGGAAGAAGAAGAAGAAGAAGAAGAAGAAGAAGAAGAAGAAGAAGAAGAAGAAGATTCAGAAACCTTGAAACTGTTTGTTTATTTGGAAATTAGAGTCAGATTAAATTTCTTTTGGACAGGGGTGTACAGAGGATGACAGAGACTGTAAGAGATCTATGGAAAGTAGCCGTTAGAGCAACACAGAGACCCCACGCACCTGAGGCAGAGAGTAAATGAGGCATTGATGGAGAGATTAGCCTCAAGCCTTGAAGATGGAGGCACGAAGGCTTCAATGAGCTATGCTACTTCTTTTGAGATAGGGTCTCACTAAGCTTCACCTGGCCTTGGTTTTGTGATACTCCTACTTCTACCTTGTTAGGGCTGGAGTGCTGAAGCACACCACTATGCTTGCTGGGCTGCAATGTATGTATGCCTTTGTTCACAGCTGTCTGATAATAAATCCTCCAGGAAGTTCAGCCAGCCAAACAAGAATGCTTGGAAGTGTGGCACACATTTTCCAGTAGAAAAATTGTACCTGTCTAACATACATATGATGGTTTGTCCACTTCTTTCTGGGGTCTTTTTTTTCCTTGCTGGAAGTAGGTATCTACCAGTAGTGTGAACAATTCTTACCACGGCAAAGATGGAGATTCCTAACGTAATCCTCGTGCTGTTAGTGAGCAATGTTCGATTTTTATGTTCTCAGAGAAAAAAGCTCCACAACAACACACTGAACAGTTGACTTCGTGTTTGAGCAACAATGCCTTAGGCAGTGGTCATAAGGTATGCTAGGAAATTTAATGTAGGACTGAGAAACTATAAACCTGGTACGTCACACTGTTTTGCCTTGTGTGGACTTGAACCTGCAAGGATGTATAGTGGGCTACATGGTGTTGAAACTGCAGGATAACGGATGGTGGCCCTGTTGGAGAAGCCTCAGTGGCTGCACAGCACAGACAAGTGTTTGTACAACAAGAAATCTCCCTAGGTCTTTCCTTTTTCATGCTAACGAGAATGGAAGGGGCAGTTGCTGAGCTTGTACTGCCTTCTCCTGGTTGGTATTGAGGTAGCAGCTAAGCTGTAACAAGGGTAAACGTTGTGGGAAAGCTCAAACACACAGATGCTGTATGATACTCCCTCCCTCCAATGCTGTAAATCGCCCTTTCTGTGGACCCAGTAGGGCTGGCTTAGGACCTCGATGGATGGTGTTTTCCATGGCCCTTAACATTCCAAGACTATGCATTTATCAATAAGATCTATAGGTAGGAGGCTTATTTCACAATTTGTTAAAGCAGATCTGTGAAAGACAGATACACATAAATTATTTACTTCTAAAAGAGAGTCAATACGAATTTTAAATTCTCGTAATGCATTTAAGCTATACATGCTAGTGTGAAAGGACATTTCTTTGAGGCCCCTGAGGCTGACCTTAATTTCCTGTGTATGCACTGGTAGCGACATAACAAGAAGTTCTCACTATAGTCTCCAGAATTACAGGTAAGTCGGAGTTCAAGCAAAGTCAACTGATTCTTTTGCAGGGAGACAAACTTTCATGCTTAATAAGGGGATTTTCATATTCAGGTAATTTAGAGTGATAAAAAGGAAATCATAGGGCACAATTACACTTTTGGAACAGGCTAATACAAAAGCACATGATACCTATCTGTCATCTTTCTGTCTATCCATCATTTATTTATAATATGGTATCCACAAACTCTACATGATAAGATAGATATCTTTGAGGAACTTAGGAATACTAGAGAAGACAGGTAGTGGTGGTACATGTCTTCAACCTGCTCACTTAGGAGGCAGAGGCAGGTGGATCTCTGTGAGTTTGCGGCCAGTCTGGTCTACAGAGTGAATTCCAGGACAGCCAAAGCCTTGTCTTGAAAACAAAGAAAGACATAGAAACCTTGCCTTGAAAAGAAATAAAAAGAGAAGGAGGAGGAAGTGGAGGAGGAGAAGGAGGAGGAAGAGGAGGAGGAGGAGGAGGAGGAGGAGGAGGAGGAGAAGGAGGAAATACTAATACAAGGGAATTATGCTGAGGGTGAGAAGTAGAGTCAAGGTCTTGCTCCAGCCTCCTCTCAGAGCAGCCACAGGTATAGAAATGTTGCAGAAGGTGAGTCCAGACTTTTAGAAATGGCTGGACCATGAGGACATCCTTATGATGGGACCCTGAAAGGCTTAACCAAAGTAAGAACTAAAAAACAGAATGATAACTACAAAGTGGAGCAAAATAAGAGCTAAGTAAAAACTAAAAAAAAAAAAAAAATTAGGAGTGGGAGTCAGAAAAATTAATGCTCTTTCCCACAGGGAAGAGAGCTGGGGACAGCAGGGGAGCTAACATCAGTCCAACACAATGGCTAAGGACGAGGGGCAGCTGCAGCTGAGACACAAGTCAGCCTCATAACTTTCTGTATTAATTCCTGCTCATTCTTGCCCGAAGTTCCTACTCTTGAAGAGCCTAGAAGTAGTGGTGTCTCAGAAATATGGCTGGAAAGACACCAGCCACGCTATAGACAATAGCTTAGCAGTGGGTCTGTGCCTGCTGTATGCATTTATGTATTTGAATGCTGAGGAAGGGCTAGGTCACACTTCCTTGGTTTATTAGCACCATTTCATTCATAACTTCTAATAAAAGTGCCGTATCCATATGCTTTTAAGACAGAAATAAAAGGTGACCTGGAAGCAAGCCATTCAAGTACAATGCCATTGGTCCCCAAGAGCAGACCAAATACCACACATTGAATATCTTTGCTTAAGAATTGATTTTGGATCAAAGGTATTTCTAATCATTAAAATATGAGGGGGGAATGTCATTATAAAGAGGATGTAAGGTATGGGTAAAGGGGTTCTTCTCTTGTTATTTACAATCGGGCCCATGATTCATTTAACATTAACTGGTGCTGATAACATGAATGTTTGACCTTTCAACCTGACAAACAAGTCCCATAGCTTTCATTTAGAAAATGAAAAAAAGCCACGGCTAAGCCGTAAGAGGAAGAGCCAAGACGACATGCATGTGAGCAGGAAGAGCAAGGCATCCATGTGAGCAGGCGGGTTGCATCGCCCTCAGGAATATCCTGAGATCTGAGAGGAAGATGAGAATAGAATACCAGTTATTGTCGTTTCTCCTCACAGTCAAAATGCCAGAAAGCGAGGAGCTATCCCCCTGCACGGATAAGCCCAGCCCCCAAATTCTAAGAGATACTTTCTTTCGCTCTAATTGGAGAGGTTGAAAAGACTTTCGAGATTGTTATTTTAAATGCCTTCTGCTATTAAACCATGGTTAGGAAGTCTGCTCAGCCAAAATGATGCTTAAAGAGCGTAGAGTTTATGAGTCACGGAAACCGGAGTGCTTCCAATTACTTTCCCGCACTATGGTACGGTGGAGGTCTTTAATATGCAGTGGGATCCTGCCTAAGAACCAACTCAGGACCGGCAATCTGTGTCCTGGCATATCTCCCCGCCTTGATAATCTGCCAGGTAAAGGTTAGGTGAGCTATTTTATTGATTCTTTCTAAAGATCTGTCTTCTGTAAAATGGGGCTAATAAAAGATACAGTTGAGGCTAGTGGGGAAAGAGAGGAAGCAGGCTTCCTGTGTCTCTTTCAAGTTAAGTCCCTTGTAAGTATAGGCTGGGCAGGCAAACACAGCAGATCACCCCAGAACCTTAAATTGGGCCTGCTTTCTTCCTTTCTTCCCTCTCGAAATTCTCTTATTCCCATTATTCTTCCCTCCCCTGACACTCTTCTTTCTTTCTATTTCACCTCCTGTAAATGTGTACTGTGGGGAGCCGCAGCTGCCACCCTATATACATATATTTTGAACACCTGGTTTCCGGCCAGAGCAGAGAGCATTGATAATCAAGAGCTTAGTTGGAGAAGCTGAGTGCCTCTAGTTTGTGATGCAAGCTGGTATGATTTTCCCGCAGCCTATTATGCTTTGCCACTTAGCTGATACTGATTGGGACCAGGGAAAGAATTTAACCCACAAGGGCTGGGGGCTGGAGAGAGTAAGTAAGTATGTGGAGGTAGAAGTATGTAGAATTAGGGCTGGTGATGGGATAGAAGAGTAAGTATGGGATATAGAAGAGTAAGTATGATAGATAGGAGTAAGTATGTAAGGATAGAAGATGTAGGAATAGAACTAAGAATAGGAATAGGAGTAAGTAGAAATAGTAATAAGTAAGATGTAAGAAGCAAGATGTAACTAATAAAATGTAAGTAGAAATAAGTAAGATGTAACAAGCAAGATTACAAGGATCCTAATAACACTGCATGGGGAAGAGCTCGGTGTTTGCCTCCTTACTTCCACTGGACGGGTAAGGTGCCTTACAGTGTACCAATTCAATTTAGCCTAATTCCATCTGGTCTTAGTATTCTGAGGAGGAATAGGTAAAGTTGGCTACAGCAAGCTCTTGTCTTTGAGATTTATCTATCACTGGATTTCTGCTAGCCCTGGAGGCTGCTGATAGTCTCTGTGTGTTAGTAATTCCAAGGTGTTCAAGCTTTTTAAAATTTGATTATTCTGTACAATTCAGAAATGTTTAATAAGGTGCATCATTCAGGTGCCAAAGAGACTATCTGGCTAATGGGCCAGACAGTGCAGACAGATGAGTTTTACCTAGTATCTCTATTAGTGGAGAGCTTGTAAGAGCAGAAGCAAGGGATGTTTACTCTGATGGGTCTAGTACATCAGTATGGGAGACACGGAGCAGCGTGTTTCTCCTGTACCTTTGGAAAGATAATTGCTTTCTTCCCAATGGTAAAAGCAGTATGTATTTATTGTCAAATGCCTTTGCAAAGCAGTCAAAAAAGCAGAAAGAACAATTCTAATACCACGGGCTATGTGTTTGGTAATGAACTTGATGTTTTAGGTTAAAACATATAGAACATCCTTACTTGTGCTGTGTGTTATTACAGCAAATGTCTTCCTAGTTAGAATTCCTTAGAAACTGTAATTCCTGCTATCTCATGGATGAAGTGCAGCTTATTTAGTAATTTGCTATATCTAGGTCTTTACCTCATTTAATTTTTATGCTATAAAATAAACAAGGTATCCATGGCAGCACAAATTTGCAACCCTCATCTTTGGTTCTCAGGAGACTGAGCCAGGGCTACTCGGGCAGGCTAGACTGGGCTACATGGAGTGCTTCCCCCACCCCAGATCAAAGCCATTTCAAATATTTTTTTACTTTTATTCTATGTGTGTGAGTGTTTTGCCTGTACGTATGCTCATTACTTGCATGCCTGGTACTCTTCAGAGGCCAGAAAAGGGCCTTGGGTCTTCTGGACCTGAAATCATCATGTCCGTGCTAGGAACTTAACCTGGGTTCTACTTAAGAGCAGCCAGTGCTCTCATCCACTGAGCCATTTCTACAGCGCCCCAACAAACACTTTTATAGTTTGCTTTTGATGTTATTTTCCTGTGTACAGGCTAACTGAGTCAGAATCAATGCATTTGAAGGAGTGACATGTCACATAACCTGCCTTGGTATAGATAGGAGACCAACTCTCTCACCATCTGTTGAGGAAGCTTATGTTACCAACCACATTTCACTGGTATATTAATTACACCCTGCTTGTTTGTCACATTCAATGTGTGCTTTCTGTTTTCATAGATTTAATAGTAGTTTGATTTCTGCTTTTATAAATTATCTACTCATATCTCTGACCCATTTTCCCACTGGGTGTTCACCCTATTCTTACTAATTTCATCAGAATTTTTTTTTATTTTTATTTTTTAAGAGCTTTATATATGTTTATTATCCAGAATATTTTTTCTTTTTTTATTGGATATTTTCTTTATTTACATTTCAAATGTTATCCCCTTTTCCAGTTACCCCCCTGGAAACCCCCACCCTATCTCCCTTACCCTTCTTCTACGAGGGTGTTCCCCCACCACCCACCTACCCCTGCCTCCCTACCCTCTTATTCCCCTATACTAGGGCATCAAGCCTTCACAGGACCAAGGGCCTCTTCTCCCATCGATAATGCCCGAAAAGTCCATCCTCTGCTACATATGCCACTGAAGCCATGGGTCCATCCATGTGTACTCCTTGGTTAGTGGTTAAATCCCTGGGAGCTCTGGGGGGTCTGGTTGGTTGATATTGTTGATCTTCCTATGGGGTTGCAAACCCCTTCAATTCCTTCAGTCCTTTCTCTAGCTCCTCCATTGGGGACCCAGTGCCCAGTCCAATAGTTGTCTGCCAGCATCTGCCTCTGGACTTGTCAGGTTCTGGCAGAGCCTCTCAGGAGACAGCTATAACAGGCTCCTGTCAGTATGCACCTCTTGGCATCTACAATAGTGTCTGAGTTTGGTGACTGTATATGGGATGGATCTCCAGGTGGGGCAGACTCTGGATGGCCTTTCCTTCACTCTCTGACCACACTTTGTCTCCGCATTTGCTCCCATGAGTATTTTGCTACCCCTTCTAAGAAGGACCAGAGCATCCACACTTTGGTGTTCCTTCTTCTTGAGCTTCATGTGGTCTGTGAATTGTATCTTAAGTATTCTGAGCTTTCGGGCTAATGTCCACTTATAAGTGAGTATATACCATGTGTTCTTTTGTGATTGGATTACCTTACTCAGGATGATATTTTCTTTTTTCTCCTTTTTTTCCTTTTTTCTTTTTTTACATTTTGGCACTATAGTGATCTGTACCTCAAACTATTCTAATTCGCTTCTTGATTTGTACATTTACTTATGCTTGACTTTTTGGTACACTTTTAGACTGCCTGTGAACAAACAAGAACTTAATATTTGATGTACTGCTTAGGAAGCTCTGCCCTGCTCCTGTGTTATCTGACAAGGCGATCTATAGCTTACCTGGAATTTACATAGGAAAATCCATGAAGCAGGCCTGAATCTTCATAAATTATCTAATTATTGTATCATCAAGTTAATAAATATTAATATTATAGTCAGTATTATGATTAATAGGAATAATACACACAGACCATATGATTGCAAATTAGTCATTTTTTAAAATTAGCTTCCAAAGTATTGGGCTTCCTCAGGTGATCTTTATGCATACTTAGTTTTCATGGACCCTGCTCTGCCTGTCTTTATTCCAGTTCCTGCCCCACTCCTCACCTGAATCCTTCCACCCCTGGTATTCCGTCATCTACTTTCTTGTTACATGTGTTCTGTTACCTTCTCTCATGAGTCTCTTCTAGTTTCCTGGCATCTACACATTCACACATAAACACACCAATAATGGTTAAAAACTAGGATCCACATACAAGGTCATTATCTTGCTAATACCATATTTTCGAGCCCTTTCCATTTTTAGCGAATATGCAATTATTTTATTTATCTTTAAAGCAAAATAAAATTTTAACTTATAGTAACTACCACTGATATATTAATATCTACTGTCCTTTTTTGATCGTTTATAAAATTAAATAAAAAAAATCTTATGTGCATAGGTGTTTATCTTGCATATATTTTTGTCTTTCACTTGCATGTTTACTGACCATAAAATGGCAACAGATGCCCTGGAACTGGAGTAACAGATGGTTGTGAACGCTATTGTGAGTGCTGGGAATCAGATCCAGGTCTTGTAGAAGAGCATCTGATACTCTTAACCATGGAGCCTTCTCTCCAGCCCCAGCTACAAAATTTTCATCTAAATTTCTTCTTAGGATTTTCTTTAATCAAGTCTCCAGATTCAGAATTTTTTTCTTAAGCTGAGTATGATTTTATTATTTTCCCTTAGAAGATTTATTTAATTACATATTTTTTTTATTTTATGAGTATGTGTGTGTGCCTGAGTGTATGTATAGGCAGTACAAGCATGTAATGCCCGTGGAGGCCAAAAGAAAGCACTAGATCTCCCGGACCTGAAGTTACAGGTGTCTGCGAGCATTGAGACATGGGTGTTGGCAGCTGAACTCAGGGTCTCTGAAAGACAGGAAGTTCACTTAACCTCTGAGTCATCCCTCCAGTCCGCTAACTTGAGTATTTTAAAGTCTTCATTTTTTATCCTTTAATTTTAAAAAGAAAACATGTATATTTTCAGTAGAGTTTCTCTGATAACTTCCCAAGGCTTCTTCTAAAGGACTAAACCAGTGACTTCCCCACCCTAAGCTGTATTACTTTAATTTTGGTTTTAGAATTCAGAGCGTTTAATGTGCTAAACACATTCTCTAAACTGAACTTTGCTCCCAGATTCAGCTAAATTGTAAATTTTCTAGTTTATCTGAACACTTAGGCTTTGAAACACTAACGCTTCTCATCCATGTTTTCTGACTTATTTTGCTTTATAATACTATTTTATAATCTTTATGTATGAGGTGTAATATTCTTAAAATTTTATTCTAGTTGGTTTATACTTAGTACTCTAGTACTATTATGGAAAGCATTTGTTTGCTGTTCTATTCTTAACTTGTGAATAAGAATCTACCTGCTATAATAATGATAGTTTCT
Organism: Mastomys coucha; assembly: GCF_008632895.1. Classification (NCBI taxonomy): domain Eukaryota; kingdom Metazoa; phylum Chordata; class Mammalia; order Rodentia; family Muridae; genus Mastomys; species Mastomys coucha. Next base: position 174,065,131 of record NW_022196905.1, on the reverse strand, counting down.
TTCATCTGGGTATTGTACACATACACTGTATCACCAGCCAAACTAATTAGTTCTTCTGTTAGTTATAGTATGCCAGATGTCAAAACAAAACAAATTGTTCAAGATCCTACACATCCCTCTCCAGGTTCTAAGTCAGTGAGGCTCTCGGACCTTTCCCTTCATGTACCATCCCCAGCTTAGTCTTGTTACTGTGCCTGCATCACACCAAATGTCTAGGCTTCCGTCAGGACCCATCCTGTTGTCCCATCAGCCTATAGTCTCCTCTTATGCTATATCCAACCTCTATAGGCTCCTCTTATTACCCAGCCAGGACTACCCTAGCACTCCAGGCTTGGACCAGGTCCCACATCATGCACACCAGCCTAGTCCTCTTGGTCCATCTGATTTCCTTCCATCCAAGCCATTTGTCTTAGAGTTTTATTGCTGTGAACAGACACCATGACCAAGGCAACTCTTATAAGGATAACATTTAATTGGGGCTGGCTTACAGGTTCAGAGGTTCAGTCTATTATCATCAAGATGGGAACATGGCAGCATCTAGGCAGGCATGGTACAGGAGGAGCTGAGAGTTCTACATCTCCACCTGAAGGCTGCTAGCAGAATATTGATTTCCAGGCAGCTAGGATAAGAGTCTTATATCCCACACCCACAGTGACACACCTACTCCTACAGGGCCACACAGTCTAATTGTGCTACTCCCCGGGCTGAGCATATACAAACCATCACACCATTTTCAACCTTGAGGCCCAGTCCACTTGCACATTCTCTCTGCTGCCCCAACTTACTCTCTCCACACCAGAAACAATACTAACAAAAGAAGTCCACATGTACAAAATATTTCTCCTTGCAAAAATAAACATGACATGAAAGATCAAGTCAGTATTGCCCCTCCAAAGCTCACTAGTCCTGTAGAAATGTTTGCCAATGAGAACTATTGAATGAATCCCAGGACTCATTTTAAATAGAATTTAAAAGACCATTCATAAACTTTGTCAAAGAATTCAAAGAGTTTAAAGAATGCACAAAGAAAGAGTTCCATGAAATATAACTTAAGAGGAATAAATACCTGAGCGACGCCCAAGTGCTAATTCTATTGCATGGAAAATGACTTGTATCCATTATTTCTCAGATACAATAGAGTGCAGCGTATGTGCATGTAAGTCTGCTGCTGCTCATTATGGCTTTCAGAACAATGCTGACTGAGAATCTTTGACTTGACCCTAAATGCAGTGGAGATGAACTCTGGCTTGGCTTGTGGAGAATGTTGATGGCTTAATGTTAGGGGTAGATTTACTTCATTATATTACTGAACACATCTGTCCTTTTTTGTTTCAACTACCACACCCCACTTTGTAGTCAAGAGCAGCCTCGAACTTGAGATCCTATTGCCTTAGCTCCTCAGTGCTGAGGTTCCAGGAACACTGTCCATACAGTTTTGTCCAAGATTTTTGACTTTAAGAAACACTGTCCTTTATACTGTGGTTATTTCCCATTAATGCGTTTGTGTGTGTCCTCTTGATCTATGTCAGTTCTCCCTCTGTTTCTGTTCATGATCCTGGTTGGAGATTTGTCTACTTTATTACCGTATTTGAAGTTCTGCCACTTATATTTATGGATGCTGTTAGAGGACAACTTGCAGGCTTCAGTCCTCTCCTGCTACCCCGTGGGCTCATGGGCTGGGATGGAACTCAGGTTGCCAGGCTTGGTGGGCAGGTGCCCTACGTGCAGAGCTGTCTCTCTTCCCCAGATGCTCTATGTCTTGGGACTCTTTTTGTGTTTGCTATTTATTCTCCCAGCTTCACTTCATTGTTCTCTGGGTGTGGTGAGTTGACTGCCTGGCTCGTTTTGTCATTTCCTTTGTGTGATACCGTAAGGACGATTTACCTTCAAGTGTCCTCAGGCAGTGGCTCAGCATCCCTTCTAAAGCATCACTTCTGTCACTACTTGTTACCTTTTGTTGCTTGCTTTGGTTGTGGTGCTGGGGTCGAACCCGACACCTTGCAGGGACCAGGGAAAAGCTCCATCACTGAATTTTGCACTAGCTCTAGATCCCCAATATTTCTAATTGTATATTGTTACAGACCATGCTTTCTCAGTTGCCTTGGGAGTAATTCAGGAGAAAAGCCCAAAATGTCCAACTTTTGTTTCCTTTGCTTTACCTTGTCATAGCTGAGAAGAGCGGCTTGAACATTTTCCACATTTGGTATTGTTTTTGAGACTCTTCTCTGTAGTGTAATATTGAATAGTGCTGATCAGAACATCAGAATATGATCTTACTTGAATGTAGTGTCTTGACCAATGTCACTAGATAAGAGGAGATTTTACTGCATTAGAGTGAGGCCCAGTGATACCAAACTTCCCTCCAATTCCATAAACCCAGAGACACCCATGGTTAAAAATAACTTGTAAAGATGGAAGGAAATATTGGAATAAGTTGTTACAGGAAGGCCAAGACTTAAAGTATTTATATTGCTATTAAATTTGTGGTACATCCCATTATAATTATATTATCAATTTATTTCACTTAATATTTAATTATAGGAATTGAAGTTAACATTTGATTATATTTTTTTAACTAAAAAACTTCTGTCCATTATATTTAAATAATGGCCTCCTGTACTTACATTTTTCTCAATTTTTATGCTTTTACAACAAAGGAGAAGACTATTTGCCCCTTTATGATAAGATACATAAAGTACAATCATATAACATGAAGGATGTGACTGAATACAATGTTACCATCTCTCAGCGAATTTCTTTTAAAAAACTATTTCCAGATAAGGTCATATTCTGGAGTTCTAGGTGGGTGAAAATGCCTATATTTGTTAGAGCTGGTATTCAGTTTTTGGATGGTTTGTAATAAATGCTTCCTTAATGTTTCTTAATTTTCTGGTTTCCTTGCTTTTATGCAATCAAACATTTTGTTTCATCTTGTTTGTATCCAACAAGGGGTCATTCCATAATTTAAATATCCATAATGCCTTCCAAATATAAAACTTGATAATGAGGATGAATGTAGCCATGATAATGATGGCAAGATAGATGCATAGAGAAAAGGGTGAGCAAATTTATCCCATACGCTATATATGATAATGAAACCACTAACATTTTCTCAGTCTTACTGTGTAGTGGGTACCAGGGTAATTGCTGTATATATGCGCCCCAGTTTCTTTTCTATTGCTTTGATAAAATAGCTTAGAAAAAGCAGCTTAAGGGGAAAAGGATTTATTTTACCTGACAGTTCCTGGTTAGAGTCCAGCCTTATGGGGAAATCAGAGTAGCAGGAGCTTGAAGTAGCCAGTCATCCTGATATCCATAGTCAGGACCATAGAGATATAATTGCATGCATGGAACTGCTCACTTTATCCATCAGTTCAGGACCTGGTCTATGAAATAGTGTAGCCCATACTCAGGGTACCTCTTTTCTTCTCAATTAACCCAATTAAAAAAAATCCCTCACAGCTCAGTCTGATCTAGAGAATCCCTTATTGAGATTCTATGCCTAATGATCCCAGGTTGTGGCACATTGACCACGGGCTAAACATTGCACACATTATTTCAGTAAATCTTTATATGAATCACTCACTCTCTCACACACACACACACACACACACAATGTTATGGGTACTTAAAGTTTTTCTCTTCTGATAGATAAGAATAACAAGAAGCAGGCTAAGTTAAGAAAACTGCAGAAGAGGGAGTGGAAAGATTTTAAGGACCAGAGATCAGGAGACCCAGAGCAAAATAGTTCCTTCTAGACAGGACAGGGCCACTGCATTCATAAACTGACAACATCTGCGTTTGTCTGAGTTCCAGGCAGTCAACATTTTATCAGTTAACTGATAAGTGAGGAGCTGATGACAACCGATGGCTTCCGGGACATGGAGAGTCTTGCTTATCTTTTAAGGCATGGAGGGGAAACCAGGAAAGGGGATAACATTTGAAATGCAAACAAAGAAAGTATCTAATAAAAAAACGGGTATGGCCTCAGGTTCACAATGTTTCAATGGATAAGTAAGTCCTACCCCTGTAAATATATTGGCTTTACGGATTATTTTTTTTTTAAAGATTTATCCACTTATTTCATGTATCAGACACACCAGAAGAGGGCATCGGATCCCATTATAGATGGTTGTGAGCCACCCTGTGGTTGCTGGGAATTGAACTCAGGACCTCTAGAAGAGCAGTCAGTTCTCTTAACCACTGAGCCATTTTCCCAGACCAGCTTGATGGATTATTAAGAAGAAAAGAAGAAGAGGAGAGGATGGGAACACAATGCTGTATAGGAGGGACCATTTCTGTTCACACATAAGGTCACATTCTGTAATAGTAGGAGTTAGGACATTCAACATGTCAGTTGTGGGCATACAACTAACTCTTTAACAGATGGCAGATGGGATCTGCCATTTTGCTTCATTTTGGCATTTGCTCAGAGCAGGGCTCCTTGGGGCTGTGGACCCCAGAGCTCTTACAGTGCAGGTGTGTTAGGAGGGGGGCACAGTGTTTCTATGGATACCCAGCCGAGTAGTGACAGACAGCTTAGGATAATGATCCTCACACTGTGAATCTGGCAGTTTTTCTCAGGCCACTTTGTGGCTTGCACCCTCCAATTCTCTGAAAGAGGAGAGATATAAACAAACGAAATGAATAAAACAGGAGCCTGAGTTCTCATATCTGCTTTGAGGCATTTACATTTTAATGGAGCAGCCTGGGCTCCGTCCCAGACCTATTGATTCATGACATCCAAGGGAGGATTCTGTGAGAATCTTATATTTTATGAGCATACCAGGGGATTCACATGATTTAACACGCATAGGAAACAACAGGATTCCTAACTTGTGAAATAGCTAACAAGGAGATATTCAGCCAAAGGGTTTTAGGTAAGAGCCAGGTAGAGATGGTAAGAGGAGAACAGAGTAGTAAGGACTGAGGCCCTCCAAAGGTAGCCAGAGATAGATGCTAAATTATGCCAAAGATGCCTGGTTCCTGCTCTAGGGAGAAGGTACAGGAAGAAAGTGTTTGGGGCTTGGATTCCCACACTCCTCCTAGGAGGAGTAGGCTAGACTTGAGATTGCTTATTAAGTAACAGCCTTAGAGATCAAAGACTCTATTCCATGTTTGAGAAAGGTACCCTGAGAGAAAATTCTAGCCAGTTCCATTGTCTCTGCTGTCATCACGTGCAGTCAAGGGGGATGTAGTCTCCCCTTTTTTAAAAAAGGCACTGCTCATTATTTGCTTTTGCACTTCAAGCTGTAACCTAGTGTTCTGACAGAGCATGTGATGGTTTTTAAATGAAGGCAACAGGAGAGGCAGGAGAATGGGAAGAGAAAAAACCTGGGGAACAAATGACAAGATTCGGTTGTTTTCGATTCTCCCAAAATAAACATGGTATTGAAAAGTGATCTTAAATCACACTTGGCTTTGAGTAATACTTCTATGACACTGTTTTTTTTTTTTTTTTTTTTTTTTAAATCTTTACTTTGAAGCACGTGTTTGAGATTGGACTTGAAATTGGCTTAATATCAAAGTATGACATGTTCTCTTTTTACCAGGATTTACAGTCCCTTATCTGAATGGAGTTCTCCAGAAATGATTACACTTTTCCTGTTATTTCTTGCTTCTTTGTAACTTCTGCCTCCGTGTATTTTTGCATTATTTATTAACATGTTCTGAGTGGCTGCTCAGGGTCAGCCCTGTGAAGGTACTGTGACATAGCGGCTCTGCTTAGGGGCACTAAGTTGCACACTGAGTGGTCCTGCTGCCCACCCCCAGGTCTCCCTTCTCTCCACTGTCATAGAGGTTGTTACTGTTCTTCTATAAGCTAGAACTCTCTGCTTATGCATACACCTGGTCCTATCCTCTGACATTTTCTTTCTTTCTTTCTTTTACCCTTTCTTTCTTCCTTTCTTGCTAGAACTCTCTGCTTATGCATACACCTGGTCCTATCCTCTGACATTTTCTTTCTTTCTTTCTTTTACTCTTTCTTTCTTTCTTTCTTTCTTTCTTTCTTTCTTTCTTTCTTTCTTTCTTTCTCTCTCTTTCTCTCTTTCTCTCTTTCTTCCTTTCTTCCTTTCTTCCTTTCTCTGTCTCCCTCCCTTCTTCCCTCTCTTCTTTCCTTTCTTTCTATTGGTTATTTATTTTCATTTCAAATGTTGTCTCACTTCCAGGTCTCTCCTCTGCCCCCTTTGTCTCTATGAGGGTGCTCCTCCACTCATCTTCCCATTCCTGAACTCACCATTCTAGCATCTCCCTATGGGGCATCTCCCTATTTGGTCTTCTCAGGACCAAAGACCTCCCCTCCCATTGATGCCAGATAAGGCCATCCTCTTTTACATATGTAGCTGGAGCCATGGGTTGCTCCATGTATACTCTTTGGTTGGTGGTTTAGTCCCTGGGAGCTGAGGGGGGTCTGGTTGGTTAATATTGTTGTTCTTCCTATGGGGCTGCAATCCCCTGACCTTTCTAATACCTTGTCCTTACAGGTGGCTCTTCTCCATCCTGCAGTAGCAGTTTATGCTACCTGCTACATACATAAGCGTGTAAATATCACACCGCATCTCTTCTCCTTGAAACACAAAGCAGAAACTCCTTGACCCTTGTTCCCCTTCCCTGCCCCACATTCTGTTTCCCTCACCACCAAACCTGTTACAACAGTTTCTCACACCCCAACCCCTCTCCATTTCTTCCCCAAAGCAGCTTACTCCAATCACAGGTTTTTCTTGAGTACTCTTGGAATGGAATTCTGCCAAGTTCAACAACTGTCCCCTGACACTGTGAGCTAAAATAAATTCGTCCTTTCTTCAATTGTTTCTGTCCACTACTCTCTCATGATGAGAAGAAATCCCAGGTGCTGTGTGCTGTTGTGACCTTCCTTTATCAGCTCTCACTGGCTCACTGCTTTGGTATGTGACTGTATCAGCTCTCACTGGCTCACTGCTTTGGTATGTGACAGTACCCTGCTTCATAGTCAGGAGCCCTGTCTCTCATGGGATCTTTCTTAACCTTCCTGTCTAAGTGTGTTTGTAGCGAGATGATAAGGAGGACCCATTTCCATATAGGACAATCTAGAACATTCTAGCAGCTTCTAGATGGCCATCGCAACCTCACAACTTCCAGCGTGTGCTGTCGCCTGCCTACAAGCGTTTAGCCATTCTTTTCTTCTGTTAGGGTCTGTCTTGCTTATGTAGGCTTCAGACTGGACCACAAGACGCAGAAACAGCATGCTTCCAGTTCATCCAGAGCTCATATTTGTAAAGTCAAATGCCTATAGCACATTTTATATTTCTAACCAAACCCTGTTTGATAGGTTGTCACTGGGCGCTTCAGCTCAACATATTCCCATGGGACGGAATTGTTGTAGGAGACATTGAGGACAGTCCCCACTGATGGCACTGGATGAGCAGAATCCAGCCATCAGTTTCAAGCACTTTGCTTCTTTCTGTACACATGGACTTAGTTGCTTCAAAACACTGAAGTGAACCCTGCTCTTCTATCCACAGCCCCCCAGAAACCTAGTTAAAATCCACTCAATTCAAAGAAGTCCCCCAGAAGCCCTGTGTTATTGTAAATATAATTTGTGCTAGCCATTAACATTGCTTACATACAAAGAGCTTAAATTTAAGCAATCTATGCATGAGTTATTTGAACAACTGAACTGCTGAGGGGTAAAATTAAAATAAATGTATTTAAATAAAGGTAGGCCATGTAAGTAAAGAAAAATGTAATTCAAATTCACAGTTTTATGAAACTGTATTATGCATGTGCATTCCACTGCCAAAACAATCTGAAGTGGGCCATAGTTACTTTTTAATGTCTTAGAGAATAGTGATAAAGAGCAGTTAAGCAAATAAAAACTCTTTGGCTTGAGTATGTAGGAAAACTCCAAACTATGGGAATGCAGGGTGACTTAACTCCTATGCCTTAAGACTAATCTTCCATGTACCAAGGAAATCAGTCAATATTTTACATTACATTTTCCTTTGATAATTTTGGTGTACTGAATAAGATGTTTCTGTATTGTTCTTTTTACATTTTCTTGTCTGATTTGATTTTGTCAATGTCACCTATACATTTTTCACAGTGGATTTTCTCTTTTACTTTTTCTTTTCTATTTTCATATGATATGTCTTTTGATAGAGTTTTAAACCCTACCACATGCACTCACTGGTCATCTGCTTAGTTTAGCTATTACCTTTTTCTCTACTTACTTATTCAGTATAAACTTCCCTGTGTCCTCTTCCCATTTCTTCATCAGAATGACCACTTTTGTATTTCTCTTTTCCCAATTCTTCTGAAGACAATGTTACTGAGTAGGTTTTGTAATTTTTGATCACATGAATATTAGCTAAAATTTAGTTATTTCAAATGGTAAACTGAATTACTCCCTTCACCATTCCTGATGGAATCCGGAAGTTCCTCGAAGCCTCTCTCAGCCCTTTGTCAGTGTTGCTTTGTGTTTTGCATGGTGGGGGAGCAGGTGCAGCTGAAAGACATGCAAGAGCTTCTTTCATGGACAATCACCCAGAATTCACTATGTTATGATCACTGAGGATTCACCATATTTCAACATTCCCTTGCCTCTCTGTACCTACTGCACTAGGACACCAATTTTATAGGTGGAATTGGAGGTCTCTACTTCTAATCCAGTTTGCTCTCTGTCTTTCACCATGTTACTACACCGCCTCCTGATGCTGCTCACCAGTGCTGTAGTTGATCCACTTATTTATTTTACTGGTAGGTGTCAATGTATGCCACAATAAAAAGCTACACTGTATGCTCAGTCCATCATCCCAAAACTGGGCCACTTTTAGTGGTAGTGATGGTGGTGGTGGTTTTGTGTTTGTGTGTGTGTGTGATTAAAAATATTAAGATATAATACAAAATAATGTCTTTGATCACAGCATTTTCATATACACATGTCATTATACTTGATTCTTATTAATTTTCTTCTAAAACTCTCCCTTGCTTCTCCCCTGCCCCTTTCTTGCTGGCTATCTTCTTCCCAAATGGTCTCCCTCGTCTTCTTTCCTTTAATTAAATTAATTAATTAACTAGTTAATTAATTAATTCTGGTGGGTAGCATTGGCTGGCCTGAAACTCACCATGCAGAGCAGACTGGCTCCAACTTATTAAAATCCACTTGTGTCTACCTCTTGGTAGAGACATCATCTTTTGCTTCCACTACACACATATTACATTATTCTCTTTTCTCATTCCTCTTGTTGAAAAAAATTTTGTAGTCCTCTCCTCTCTCTTGCTCCCCTTTCTACTTTCAAGGCTGCCCCCCTTGGCCCCCTCCTCCCGACCCCCGTGTAGGAATGCATGTGGAGGTAGGTCAGAGGACAAGCTAAAGGGAGTGGTTCTCTCTCTTCACCACGTGAATCTGAGCTTGTTGTCAGCCTTGGGAGACAAGATCTTTCATTTGTTGACTCATCTCTTCAGTCCCTAACTTAATTTTTGTAGGTCAAATGTGTCTAGAAATTCATCCATTTCCTCTACATTTTCAACTTTTTCTAAAATATTAGTTTTCAAAACATCCATTAAGAACCCTCTGGAGTTCATTGGAAGAAAAACAAGTCAAAATGAATGGAGAGAAAAAGACAACTAGAGAGGTATGCTATGGCAGAGAAGACAGAAAAGTGAAAGAATTGAAAAGATGACGAAAGAAAAGGAAAAACCAAACAAAGATTTCTTAATAATAAGGCATTTCAAAACTATCAGATAAATATAAAGTTGAATGAAATGTTTTTGAAACGTGAAGTTTAAAGCCAATAAAGCAATGTCAAAAGGCTACTGAAAGCGGAGTAAAGGGAAAGAGAGGGGAGGGTGAATTAAAGGGAGATAAAAATAACTAAACAATTTAAACAATGTGGTAAATTAAAAATACCATTTTAAAAGCATAGTAAAGGGAGTGGCCAAAGACACAGAACAAAAAAGAGCTTATTTCTAATTTGTAGAAAATTGGCAGTTTATATCAGACAAGGAAGCCATTTGAACGTGTGATCTCTTGTCTTTCAGTGGTTTATACTTTATTGACTATGTTTTGGACAAGCATATGTTGTCTACCAGAGCTCGCTTCCCTTCCTTGGGCACATGGGTGCTGTTCTGGACACTCTCCTTTGTGTAGTATGTGGCCTCCTTCATCTTACAGTGAGCTTTGCTGGCATCCGAAGGTAAGATGGTTTTTCCCAGTGCACTTGGCTGGGCTGGACCCACCTGCCCTCTTCACTTCTCAGCTTGTCACTGCCTGACCCTCCTAGGCTCAACTGGCACCAGGTTGTGATTATCCTGACATCTTGGTAGATTAAACTTTAGCCTGCTTTCTTGTGGCTGCTGTCAACTGTGCCCTGCAAAACGTATAGTAGGTCAGTGTCACACAATAGACTCAAAAATGGCACCCAGTTCCTGCTTTCCAAGTCATAGCGACAAAGCAGGACTTCTGTTCAACTACCAACTTATCACCAGAGAATTATTACCATCTCACCAAACCCACGGTGAGTATTGAGGCTTCAGGGTTGGGGGGGGTTTGGCTTTGTACTGAGATCTAGACAGATTCTTTTTATCAGACCTACATGGCTTGCCTTTTGCCTTTTGGGAGAGCCTTCCCCTTCTCCATTTGCAATGAGCCACACAGCTGCAACCACGCTCAGTGTGGCTTCCTTTTCTCTGTGTCATCTGTCCTTTACCCAACTCTCTCAGGCATCCTCTCTGTGCTTTTGTGAATCCTGGAAGCATTTCTGGTCCTTCTCACTTTGCCACTAAGCCTAGTCTCCCCTGGTCTGACTGCTCTTCCATAGTCACAAGTACAACTTCTATTTGCCACCTTACCCAGAATGTACTACTTGCTTAAGAGCCTTTGTAGGCTGTGAGGTATGGCTCAGTGCTAGACAGCACACCCAGAACTGACAGAACCCTGGGATAGATTCCATCACCACGGGGGAAAATAATTGATTGTTATTATTATTTTTTAACCACAGCTCCCAAAAGCATTAGGAGAGATGGCAGAGTTATCACTAAACAGATAGAAGCCACTTAGGGATATGACTTTTTATTTTAAAACATCCGGTATTTTCACATTCCATACTCTCATAGTCTAGAAAATAGGACACAAATCTAGGACTCAATCAATGCATTTTTAGTCTCATTCAATACTGAACCAAAGAAAACATGTCTGACAATCATTTATTTTATTTTATTTTTATTTTTATTTTTATTTTTTGCCAAGTGAGCCGTCTTATTGACGTCCCACCAAATGAAGGTGTAAAGCAGCAAAGCCATTTGTGCAGAGAAAGCAGAATGATCCAAGCGGTGATTTCAAAGCATGGAGTGAGTTTGCTTGCTTTACTGTCTTCTGAATATAATGCCAGGTAACACTGAAATTAATGAGAAATGTAAGTGACTGACCTCAAAGGTACTTGGCTGGTCAAGCTAAAATACAAAGCCTCAATATTATTATTCAGAAGATAGATTAAAGAAAGCTGCAATATAGGCTATTTTATTCATTTTACAATATATTCTTTAAATTTTCTATTTATTGTTTATAAGATCGTCCTGGGATATTATGGAGTCTTTATTGTGCTCAGTGGTCTAGTGAGAGAAATTTGGGGAATGAGTTCTGGGCCTATTCTCTGCTGTTCCAGCATTTAAATAGTCTATGAAATACTGGTGGGTGAGTGGCTTTAATCTAGAAGCCTTCATAGCTCATTCTGTGGGTGTCTGCCTCTGCATACACCACTTCAGATCTTCATGTTACATCATCTTCTCTTTTCCAGCTTTAAAAAATATTTCAGCAGAAATCCATTAGATAATATTCATTTCAAAGTCGAACAATCCGTGTGGATGGAGTTGCCTCTAATTCCTCCTCTCAGTAGTTGCTTGGCACGGGATGAATTGTTTCTCTCCTCAGTGGACACCATGATTGCCATTACATTTGGGGCATAAGCAGCCCCCTTGCCTATATGTTTATAATCATGCACATGAAAGTTATTGATGAACTGTAATGTAGTTTTAAAAATAATAATCTTGTCTATGTTAATAGTATTAGCATATTACATTGCCAACATTATTATATTCTATAAATAATGAGAATGAAAACCAATCTCTCTCTCTCTCTCTCTCTCTCTCTCTCTCTCTCTCTCTCTCTTTCGCTCTCTCTCTCTCTCTCTCTCTCCAGTTCTACTGGAAAAGAAAATACTTTCCAAGAAAAGTTTTCTAGATAACTTCAATCACTTTGAATACTTTTGCCTTAAGAATTTGGTGGGACAGAGTGATGAGAATGATTTTGATTAAGTTATATATGTATGAAAATTTAAAAAAATAAATAAGGTAAATAAATACAAAGTATTTGGTGCCATTTTTTAGTACCAGGTTAAGTAGTATATTGAAAATTTCATTTAAAATTATTTACTAATACTATATAAAGTACAGTTGGTGACTTCATATACTATTTGATATTCTGACACCAGCTGATGTGGAGATATGGGGCTCTGTGACATTTTAAAAAAGGATGAGCTCTGGGTGCTTTTGGCCATGCTAGGAAAAGTGATGTATCTCGATCCTTGTAATAGGCTGGAGGTTGGCAAACATTCTTTAGAGGAACTTGGTACATTGTGTAGAAACTGATTGCTTGAGTAGAGTGGTGTGCATTCTTTATTATTATTATTTTCACTTAATTTTTAAAGTACATGTGGATGTTTTGCCCACATGTACATGCAATGTCTGCAGAGACCAGAAGAGGGTATCAGTTCTCCTGGAACTGGAGTCACAGATAATTGTGACCTCCTCATGAATGCTAGGAATTGAACCCTGGTCCTCTAGGAGAGTAGCCAGTGCTCTTAACTGATGAAACATCTTTCATTTTTTATTATTTGAATACTCATGGAAGTCACCTTTCAGGTATCCTCTCCAGTACTTGAAATTGGCCCCACACTAGCTCTTTCTTTAAAAACGCATAGAATCAGTCTATGAGTTGTGTTAGGACAGGAATACAGGAAGACTAAGTGTTCCTTCGACCTCTCTCCCCATCAAAAATGTAACAAATGATTTGTCCTATGTCCAAAATTTTTATGTGAACTAAGGCTTTTTGAATTAGAAAATATTTTTAGGGTATTAATTTATAATTCTTATACCTTGATTCTACCACAAATGGCGATCCCCAGAAAGGTGCCTCTACAGAGGAAATAAGGTCAAGAGGTACAGGAGATGCTTTGGAATGAACACTCAAAAAAAGGCAGAGAAAAACAAAACAAAAACCATTCGAGACAAACAAAATCTGGACTTGTTAGTGAAGAGGGGGAGATAGCAGTCTGACTTAGTTGTTTCAACAGAGTGGTCTCAACCCGGGCTAGGGAAGTTTAGAGGCAGAGTAGTCTTCAAGCCATCTGATGATCGATAAGGTTGAATCCTTCATGTTAATATATTATACTTCTTAATTTCTGCTAGGAATATTTTTGAGTTTTCAATAATATAAAATTATATATAATTAAATTTAAGTAATTTTTATTTTATTTTTAAAAATTATTACCATATGATAATACTATGAAAGAGTTTCATTCTTGGAACCCATACATGCATATAACACACTTCAATCACTTTGAGTACTTTTGCCTTAAGTATTTGATGAGAAAGGATGATGAGGGTGATTTTTGACTAAAGTTTATATACGAAAATTAAAAGAAAATAAATAAGATAAGTAAAACAAAGTATTTGATGTAGTTTTTAGTACCAAATTAAGTAGTATATTGAAATTTTCATTTAAAATGATTTACTGATTCTGTATAGAAGTACAGTTGGTGGTTTTATATAATAGTTGATGTTCTGACACCTTCCTGATGTCATGTATGTGTATAGTAGATTTTTGGTAAAAGTTTTAGAATTTTCATGTTCCATGATCTTTTTGGCTATCATTGAAGAGAATTTTAGTTATTTCAAATCTATATGACTTTTACTATTTTTGGTGCCTGGTTGCAATGGCTTGGATCTGAAGCATGAGAAGAATTATAAAAGTTGAAGGTAAAAGTAGTCTTTCTTTTCCTTACCTGATCAAATAGAATCCAGTCTTTTATTAAATAGAATCTTAGTGAATTATAGTAAGCAAATTAAAGTCAGAGAGCAGCAACATGTAAATTGTACATGCAGGATGAGTTGTTTAGTCAAAGCCATATACAGTAATACACTGCCCACCATTATTTTGTTAATGACAGAGGACCTTATAACACTGTCCTTAGAAAAGCACATAACAAGTCATAAGGCATCTTAGACTGTGTAAGGATAGCTTATTATGGTCCCACCATAGCAAGAATCACCCTTGGTTGCATTTTTCAGACTGTATCCTTGTCCAAGTGACATATGACATGACACATGACTACCCATTTGAAATTTGTCACAACCATGAACAACAGTAGTTGAAACAAATTATACAAATTTCTACTTGCAGAATTGAGGTGTCATTGATATCATATGTAAATGAGGAGTGCAGAATCAAATTATAAATAGAGATTCAAAAGAGACATGTTTTGCATCCTCATGGAATGCTTTTCCCAAGGTGATAATGAAAAAAAACCCCAATCCTATATTGTATACAAAAAGCGCAATGGCCTACAAAAATAACTGCAGAGAGGAGAATTAGGCATCTCAAAGAGATGCCCACTACTGATATTCATGCAGAGAGACTCATGCTTAGACTAGTCTACAAATAAGCCTAGCAGAGCTAAAGTTTGCTTGGATGTCATGTTGACACTTAGTGTTATACTCATAAAAGGACCTTATCTTCTATAATATCCAAGAGCCATGCATTGCTGTAAAAAATGACCAGAGGAAGTCTTATTAACTCTGTTGTCTATCATCTATCATGTGGGCTTCTTAAGATCTCTGTTGTAGAATCCTGAAGGGTTTGGTTTTCACCATATTCACAGGCATGGTTGTATCTGCCTCCAGCTTCTCCCATGGCTGCTCTTCATGAAAATATCAGTGTTTATTCTGCAGTTGCAACCACCCAGGCTTCCTGAAAGCAGCTCCTCCAGTGCCTGAACCTGTGCAGGCATTGCCATTCTTGCCTGGATGCTTCAGGGGTCATGCCAAGCCTCACGAAGTCTTTGCCTGAGTCACGTCTCTTCCTTGTCTCCTTCTTCTCTCCATGGCTGTCACATGGGGATGCTACTCTCAATATTTCCCTCATCTTTGGCGTTTCTCAGACCTTCTTCAACCTGTCAGATCACAAACAAGCAAACAAATACCCAAAGTTTTCTTTTTCTTTGCCAAAATTACTAAAGCCTTCTGTAAATTACTACATGCAAATGGATGTGTGCATGGGTCACCCTGAAATCAGTTATAAATACATTTGGCCCAAGTTCGAAACCTGGCTGTCTAGTGATCCCTGACTACAATCTGTCAGTTGGATGTTTCTGCTGTATAATCAACCCACTGTTATATATTACAATTAATAAAATGTGTGTTGGAAGACACTGAAATGATTACAGTGAACAAAAATGTGATCACATTGTCCCTTCTGTTTAGACTAGCTTCTACTTTATGGGACCTTTTGTCTCATCATTTATTTTCCAAATTAATTAAAATCCAGATCATTGCATTTTAGGCACAAATATTTGTCCACTATATTTAAACACATAAATATTCCCTGCCTGGCAGTTAGCAGTAGACATCCAAATGGAAGCAGAATTTGAGCTGGCTGTGACATTATGTGCAAAGGAGAAGTGGAGAGTTGAATCATGCATTGAGATTTCCAGACATTCAAACATAACACCCTCTCCACAAGCCCAAGATGAGCATTCAAAAGCCCACACAGGACTGTGGGTAGCACTATCACTTGTAATTACACTCTTTATGCCCTAATGCCAAGAAAGATGATTTTGGATGATGCTGGATAATGCCTGGGAACATCAGTATCCTATGATTATGAGGCATAGTTACCCCTCGATCACTCTTGAGATCTTCGCTCTCCAGCATAGTCAAATATCATCCTGTGTGTCATTTTTACTAAGTTGGCATGGTAGAGGCTGAAGCGAAGACACCATCTCATTATTTTATCATTTCTTAAAAGAGACACAATAGTTATTACTCTTGTAATTCATTGCAGCCAGGAGCATGATGTCTCCTTCCAAAAAAGACAAATTTTCATTTACAAGACATTTTTCTGAAACCCTGTGCTCATTTATCATACTGGAAGGTTTGGTGAATAAAGAAGTTTAAAAAATTCAATAATTAAGTTTACTTCATCTCTGAAAATTTAATAAGCTCATCTATCTCGCAGCATATAAACATAGAGCATATGTAATTCATCCTTCTGTGCAAATTTGGCAGCAGTACGATTATAAAGGGGTTTAATTCACCACTGTGTTGAAACCTCATGAGTTTTAAGTCTACTCCTTCAAACCGTTAGCTTTACGAGTCACGTGAGAAAAATCCGAGAGGAGAATACACTTGGTGGAATCACTTGAAGTGGGTTTGGCTAATGGTTGGATGCGGCGGTGTTTTGCAGAGACTTTTCATTAGCTCTGAGGATAATGAAAGCGTCATCAGGCTAGGCATCTTTAACTGAGCTTGGGGAACCAGTCCCCAGCCTGGCTGTGGATATTTCCACCCTGAGAAAAACT
This sequence comes from Mastomys coucha, assembly GCF_008632895.1. Taxonomy (NCBI): domain Eukaryota; kingdom Metazoa; phylum Chordata; class Mammalia; order Rodentia; family Muridae; genus Mastomys; species Mastomys coucha. The sequence goes on along the minus strand of NW_022196905.1, from coordinate 174,048,521 downwards.
GCCTTGGTCCAGATCAGATGGCGAGAGCAGCTCATTTCCTGTCTTCTCATCAAGAACATTTCAGCCTCATTTCCTAGCGGCTGATTGGATTCCTATCCCTTCCCCTTCTTTCGGTTAAAATTGGAGCCATTTTTCAAGGTCTGGCTCAGGATTCTCCTCTGCAACCTTCTATGATCCTCTAAGCTTGATTTAATGTCTTCCCCTCTCCTCCTAACAGCATTTCTGGTCGACATTGTCATTTGACTCTTCACTGTGTGCTACTTTAGGTCATCCATCGTGGTTTCAAACCAATTTGTCTGATTTTTCTCAGTTAGACTGAACAATCTTTGGGAGCAGTCCCTGTTTACTTCGTGATTCAGTGACCCAGTGGCTTGCATGGGGGGAATTATTACATGCTGAGAACCTGGAGTGAAAAGACTCACCAGACGATATCCCTATCCCTGTTCCAGGCTGTCTCAGCCTATAGCATGCCTTCTTGAGGCTTACTTTAATTCTTGACATCACGGATAGGGCTGCAGAGTCAGGTAAATTCAATTCCTAGGCCTACCATTTATAAAATGTTAGAGGAGATTTCTTAATTTCTACTTGTTGAGGTTTGACTCTGTCTATGTATTGTAATGCTAAATGCAGGCCCCTAAGACCTAGTTGCCACAGACGTGAGAGAGTCCCCAGATAGACCCAAGGGGATGGTATGTGACCTTGTCCCCAAGTTATTTCTGATTGATCTGCCAATTTGGAAATAAAATACAGTAATATTGCTATAAGGATGATACTAACTCATGCCTAGCAAGCCCATTATCATGGTTCTAGGAGCTTAAGCAGCATTAAACAACAGTGTTGCTGCTATTGATGTTGAAGCATGGTAAATGTCCAGTGGCACTGGTCAAGGGAGACAGTAATGGAGCTGGTCAGCCAACAGTCAAAGCCATGGAGTCACACACAGCGGGCGAGCTCTCTTACTCGGTGTAGGTTAGTGTGAGGAGCGAGAGAAGGTGTAGATGAGGGTTACATCATCAACAGTCTGTAGTAGTAACAGAAGTTAGGCAACAATGGACAGTGGGATTTCTAAAAGTATGACTAGATTTACTCAAAAGAAGTCAGGAAAGAATGGCTGGGGAGTGAGACGCAGACAAAGGGTTGACGCTTTCTTTGGCTACTTGTAAAGCTTTGCTCTAGAAGCAAAAGCTTAAAGTCTCTTTTGCTCTTGTTTGGTAGGGTCTTCTCCCCCCTTTTTATTGAATATAGATATATTTTTATACAATACATCCTGATTATAATTCCCCTCCCTCTGCTCCTCCCAGTTCCTACCCACCTCTCCTCCCACCCAGAATTACTTTCTTTCTGTCTCTCACTATTTAGAAAAGGCCAGGCTTCTAAGAGATAATGACAAAACAATAAAAGTGAAATAAAAGATAAAACAAAAACCATCGTCTTGAAGTTAGACAAGGGAAACCAGCAGAAGGAAATGAGTCCAAGAGAAGGCACAAGAACTAGACACCTACTGGGTCCTACACTCAGGAATCCCACAAAAATACGAAGCTAAAAGCTATAATATATACACAGAGGATCTGGTACAGACCCATGCATGCCCTGTGATTATGAACCCTGTGGGTTCATATGAACCTTGCTCCATTATTTTAGAGGGACTTGCTCTCCTGCTGTCCTCCATCCTTCCTGGTTCTTATATTCTTTCACCTGCCTCTTCTATGGGGTTCCCTGAGCTCTGAGGAGAGGGATTTGATGGAGACATCCATTTAGAGCTATGTGTTTCAAGGTTTCTCTCTGCATAATGGCTGGCTGTGGTTCTCTACACGAGTTGGTTCCCTTTTCTCATCTCCATGCTTTTGTAAACCCAGGACAGGACCACCAGGATAACTCAAGGTCATTAGTGGCTTATGTGGTTATTTTATTTATTTTTATTTATTTTTAAATTTTTATTGGATATTTTCTTTATTTACATTTCAAATGTTTTCCCCTTTCCAAGTCTCCCCTTCAGAAGCCCTCTATCCCATCCCCCTTTACTTGCCTCTATGAATGTGCTCCCCTCCTCCTGTCTTCCCACTCTGAGTGGCTTATTTCTTATCTCTGTAGACTCATTCTTACTGTGTCTCTCAACAGCATGCCAATCAAACTGACTACTATCATATTGCCAAATGTTTCTCGGCTTCTGTTTGCTGTTGGATCATCACTCTTAGTACACGCCACCCCCTAGCCTTTTCTCAATCTTTTATTCCCAGATTTTTCTTTCTCCTATATTTAATATGTTGGCACTCCCACATATTCTATGCGATCCCCTCTTTTCTTCTCTCTGTATTCTCTCTCTAGATCTTTTTTTTTTTTTTTTTTTTTTTTTTAACCTATCAGGTGGTGTTTAGGATTTGATTAACCACTTTCACACTGATGGCTTTTTAAATCTCTAGTATCTGGCGAGGGCTTTTCTCAGAGCTTAAACCTATAGGTTCTGTTAATTTCTGTTAAGTGTTCAAACTTAAACATCGTTAGAACACAACTTTCATTTTCTCAAAGCTCTCCAGATTTGTTCCTTCTCCCACATCTTAACTTTCGAAGAAGGATTCACCCATCATCTGTTGGTCAGGGGCACATTGTCTTTGGTATCTCAGTTTTAATCCAGCTTCCTACTGAGACTCCCGAAAGCTGTGTGCATCTGTTTCTGAAAGCATATGGACAGCATGGTTATTCTTCTCCTTGTTTTTCATTGTTTGCTTCCCCACAGGTCAATCAATGTTGCCATATCCTATTATGTCTTGGTTTAGAATATGTACCCACAATCCTCAGTATTTTGCAGTCTTGGATCAAAGTTCCTGGTTTTCCTACATAAGGCCAACATTACTCCTTACGAGTAGAAATACAGTCCACAAAAAGCTGGGCTTATAGAATCCATTGTGTGTGTTGATTATAGTTCCAGTTCTAATGACATTTTGCTAAGGATATTATAGCATGATGGCTTGAAATACCATTTATAATAAATTTCATGATTATTATATATTTTGAGAACTTTGTACACGATCCCTGTATCTATATCACTTCCCTTCTCTCCTGTTTTAACTCTTCCCATGACTCCATTAATTCATAGACTCCTCTTTAATTGTCACCATTACACATAATACATGCATACACACACATGTTGTGCACACATGTATCTATACCTTATTGAGTCCATTTAATATTGCTCTTATGTACATGCAGTCAGGGCTAAACCCTTGCAATCCTATATGGGAGCTCATCCCTGGAGGAAGCCAGTTTCCCTTTCTCCCATCAGCCATTGATCCCTTGTAGCTCTTCACGTAGGTGTGGGAACATGTGAAATTTCCTCTGTCTATGTTTCCATGCCAACTGGTGTTGTTGCTGCACTGGTCTTGTTAGAATATGTCCCACAAATCCTCAGTGTTTTGCAGTCTTCGGATGAAAGTTCCTGGTTTTCCTACATACAGCTAACATTGCTCCTTCCTACTAGAAATGCAGACCATGTTGAGCTGGTCTTGTTCAGGTAGCTATATTGTTGAAATCTTAGGGCTTTGTTTTACCTCTCATGCCTAGGAGACACTCTCCAGCAACAGATGTCCCGGGCCTTTTACTCTTCATACTTTCTTGCCTCCTCTTCCCCAGTGTTCCCTGAATCTTAGGTGTAGGAGTTGTATTACAGATGTATCAGTTGAGGCTGGCCAACCCATAGTCCCTTTTTCTTTTCATTTTGACCCGCTGTGGGTCTCTGTAGTAGACCATACCTGTTGCTAAAAGAAGCTCATTTGATTCAAGTCAAAAGCTACACATCTTTGTGGGTGTGCTGATTAATTTTTTTTTGTCAACCTGATACAAGGTGAGGTCATTAGGGAAGAGGGGACCCAATTGAGAAAGTGCCTCTATCACATTGACATCACGGACAAGCCTATCGGGTATTTTCTTGATTAATGATTGATGTGGAAGGGCCGAGCCCACTGTGTGAGATGCTACATCTGGGCTGGCTTGCATAAGAAAGCAGGCTTTAAATTTAGTAAGCTATGGGGACCAAGACAAGCAGCATTCCTCCGTGGTCTCTGCTTCAGTTCTGACCTCTAGGTTTCTTCCCCTTCCTTCATGATGCTCTGTAAGTTGTAAGACAAAGTAATCCTGTTTCCTCTCCAAGTTGCTTTCAATCATGGTGTTTATCACAGCAATAGAAATCAAACTAGGACAGTAGAGATAAATTTAAAGATCTAGAATACAGTTAGGAACTGTACTGGTTTATGGAAATGTCAGCAGTATATGGGAATTATGCAGACTTCAGAAAGTCGGGGGTGCCGCCAAGCTTATAGTAAAACACCACTCTAAAATTTGACCCCTTTTAAACCTGATCTTCCACTTCCTGGAGGAAACTAATTTCAGCACTTGCCTCTGTGCCTTTAACCCTTTAGGGTAGGCTCCATGTTTGTGAATCAAGGATTTCCATGGTGACTGACTGACTTCTGGGTGTCACTGCCTTCCTGTGCTAAGGGCTTTCTATCTTCTCCCATCAACCCTACTATCCCTGCCACCTTTAGCATTCAAGTACACCCATAACATCACAAGTTTCAACCAATGTTAATTTTGTTATTATGATTATGGTGCATAGTCAGCTGGCCCGCACCGGGTACTATATTTCATTTTCTTTGTAGCTTATTTTCTGGAGCAAAGAATATTCTCTCACTTTATTGTGCCTTCTTCATTTCTCTTTGTTGGTTATTTGATCAGCTGCATCCTTTACACATACAATATAAAAATCTCAGTATGGATGCATTTCTGTTTTTATTTCTTGATAGTCCCTTCAGGAAACCTTCACCTACTGCTGTAATCTTAGTGGATTCCCTTCTAATCCTGCAGCACTACTACCTTGGGACACTTCCTTTCTCTGTCCTGGGGACTCCCCCTACCCTGTCCCTTGATTGCTGGTAGAATTACTACACTTCCCCAGCACAGTTTCTTAGATTACACCTCATTTGGTGGATTGCATTATCCAATAATGTCCTGAGGAAGGGGTCAAGGGAAATAATATTTTGGAGGACCTGAGTGCCTGAAACTACATATTATATTGTCACATTTGATTAGTAGCTGAGTTACATATTAAATTTTAAATTAAAAAAATCCCTTTTGTCAGACATGCTCTTTCCTATTGTCTTCTATTTCTGGCATTTCCACCAAAAAGTCTAACAATTCCAGGACTTTTCAATTTTGTGTGTGATGTTTTTTATTTTTCTCTCTCTCTTTTGGAATTTCTTCTCAATATTTTGAAATTTCACAATGTTGCACTATGACTTGTATCTCCTAAAATTTCCTTTCTTGTCTCTAATTAGATCATTGAACCCTGGAAAAATCACATCATTATGGAAAGTATTGTTTTTTAAGAATATATTTTATCTATTATTTGACAATTTTGTACATGTATACAATGTATATGGTGCATACCAACTTCCAACTCCCTCTTGTCATATCTTCTAGATAATTCTAGTATATCCCCAACCTTTATGTCCTCTTTCATCATTTTTATTGTTGTTGTTATTTTGAGATAAAAATCTCACAAAGTAGCTCTTACTGGCCTGGAATCCACTATGTAAATAGGGCTGGCCTCACACAATACACACACACACACACACACACATACATACACACACACACACACACACACACACACACACACACACACACACACTTTTATAGCCCATCTAGTTCAGTTAGTGCTGCCTGCTACAATACTGGCTGATCTTGTTGACTTGACCATGGACAGGTCTTTTGCAGGCACCTCTAGCTCCTGTGAGTTCATGAGTTCAATAGCCATGCCATATCCAGAAGAAAGCATTTCAGCAGTCTTCCCTGTCCTCTGGCTCTCAGATTCTTTCTCCTCTCTCTCCTACTATGTTCTTGGAGTCTTGGGATGGTTGACATATATGCCCTATTTGGGATTGAAGACCCAACAGTCACTTATTTGCAACACATTGACCAGCTATGAGTTTCTTCATTGCTTTTCATTACAGCCCAGGGTGAACAGAGCACTAATAGAGAGGCATAAACACAAATATTTAGAAGGCAGTTTGACAACATTTCCATTTGGCAAAATGGAGTAGGTTCTCCACTAGTGCCTATGACCTCCCAAGCCATAGACTTTTGATAAGGTCTATGCTACCAGACATGAATTCTTTCCTGTGGAGCAGGCCTCAGATCCAATCTAAGACTGTTAGTTACCCCCCAAAGCTTCATGTCACTATTGCACCAGTGGTCACATTTTGCCTGGTGTGTGTTAGTATTATAGCAGTTAGAGTCTAGAGGTCTAGCACAAAGTTGATTGTGCTAGATGTCTTTTTTCCCACAGTGGCCCACATAGCACCTTCCTATGGAAAGTATTCTTGTATTACTTTTTCCATAGTGTTTTCTTCTTGGATCCTCTGGTGTATCTTCTGAGTAACTTTCTTAATTTCATCTTTCAACCTAGGCATTACATTTTTATTATTACAGAGTGGTGTGTGGGTAAATAATGTTCAATGTATATTGTAAATACATACATACATACATACATGTCATTAAAATCCAATATTCTATATTTAATTTTTACTGGAAACAATTTTAAATATTTATGTTTGCTTTTATGTTCTCAATTGAGAGAGCTTTAATATTCTTTAATCATTCAAAAATACTAACTGAATACCTATGACACTCTAGGGATTCAGAGATAGGCATACATTTCTGACCTAAGGTTCTTGTTTTTCCGTGAGAGAAGGCAGATAGGGATTTAAGTCCCAATAACCAAGCCAGACATCATTTTGAAGTTTGACTACTCATTATGTTTATAATGTTATGACGAGGTATGACAAACATAATTAGGAGCATGTGTATGTCTATTGGTAGGGATGGATGATTTTGTGAACTTGTGCATTTATTTATTTATATTTTTCCATTCATAATATTTTTATTGATTATTTGGGAATGTCACATCATGAACCCCAACCACACTTAATTCCCAGTCCTCTCTGGTCCACCCCCCAACCCTTCTGACTCACTATTACAAGAAGAGGAAGAGGAAGAAGAAGAAGGAGGAGGAGAAGGAAGAGGAGGAGGAGGAGGAGGAGGAGGAGGAGGAGGAGAAAAGGAGGAGGAGAAGGAGGAGGGAAGAAGAAAGAATAAAAATGAAAGAAAGAATAGAGGTGGGAAGAAGATGGATGGGAAGGAGGGAGGAGAGAGAAGGAAAAGGAAGAAGAAAAAGTAGAAGAAGCAGCAGAAGCAGAAAAGAAGGAGAAGAGGGAAGGAGAAGGATGGGAGGAGGAGGGGAGGAAGGGGAGAAGGAAGAGAAGGAGGAAGAAGAAGAGGGGGGAGGAGGGGAGGAGGAGAAGGAGGAGGGAAGAAGAAAGAAGAAAAATGAAAGAAAGAATAGAGGTGGGAAGGAGATGGATGGGAAGGAGGGAGGAGAGAGAAGGAAGAAGAAGAAGAAAAAGTAGAAGAAGCAGCAGAAGAAGAAGAAGAAGAAAGAAGGAGAAGGATGGGAGGAGGAGGAGGAAGAGGAGAAAGAGGAGGAGAAGGAGGAGGAGGAGGAGGAGGAGGAGGAGGAAGCAAGAAAGTAAGCAAGCAAGCTCAAGTCCGATTTATGTTGCCCATATACTCACTAGAGCATGTTCAAACTCCTGGTGGCCAGCCCTTTAAAGCAAACAGTCCTTCGCCATCTGCAATCCTGCCAAAACCCATCAACACTAAAGCTAAACTTTAGCATCCTTATCCCATTTTTGAAGACTTCTCATCGATGGCTTCTGTCTAGGCTGTTACTTTTTTTGGAGGGGAAGTGCTGGGTTGGGGATAAGGAATCCCTGGGCTTTAAAGCAGATTGCATAGACATTTACCTACTCTCAGACTTTCTAGTACATTCATTGAATTATCTGAAAGGAACATTCTTCTCCTACATGAAACATGCTGGAGCCATGTTGGTTCACAGATTCTTACCTAGTTTTCTTATTTTTGTCAAGGGCTCAGCTAGTGCTTTTAACTGTAAATGAAATTCCTAGATCCTCTTCAGGCCAGTCTCTTTTGTGACTGAATATCCTTTTTCCTCCCAGTGTAGGGAAGGAGCTATTGACGTTGAAAACTTGAAGAAGACACAGGCATGCACCTTGTTCATATACCTGTTGATTTATAGCCAAGCCTATCTATCATCATCAGCTCTACCTCATACCATGTGACATTTTGACTCCCTTTGGGGTCATTGTATTCAATTGGCTTATTGGTTCTTATGTCTTAATTATAACGTATTGCCCTTTTTCTTACCAGAAAGTCCTTTGAATTTATTTTAAGATTTAATGTATTTTAAGACATAGTTCCAAGGTCTAACATGGAAAATAATCAAAACACACTAATCTTAACATCACCAGAGTCCATCCAATATTAGAAACTTGTAAGCATCTACTCTGAGACTAACATGATGCTTGATGCTATAGATCCTAGAAATACAGGACAGACCATTTGACACAAAGTCAATGAACTTGTAATTTCACTTTAACTGTACTGCTAGCTATGTGAGCATGAACAAAACAAATATTCTGACCTCAAATTATTGAACTTTAAAATGGAGCTTGTACAAGTTTGATCTAGACTTCACACTGAGTGGTTCTTTGATAGTTATAAATATATAGGAGTAGAGTAGATGTAGGTGTCAGTAGAAGTGCCATGAAAAGCATGATCCTTGTTCAGTAGGAACTAGAAAACTGTCAACACAGTATTAATGTAAAACGACAACTCTCTTAGACTGCACCTCCTTTTCATATGTATTTTTCCAATTATTCACTTTTAATAATCTTACTAGAGTAAAGCCAAGATCAAATTATTTTCTTGCTCAGAAAATTTACCAGGACCCACGATTTTAATAACTATTACCTTTTTCTCTTACTGCTCTGTCCATGTGGCCAACATGCAAGTTATCACCAGCCAACATGCAAGTCATTACCAAGGATTTCATAGTCCTTAAAAACTTTCATATCAGGAGTATTCAGTGGATAGTAATCATTTGACTAGAATTGTAGAATTGTAAACCAACGAAGATAATATGATGCAGGCCTGGAGAAATGATTTAATGGGAAAAGTACTTGTTATGCAAGCGTGAGGACCCAAGTTCAGATCCCTAGTACCCAGGTAAAAACCTAACTGTGACAGTGCGTGCCCACTGGTTGGAAGCTAGAGGCAGAAGGATCCTGGGGAGGGCTTGCTCTCCAACAGGTCTAGTCAGTCAGTGAGGCGAGCTCCAGGTTCATTTAGAGAGACTCTCTTAATAAATTAGATGGAGAACAGGAGAATAAGACATCTTTACTTGTAGTCTCTATGTGTGCATGCACATGTGGTCACACAGTATGTATACACATGAGTATAATGCACATACATACAGAGGTGGTAGAACTGCCTTTCAGTGTTCAGAGCTGATAAAAACCATTTACTCCTGTTCTATGTTTGTCCTTTCTGCCAGCAGCAATACTGCTCAGATCCCTAACAGCACAATGCCTTCTTAGATTTTGTTGGTCCAAGAACTTTATTGGTGGGTCAGAGCATGAATATCAGATGATGAAGACTTTTCTAATAAAATGACTTGTTAGGAGTTGGAATTGCAGTTATTTCCTGATGACTTAGAGTCTTTTCCTGACTCTCTCTTATGAGACCAATTTAATGAGTAGACTTCTTTGACCTCAATTATTTCATGAGTATATTTCATCTTTCATATGAATATATTTCTACCTATTTATCTTACTGATGTTCCTCTGTAGTGCTAAGATTCAAATAAATGAAGACACTTTGTTATAGAATTACATTTTTCATTATTTAAATATTTTAAATATCTTTGGTTTCAGTTTTGATGAATAATTATACATATTTATAGAGTACAATGCAATGAGTCTACAGACACACTTCTGTCATTATCAAAACAGTAGTAATTAGCATACTCATTATCTTGACATTATGATTTTTTTATGGTGGCACTCCAAGTCCCTTTAGATGATTTGAAATATTCAATGTATCATTTTTAACTATAGTTTCCTCAGTGGGCCGTAGACTTCAGGTCTCATTTCTATTCAACCCTAGCATTTTATCTGCCCACTAACCTCTTTCTCAGGCTCCAGTAACTGCTGTTCTATTACCATCTTCTTGGCGAGTCATGATTTTTAGATCCCATGTGTGACCTACTTTATTTCAGCTACCATAATAATCTCCAGATTCATTCATGCTGCTGCCATGGCAGGAACATGTGGAACAGTACTCTATTATTCACATGTATCACAATTTTTCTTGATCTATTTATTCACAGATGGACATTTGTAGAAATAAATCACGAGAAATGCAAGGGTGATGTGGGAGAAAAACTTTTCTGACACTAACATGGAGAATAATCTAAGCAGAAGGGTCAGGAGCCAACACCAAGGGGGACCAGAGAACAATCTGTGAAGAGGAGAGTTGGGTAATGAGAACCCAGGAACATGAAAAGCCAGCGTTCCGCAGAAGTTCACCTGCCTAAGAGAATAGCTTATTTCAGCACTCTCCTCTTGCTTATTCTTCAACTCACAAATACTTGGTTTTTCAGTTACTATGGAGGCATGAAAAAGAGTGAACATACTGATACGAAATAAAAAATAACTTACTTAAATGGGAAGAAGATGAGAAAAATCATATTCACTTGTTTTTTTTATTATAAGCTATAATTTTCCATGGTTCTTCTCTATGCGCAGAGTATTTATTAAGAAAAACATTTTACCGAGACGTTACAGCCAAATCAGTATTGAAATTAAGTGATCAATGAGTAGTGTAAGACTGGTTGGCCCGTGGTAAATTCTGCAGTATTTTAAATCATATTGGTGAGGCATTTGATAAGCAAACTATTTGCTTTTATACTGGCATCATCGTTCGTTTTGAATAAAGCTAGAAAACAAATAACATAATTTGCATAATGAAACCATTGAAAGTAAATCGCTGTCATTCATCAGAGGTGTCTGTACCATTTCTCCTTACATTTTAAATTCATCCAAATTTATTTCTCCCTTTACCCAACTAAACAACCCCTCTGATTTATCCTTGCCATTGAGTGTCATAGGACGTAAAGTGTTCCATTAGGGGGAGAGGTGGTTTGTCAAGTAAAGTCTACACTGAGTGAGACAGTCTCTCTGATATGTTTTTAATTGGTTTGATTCCCATTCTGCTATTTTAATTTTCCCACATGCCAGTGATGACAAGAGGCCATTTCATTCTTACTTCTCTGGCTTACCAAGGCCACATGTTTGTTTTGTCAAGGGTGGTCTATCTATCACTAGCAGGCATGCACATCAGTGTATAAGATTCTCTGCAGCCATGAAACTTGTCCAACCACAAGTCAGATGGAAAGTTCACCTAAGAACCTGGGGAGTCACTGAATCTTGTTCCAGGGGTGGGCGGAAACTGTCAGAGATGCATAAGACAGCATGGTTATCTGTGCTGAAGAAACCTCATCTTAATTCAGGCCACCATTATACTTTGGGTTTATGCCAAATATCCATAGGGCCCTTAGACTCAAGATGCCTTTGGATAGAATTCAAATGATCTGTAACAATTCTATGGTTGTTGTTTTTTTTTTTTAATAATTAACAACTAACTGAAATTTAGCAGTTTTTAAAATTATATATGTAGGTACAAACCACAGCCATATTATCCTTGTCTCCAATAGAAATTATAGATATTCTTTAAAATTTACAATGAATTATTTAGAAAATTTTATGATAGATCACTTTTTAGGCAATAATAATGATTAAACTCATGCTTACAGTTTGTTACATAATACATTGGTATATAAGCATGAAGATAAATGAGCATGGTTTGGGATGTTCGAGAAATGGTCCAAAGACTTCAACAGTTGCCTAAAGGGATCAACAGTACACACAAATGTGGAGAATTCCTGACTGCAGTTGTCAGTTTTGGTAGTTCTTTATTCAGTTGTCCTTCCTTGAAGATGAGAAAACTTGGAAAGAAGTTAAAATTACAGTTTTCACTGTAAATGTTTGCTTGAGGGCATAGTTGAAGAAATTAACAGCATTGGGCTTTTTGCATTATGATATGATTTTCAATTTGAAATGATTCAATCATTTTGAAATGATTCAAAATAAGGCCTTTACTAACCACACACACAAAATGGTCTCCTCATATGATCAGCATCATGGGGGTATTGTGACAGCAGTATCCATGAACGTGGTAAGCATTCCCCCAAAACTCCTCTCGGACAGCTTGGCTTCTCTTGACCAGGGTGGAGTCATGTCTACTTCTCAACAAGGCAAGTGGAAAGAATGGAAGCATTATTACTTCTACTATTCATGGTTCTTTTCTCCTGTGGGTAGGAGGTGGATACAAGGTCAGTTTCCTTAAATACAGTAGGATGGCTGACATACTCTGGAGCCTTCCATGGGGGTGAGTGTGGAACGGTTTTGGTCACAAGGCCTAAGATTGATGTAACTCTGCCAAACCTGCTTGGTGGATCAGCAAGTGCAGCGCAGCTCTCAAGAGCCTCCACTCCTGTCATCTGTGGGGAATCTCTCTAGGGAGGCATTGCAGTGCATGTGGTTTAGAGTCTCTCATTAGCATCCTCACCAAAGCTACTCTGCTGTCTACTCTGGAATGGACTTCTTTGTGCCAAACAAGGAACTACAGCCAAAGTATTTTCCACATGCCCTCACCTCCTAGGTTCTTCATAGTGCTGGTACAGGCCAAAGGGCATCATGGAAGTTTTCTTACCCAGCTTGCATTCAAAAGGACCTTTCCCAGTGTGCTGCATAGGTAAAGATGGAAGCTGTTGTCTTTCAAGTACTTCTCGCATTCTTTGCGAGAGTATAGGGCCTTTCCAGTGCTGAGTGACAAACAGAATGCTGTTCCATAACCAGGCCTTCTGCAATGTTAATCTGGTACAGAATAAGTTCATTTTTGGTTAATGATTTTTTTTAATGAGTTCATTATGTTTGATATCTTGACAGTTCTTCCTCATCTGTTCTTCGCTAACTTTTTCTCTAGTTGGTCATCCTAAGACCTTATCCATCTCTTGTCCTTTTCCTCATTGACTGAGTGGAGCTGCTGGTTTGTTATTCTATGTTTATGTGTAATTCATAGTTTCTTGGTTTGTTGTAAGATGATACTCTTTTGGGAGGGTTGTGTATAATATAGTGATCAAGTGTTTGAAGGAAATTTGAAAACTCTATAGTGTTAGACAAACATGTAAATTCTATGTATTACTGTTATGGAAATTATAGCATAGCATGCTGAGTTATAGTCAAGATTTTTTTTTATTAGATGTTTTCTTATTTACATTATCTCTTTTCCCAGGTTCCCCTCAAAAAAAAGAAAAAAAGAAAAAGAAAGAAAGAAAAATAAAATAAAATAAAATAAGAAAAAAATAAATAAAAAAAAAAGACTAAAACAATCCCCCATTCCCTCCTCCTCCCCCTGCTTACCATCTCATCTTCTCCTGCTTACTGGCCCTGGCATTCCTCTACACTGGGGCCTAGAACCTTCACAGGACCAAGGGCCTCTCCTCCCATTGAGGACCGGCTTGGTCATCCTCTGCTACACGCATGCTGCTGGAGCCATGAGTCCCCCCATGTGTACTCTTTGGTTGGAGTTTTAGTCCATGGGAGCTCTGAGGGTACTAGTTAGTTCATATTATTGTTCATCCTAAGGGGCTGCAAACCCTTCAGCTCCTTGGGTCCTTTCTTTAACTCCTTCTTTGGGGACCCTGTACTCAGTCCAGTGAATGACTGTGAGCCTCTACTTCTGTATTAGTTGGGTATTGTCAGAGCCTCTCAGGAGACAGCTATCTCAGGCTCCTGTCATCCAGCACTTGCTGGCATCCACAGTAGTGTCTAGATTTGATGATTGAATATGGGAAAGATTCCCAGTTAGAGCAGTCTCTGAATTGTCCTTCCTTTAGTCTCTGCTCCATAGTAGGCCTCTACAACTCCTTCCATGGGTATTTTGTTCCCCCTTTTAAGAAGGAACTAAGTATCCTCACTTTGGTCTTCCTTCTTCTTGAGTTTCTTATGGTTTGTGCTTTGTACTTTGTGTAATCTAATCTTCTAGGCTAATATCTGCTTATCAGAGAATGTATACCATGTGTGTTCTTTTGTGATTGGGTTACCTCACTCAGAATGATATTCTCCAGGTTCATGAATTTGCCCAAGAATTTCACAACTTAATTGTTTTTAATAGCTGAATAGTACTCCATTGTATAGATGTACCACATTTTCTATATCCATTCCTCTG
>NW_022196905.1:174028526-174033936 GCF_008632895.1 Mastomys coucha | reverse complement strand
ACTATGTCCAATTTCTGGAGGAACCACCAAACTGATTTCCAGAGTGGTTGTACCAGCTTGCAATTCCAGCAATTCCACCAGCAATGAAGGAATGTTCCTTTCTCCACAACCTCACCAGCATCTGCTATCACCTGAGTTTTTTATCCTAGCCATTTTGACTGGTGTGAGGTGGAATCTCAGGGTTGTTTTGATTTGCATTTCCCTGATGACTAAGGATGTTGAACATTTCTTTAGGTGCTTCTCAGCCATTCAGTATTCATCAGTTGAGAATTCTTTGTTTAGCTCTGTACCCCATTTTTTAATAGGGTTATTTGGTTCTCTGGAGTCTAACTTCTTGAGTTCTTTGTATATATTGGATATTAGCCCTCTATCAGATATAGGATTGTTAAAGATCTTTTCCCAATTTGTTGGTTGCCATTTTGTCCTATTGACAGTGTCTTTTGACTTACAGAAACATCAATAGCTTATGCTTTAAGATCAAGAATCGACAAATGGGACTTCATAAAATTATAGTCAAGATTTTAAAAGGATGTTATTGACTATCCAATAAAAAGGGTCATGCTGGTTCTGGGGAGACATAAAACCTACATGATGCAGTAAGAAGTGCACCTGGTAGTGATGTCTAATTGGAAATGGTACCTGGTATATCTCTGTGTTCCAGGGTGAGCCATGCTGTTGCTACATTCTGCCTTGACACAGGTATTATGCCATTGCTGGCAAGCTGATTTCTGCAGCTTTTGTATGGACAACTGCATTAAAGGAGGTGTCAGCACCATTTAGTGCCTCACAGAGCTGTTCCATCTATGTAGTTTCTTCTTAGTAGTTGAAGGAGTTGCTATAGTTTCTCCTCACACAGCAGAGGCATGCTTTGTTTAGTCCGCATAAGGGATGTGCTGGTTCCCACCCCCACTTTTGTTTTTTCAGACATTGTGTTTTCGGTATGGCCTACAAGCCACGTTTTTCAATAAGTACCAAATGTAAAATTCTAGCACCTAATATTGCAGAGTGTGGCCACAAAACATGGAAGAAGCTGAGTATGAATTCAAAAAGACGGTTGTAAGGCAACACTTCCCTTGCCACTTAAATCAACATTGCAGCCAATATATTTTACCTTCTAGTTGATGAGCATTAGTCAGCACTTCCCATGTGCAAATGTTTATATTCCTGCTCATTAGTAATGCCCACCTATACCCCTGGGAGGCACTGCTGCATCCCTTTTCAGCTCTTCTGAGTTTCTGAGCCCAGGACATAGCCTCTCCTACCTCCTCTTTCTTACTAGGCAAGGCCACACAAGCTGGAATAGCTTTAAAAGTATGAAAAAAAGATGAGGAAGAAGAACTGATGCAAACAGCAAACATCTTCTGTTTAAGAAACTTCACAGGTCACATTGTATGACTTCGCCACTTCAGGCTGTCGCATGGCTATTGCTTCCCTAACTTCTGGTGGGCATTTTGGGCTTTGCTGAACAGCAAAGTAGTCAGCATAGGTTATGATTTTGCATGTGTCAAAAAGCTCCCCAGTCCCACTCCTGCATAACAAACATCCTCCACGCCATCTTCCCCCATCTCCATTGGAGTGCCTATTTCAGACTTTGTAAGTCTGAGCTGTTCCTTTAACATAGACAGCAAAGAATGAAGAAGGAGGAAAGAAAGCCGTTCTGGGTTTGTTTATTAACCCTATGGAGTGAGGAGAGGCAAATGCTTTTTTCTTTTTCACCTGAAAGGTGACTAAGATGCAGGCACCAAGAACAAGGAATGACATAATTAGGAGGCTGGCAACTTTTACCAGTACAGGAGAAAGGAGAGTGCTAACAATCACCCACAGTTTAAAGGGGTTGGGTTAACATCCCACTGATTCACCTCAACTCAATGGCAACATTTGCAAACAAAGCCCCTAAACTATTCTTGACATTCATTGAACAATAAAGGCATAAACAAACCTAGAAAAAGTATAGGCCCTAAAGAGCACTCAGGAGGCATTAGGGCCCCTTACATTCTTCCTTCTCCCACTCTTCCAGGAAGTCTGCTGCACAGGGTTTACATTCTGGAGGCATGCCAATGTATATTTATTGTGAATATGATCCAGGTAATGTGCATTATCAGAGGAAAATGAGAACAGCAGGTAACTGCTATTGTTATGGGGAGCTGCGTGAATCCAAAGCTTTCATTGTATCTTTGGTCCAGCTGAGGAACAGTCCCTATGCATTAGTCTGAGTATTGAGTCTGTGGGCTGTCAGTCAACACATGAGTAAAGCTCTTCCTTTAGAGAGTAACTGCTTTTTGACATGAACTGTGTCTTGATGGAGCACACAACATATGAGTTATGAGTTCTGGCCTGGGAGCTATGAAAAATGATTCAGAAAATACAGCCCTGGAAATACCTCTGGTAGCAAGAAGTCCTGCACAGACCTAGCTCTTATTTTTGGTTCCTGCATGGAGCCTTAGAGTGGTACATGACAGCTACCAACCCCATCTCTAATTACTTCCATTCTTGTGTCTTTATACCCCTTGTCTTCTTCATGACAGTATGTAGGGATGAGTGCAGGTTTGGGTAAGGAAAAGGGGGGAATGTTAAGACAATCTCTCTGGGGGTAACTAGAAAGGCACACACTGAATACAATGAGGCAAGATGTTAGCATAAAATGTGTTAGTGAAAAATAGATCTCAAGAGGCATAAACTATTTATGAGGAGTTTTAGTAGCAAACATCCTATAACTATAGACAAGGGGTACGGCTTAGTAGTAGGATACTTTGCCTACCACATTCCAGATCCTGCATTCGATCCATAGCACAATGAATAAAATGGAGACCAAGATAAAAGGTTCATATGATACAGCAAAGGTTGTGAAAGACAGAAGTAACACATGAGTGTGAGACCCAACTCTGAAAGTGTTGGAGGGTTTCGGCTTCATTACCACCTGCTCGATTCTCAATGGATAGGGGAAATGGCATATACCTAAAAAGGAGTTTTAAATATCAACTAGGAACAAAAAAAAATAGAGAAAGAATGAAGTAGGAAATGAATATAAGACTTTAAGGGATTTTTTTTTTCAGCAACCAGTTATGGTTGAAATGGGAAGAACTATTATAAATGTTCACCTAAGGGGTTATTGTGAGGCTTATATGTTTAGATACATAGGTTATTAAAGCTAGAAAGAGCACTAAAGACCCTTTAGTGTATCTATCACTTGACAGAGGGTACTAGAGACCAGAACTGTTATTCCAAAGGTCACAAGTCCAATTTACAGTCACACACTGGAGCTTAAATAAAGGTATTCTGGTTCTTAGTCTAGGATCAAAAGAGTTTCCCTCTCTCCCTCTGGGAAAGCAACCAGAAAACTAAAGGCCAAATGTTGTCTTGAATTGCTTGAGGTCAATCAACATACTGGAAGCGAATGTGTGGCAAGAACCAAGTCTTGTTTCTGGTTCAGAGCATGAGTTTACTTAATATGACACCCTCTATAGTTTCATAGGTTGAGTTCCTTGGGATTATATCACATTATAGGGCAGGGAGTTTCTTTGACGATTCTCTCAGAAACAGAATTGGGTAAAAGAGAAAATTGAGTTGATGTGCAGTGTACGGAAGGTCAGAGGTGATCTGGATTGCTATGAGTTGAGGCACAAAGATCAGATCTTATGAAGTACCTTGAAAGTGACCATGACTTTAGTAAAGATGTTCTTCAGTCATGGAACTTAGATATGACTGGCGGGTGAAGGATGGCATCATGTACAGAAACTGATAGAATTGTCTTGTCATTCCTAATGACACCTGGACAGCATGTTTCAGTCTATCATGTATTCTACACAGATGCAAGTTTCCACAGGCATGCTTGAAATTAAGCTTCTGAAATTCTAGTGGGCTTCTTTTCTAGGGGCGGATATCTCATAAAATTATAATTGATAGCACAAACTGTTGCACTTGCTGAAATATCTAGTTTAAAGTAATATCATTTCCCCCACTCTTTGATATCAAAGAGTGATATCAAGAATGGCACACACTGAATACAATGGCTCCATGGCTTTCCTGATGGCATGACTCTAACCATGTTAAGGTTACTGTAGTCCTGTAGTCTCCTTAATTAGCGTTCTTTTGTATATTTACCAGCTAACTCAGACAGGTACAGCATTTTTCTTTGTGTCTTTTGTCCTATCTAAGAACTATAACTTTATCTCAATGATCAAGGTTCACTAAGACCAGACCTGTATTACTTTCCAAATATCAGTTCCTAGATCTCTGTACTCAATCAAACAGGGGCACAGAACAAATCACTGACTAAAGACTATAGTGCATCAAGCTGGTCCTCTAGCTTGATTCATTCTATAAGCTATTTTATTGCTTTATGGAGCCAGTAGTTCTTGGTTGGCACGATATGTGACTAGTGATCATGTGGCCACGTATCAGGTATTTATTCCCATACTTCTTTGGTTTAAAATGAAATCTTTGGTCTGAGCTATATTTTGTAGGATCTCACAATGATGTATCAGACACTGGAAGTCCTCAAATATTAGTACTAGCTGAGTTAAAGTGGGCAGAAGTATGAATATAATGCTCTTAACATGTACTTATTCCTGTCAAAGTGAAGTACTGTTCTTTCAAGTGGGAATGTCTGTATTAAACACTTGTCTCACTTCCGAGACAGAAAAACCTGATGAAAGCAACTCACAGAAGACTTCTTTTGGGTCATAGTCATTGGCTGTGGTCCATCATGGCAGAAAAAATGTGGCTGCAGACACAATAAGCAGCTGATTGCTTTGTGTCTAGTTAGAAAGCAGTGAAAGCATGTATCCTTATTACATGTTGGAGCATCTTCTGGGTATATAGAAATACCCATGGAAGGAGTTGTAGAGGCCTACTATGGAGCAGAGACTAAAGGAAGGACAATTCAGAGACTGCTCCACCTGGGAATCTTTCCCATATTCAATCATCAAATCTAGACACTATTGTGGATGCCAACAAGTGCTGGATGACAGGAGCCTGAGTTAGCTGTCTCCTGAGAGGCATCTTCTGGGTATATAGAAGATGCTCCAATATGTAATAAGGACACATGCTCCACTATGTTCATAGCAGCCTTATTTATAAGAGCCAGAAACTGGAAACAATCCAGATGTCTGTCAACAGAAGAATGGATACAGAAAATATGGTACACCTACACAATGGAGTACTACTCAGCTATTAAAAACAATGAAGTTATGAAATTCTTGGGGAAATGGATGGACCTGGAGAATATCATCTTGGGGAAATGGATGGACCTGGAGAATATTATCCTGAGTGAGGTAACCCAACCACAAAAGAATACATATGATATGCATTCTCTGATAAGCGGATATTAGCCTAGAAGATTGGATTACACAAAGTACAAAGCACAAACCATAAGAAACTCAAGAAGAAGGAAGACCAAAGTGAGGATACT
>NW_022196905.1:174013612-174027938 GCF_008632895.1 Mastomys coucha | reverse complement strand
CAATGGGAGGAGAGGCCCTTGGTCCTGTGAAGGTTCTAGGCCCCAGTGTAGGGGAATGCCAGGGCCAGTAAGCAGGAGGGGGTGTGATGGTGAGCAGGGGGAGAGGGGAGGGAAGAGGGCATTGCTTTAGTTTTAGTTTTTGTTTTTTTTTGTTTTTATTTTTTTCTTATTTTATTTCATTTTTCTTTTTTCTTTTTTCTTTTGGAGGGGAACCTGGGAAAGGAGATATTGTAAATAAGAAAACATCTAATAAAAAAAAAAAAAAGAAAGCAGTGAGAGGTGAACACTGGCTCTCTGTTCTGTTTTTCCATTTTATTGGGTTCAGAAACCAATCCCATTGATGGTGCTGCTCATGCTCAGGGGCAGTGCTCTTCCCTATCACTTAAACCTCGCTGGAAGTGCTCATGAACACAGTTAGAAGTATTTCTGTGTTGATTCTACATTCAGTCAGAGAGACAATGAAAACTAGCCATCACAAAGATGCAGTGAACTCAACTAGTCACCAGGGGAATGTTTTTCTCTCCTGTAGAGGTGATGGTGATTTTGGGTAGTTAATGTTGCTATCTTTTTCTCATAAACTGAACACTTAATATTTTAGGAGACCATTAGCTTGCACAGCTTAGAGAAGTAGAAGTAACACTACTGAGCCCATCTAGAATTCTGTTCCCAACACTGTGACTATTTCATTTATGCTTTTTCTCAGCACTTGGGAGGTTGACTACAGAAATTGGCTGATGCCAACTGATCTGGTTATATTGTCTCTCTCGTTAGTTAGTACCTCTTGCATGGAAGGGGCTCTCTGGTAAGTATTAATGTTGCTTGTATATCTAATTCAGTGCCTTACAAATGGTGACTTGATGCATATTCTCTTCCCACTTTAGTCTCTCCAAAAGCTGGCTGTTTTCATGGCACCTAGAATATAATTTGGTGCTGGAATCTTAGCAATGTAATATGTTGTCTCCAAAAATGGATATATCTATCAGGAAAAGTGCTTTCTCTTGCATGTTAAGAGGAGAAAACTGTAATTATATACCATTTATTTGGTAGAGCTATCCAAAAATTTCTGAGACAACGGATACCTAAAATGTTCACAGATATAACAGACATGTAAACTTCATGTTTATCTCTCACCCTCTCTGCCCATATATTTTACCTAGATCTACTTTGGACTTGCCATTTTTGAGTAATCTAGGGCAGTTGACATGACATTTTACATATAGTAGAGCAAAAAAAATGTGTGTGATATGCCTAGTTAATCAAGACCTCTTATATTAAATAGACATTATCTACCACATAAACTAACTCAAAGCAGAAACTACACAATCATCTTGTTAGATACAGAAAAGTCTTTTTGACAAAATCCAATATCCATAAAGTCCTAGAGAATATGGGGATACAGTGAGTACATCTCAACATAATGGAAACAATTTTTAAGCAAGCCTACAGCCATATAATAGCTTGTTAAACAGAGGACAACTTGAAGCATTTCCACTAAAATCAGAAACAGGAGGATGTCTTTCTTTCCAGCTCCTGTTCAACACAGAAGCCTTAGCTTAGAGCAATAGAGCAATCCAGGGGGATAAATAGGATACCAATAAGAAAAGTAGTCAAAGTATCAATATTTACAGCTTATATGATTCTGTATGAAGGAGCCTAAAGACTATGCCAGAAAACTCCTAGTGCTGATAAACACATTCAGCAAAGTGTCAAGATACAAATTTAACACACAAAATTTAGTAGTCTTCTTATATACAAACATACAGAGAAAGAGACAAACATACAGAGAAAGAGATCAGGAAACACTTTCATTTATAATAGCCTAAAACATCCTGGAATGAATCTAACAAAGAGAGCAAAAGACTTTAAGACACTTAAGAAGGAAATGGAAGAAGATTCCAGAAGATGGAAAGATACCCCACGCCCATGGATTGGTAGGATTCATTGCATACATGGCCATTCTAGCCAAATCAACCTATGGGTTTAGTAAAATAACTACAAAAATGCCGATGAAAATTTTCACAGAAATGGAAAACAATCTTATGTTTTATGTGGGAATAAAAAAGATTCAGCATAGAAAAAAATCAATCCTGAACAATAATAACACCTGCTTGAGATATCGCCATCCCAGACTGGATTTAAGTCCTGCTCAAAAAGATGAAGCCCATGTCTGGCACTATTATTGGCACCAAGAGCCTGTGGCTAGACAAATCATTGATGCTAGGGGAAGTCCTACTGCTATTATTCTTTTAAATGGATATACTAAAATGGCCCCTAATAACTTACTGTTATACCCACAGATTAATGCACTCTCAACACCCACCACCTAAGTGTTAATTTGTAATGAGACATATGTATTGCACATTCTCTTCCCAAAGCTTAGGAAGCATTGCTAAAGAGGGGCCTGAAACAGGACCCCAAGTGGAGGGACAGGGTTACCAACTCACCGTTAAAATTTGTGACCCAGAATTGTTCCTGTCTAAAAGAAATGCAGGAACAAAAATGCAGCAGAGACTGAAGGAAAGGCTGTCTAGTGACCTGCCCCACCTGGGATCCATCTCATCAAGGAGGTCAGGGCACCAAAGCCTGACACTATTACTGATGCTATGATGTGCTTACAGGCAGAGACTAGCATGCTGTCCTCTGAGAAGCTCTACCAGCAGCTGACTGAGACAGATGCAGATAGTTACAGCCAACCTTTGGACTGAAGTTGGGGACCCCTATAAAAGAATTAGGGTAAGGATTGAAGCAGCTGAAGGGGACGGCAACCTCATAGGAAGACCAACAGTATAAACTGACACAGACCCCTGGGAGCTCCCAGAGGCTAAGCCACCAACCAAAGAGCATGCACAAGCTGGTCTGAGGCCCCCAGCACATATATTAGCAGAGGACTGTCTTGTCTGGATTCAGTGGGAGAGGATGTGCCTAATCTTGTAGAGACTTGAAGCCCCAGGAAAGCGTGATGCCCAGGGCGGAGCATAGAGGGAGCATCCTCTCAGAGGCAAAGTGGAGAGGAAACTGCATGAAGAACTGTGGGAGGGGGGAATTGGAAAGGGGACGATATCTGGAATGCAAATAAATAAGATAATTAAAAAAAGAGGGGTCTGAAAGATTTTAACAGTCAGAGGTGGTAGATGACTACAAGAAGATAGTGTTTTCTGGACATGGAGGCAAGTCGTACATATAAACTCACAGAAGCATATAAAAGACCTGCGTAGAGTCAAGTCGGAAATAATTCCCAGCATGGAGAGGACAGGTGAGTGTGAAGTCCCACTCTTAACAGAACTATTGATAATTGATAATTTCTAGGGTGGAGACAAAGAATCAGTTTTCTTTAAAAATCTAGTCCCTGGTCCATCCATCATACTCTGGTAGAAGGTCACACATCGAAGTATATAGGACAGTTCACGTTAGACTGTCTATTAAAATAATAGGACACAAAGTTGGGTAGGTAATGCATTGGAAGTGTATCTGGGAGGTGTTGGAAGAAGGGATAAATACAATCAAAACCCACTATGAAATTCTCAAAAAGGCTAATTTATTTATTTATTTTTATTTTTATTGGTTATTTTATTTATTTACATTTTAAATGTTATCCCCTTCCCTGGTTTCCCCTCTGCAAACTTCCTATCCCATCCCCCTCCTCCCTGCTTCTATGAAGGTGCTCCCCCACCCACCCACTCCTGCCTTACCGCCCTAGCATTCCCCTATGCTGGGGCATCGAGCCTTCACAGGACCAAAAAACTAATTTTTAAAGTGGGAATAAAATGATCTCTTAGACTAGAGGCTGGGGTGACAGCTCAGTGAATAAAAGTACATTTTGTGCAAGCATGAAGATCTGATTTCAAATCCCCTGCATCCATGTTAAAAAACAAAAGGCAGTCATGGCCATTTGTTCTTATAACCCCAGTGCTGTGGAGTAGAGAAAGGGGGATCACTAGGGTATTCCAGCCATCCATGTAAACCTAGGATAAATGAGATGCCCTGTTTCTAGGCAATAAAGTAAAATATGTTAGAGCAGGACATTCAACATCCTCTTCTGGCCTCCTTATAGGTACATGCACCCATCTACATACTATAAACATGTACATAAAAGGGAAAAACATCTCATAGACTGTATTATAACACAGAAGAAGACTTAATTATTGGACAGATTAGATATGTGTGCCGTTTAAGTGAACGTGAGCTCCTTTATTCTGCTTTCAGGGCTAAGATGTATACATGCTCTATACCTAAGAACATAGTTGCTTTTTGTGTACTTGCAAAGATGCAGAATTCGTTATTGTTGCCTCTTGGGTTTGTGTTATTTATCCATTGCTGTCTACTAGGATTCATATTCATCAGGACAAGTGTTACATGAAGGGAAGATGTGAGGGGGCTCAGCACCCCTGTATCAGGTAGGGACTCTGTAGTGCTCTCAATCTCTACCATTCTCACGGGAATATGATAGCTTACTAGAGATGCCCTACAAAAATACCCATGAAGAGAAGAATAGAGGCAAGACTTGTTAGACAAATCATGAACAAAATTCTTGGGGTTGATTGTTCTAGCAGAGTTTCTCTGAGTTGGGGAGAGGAAACTGGAACTTTAGAACCTGGATTTGGGCAAATCACTACTGGATCTTGGCTCTTCAGGGAAGAACCATGACTCCCAAACTTAGAATAATATATTTCTCATGTGCCTTTATTGACAGGTAAATGCTTATAGAAGCTTCTTGTATGTTTGAAATGAAAGAGTATAAAGAATGGACACAGGAAGAGAAATGACCCTGCCATACTCTAATTACAAAAAGTACCCTATTTGCATACTGAACAGACATAGAATTCAGAAGATGGTACTTGTAGACTGATGTATGAGTCTGGAATAATCCACTTCCCATAAATTGCCCATGTGTAGTTGGAGCTAGCAAGAACTAGTTTCCTCAGGCTGAGTTTGTTTTTCACAGGGCAACAAGTGCCACTTTCCATTAGGAACTCTCTGCAGTTAGAGTACATCCTGGCACCTGCACAAGGGATCTGTGTATCTGTGGACTGAATTAATAATGCACAATCAATAATGATGCTCTCTCTTTAAACATTTGATCTTTGATGAGACTTCATGAAATTATCATAAATTTTTGATTTACGTGTATAGCTGATTGATGTTTCACAAGCTTCTATGTGGAAAAAATTAGATGTGTTTTATTAGAAATTTCAAAAATGATTAAGTTAGTTACAAGGCCTTTGCAGAGATCCTCAGTGTAGCAGAAATTTTCTGTTTCTCTGTCTCTAATCTTTACACATATCACTCACTATGCCTGATACTGTCGATACTATTCCTGAGGAAGATGTGGACAAACCTCTACTCAGCCCCGATAGGGAACCATTGACAGAATAAAATAGCAATGTTGCCACAGTCCAACTTCATGACCAATGAATTTATCAAAGATATTTTCAGGAGTATGGGTGAAGGCAAGCATACAAGAGCAGAAATGATTCAGAGGTAGCTACATGACTAGATGCCTACCCTAGCGTGAGTGACAGCTCTCAGAGCCTGGAACCCTGGAGCACACTTCAGTACTTGCAGGTAGCTCTAAAGGTCAGTGACAATTAGCTTCTCAATAGTTGTCTATCCCCTCTTTCTTGTAGGCAGCCCTCTGGCTCTGAGAGTGTTCCTTACTAGTTGTATAACCTTGGATGTGTTTGGGGAGGGACTCAATGCATCTAAGCATTTTCAAGTTTCTCCTGAAGTTCCTGATGCCAGGAGCATGGCCTTGTGGAAATTTACTAGCTTGCACATGCAGCCCTGAGAGAACTTGTGTAGTCTAACAGTAAGAATATTTCTGGGTGTGGAGGACACTGTGACCGCTGATTCCAGAGACTGAAGATTGCCACCTGGCCTACGGAAACCCCCCTGGGGCTCTTCCCCGCTCCTTGAAGTCTCCTCTGGTTTATGCCTATATTGCCATCCCTGAAGTAAAGTTTTCAGAGCTTGATCAGACACCTGTCTTGCTCTCATTCTTCGTGTCTCTCGTCCCGCCTCAGTCTCTCTCCCCTGCTTTAGGTCCCTGCTGACTGTCCTACGGGTAGGGGCATCCTGAGTTATTTACTTCCTGATCTTAACCAGCCTCCTTTTAAAACTTTGTGAATCCTTAGGCATTTCATGCAGGATGGAATGTTCTGAAGCACTTCCCTCCAAAGTGGAATGTATCAATGGAGAATATAGCACCATACAACAACTATATAATATGCAGCAGTAATTTATGGAATTTGGAGTGTGTTTCATGAGAACATGAAATTGATCTATTTAATGTCTAATGCCGTTGACACTTAGAAGATGCTTGGAACATAACAGATCCTTAAATTTGGGTTAAATGGTGGACCAATGGATATATGAGTCATATTCTATTTGCTTAATGTATTTCTATACCTTGAATTGGCTTATTATTATTAAAGTTAAGGTCATTAGCATGATAATTAACAGTTAATTATAATGAGTTCTGAAATAAAATTATAGTAATTTTTTCTTCATAAGTTTTGATGAGAATAATTAAGGATGGTTAATTGATAACTCTGATTTCATTAAGAGCTCTTCACTCTCACATATCACAGTTCATTACTGATTCTGACTTTGTGGTTTCTGAGAGTGATTGATGATGTTACTGCAGCATTGATGACAACAGTGAGAATGGTGAGAGGAGGAATATCTATTGAACAGAGTTTACTTTTTATTATACTAAGAGTTCCTTTTTAACCTTCTTTTAAAAATGTTTGATATGTGCATGCATGTGAGCGTGTATGTGTGCATATGTGTGTATGAGTGTGAGATACATGTGGAGGCCAGAGGAAAATTTGTGTGAGTTCGTTTCTTCCTTCTACCATATGGCATTGGAGATTAAATTAAAACTAAGAGGAAAGTTCCTTTATCAGCACTTTTACTAAGACTTTGGCATCTGTTAATTTATGTGCTGCTCCCTATAACTCTGAAGAACCTTTACTACTAAATAAAGAAAGAACCACAGAGAAGCACCCTTCCATAGCCATATACGTGACTGGTTGTAGGACTAGAGTGTTGATAGTCATAAGACTTAAGTCAAAGCTTGTTACTGTGACTTTCTGGGAATAGAGAGACAACACATATCATTTGAAGACAGTAATTCTTTTTCCACAATTAAAAGTTCTAGTTTCTCAAAACTGTGTGCATGTGAGTTGGGTTTGCTTGGTCAAGAGATGTAAAAGCTGTTTGGAAACATCCTGGGCCATCAGGTTACCAAAAATGTAGAAAGAAAACTGCCACTGTCAAGAGAAGAATTTGAAAGTCCATGGAAGCAGAGGAGGAGATAAGAAGTTTGAAGAGACAAGCTAAGACTACAGAGGAAGGTCCATCTCATTAAGTCTAAGGAATACTGCAAGGTCAGAGCATAAAGAATCGATAAGGTGAACACATTGTCAAGAGTGCTCTATATAAAGTTAGTTATCTATGCAGTGTGGTAAGAAGAATATAGGCTGACCTAAACCCACTTCACCCTCTATGAGAGACTCGAGAGTATACCCTAGGTATTTTGAATGGTGCATATAAAAGTTGTTTGATTGATGGTAGGACCATGTCCCAATAAACTCATTGCGAAGGGTAAAAAATAAAACAAAACAAAACAATCAAAAGTTTAAAATGCGTCCAAGATACCCAGTTTCTGAAATCCCTGCCTCATTTTTGCCTTGTCAATCTTAAATATGCTCAGAACACTTATCGTAGACTGTAGGTAGGCAAACCATACAGTGCTAAGCCTGAGGTAGAAGGCATATTACAGTTATCAGAACTTACTGAACACTGTGAGAACCATGGTTCTTGTATGGGTCCTTCCCGCTGATGTACATGTGGTGGTTTGAATGAAAACCACCCTCATTGACTCATACAGGGTGGCATTATTAGAAATGTGTCCTTGTCGGCCTTGTTGAAGGAAGTGTGTCACTAGAGGTGGGCTCTGAGGTTTCAGAAGCTCAAGCCAGGCCCAGCGTCTGTCTCTTTTCCTGCTGCCTGCTGATCCAGATGTAGAACTCTCAGATTTGTCTCCAGTACCATGTCTGCAGGCATGCTGCCACGCTTCCCACCCTGACTACAATGGACTAAACTTAGGCACTTTAAGCCAGCCCCAATTAAATGTTGTCCTTTATAAGAGTTGTTGTGGTCATGGTATCTCTTCACAGCAATAAAACCCTAACTAAGACAGCATGTAGCAGGTGAACCCCCTGGACTTGAAGGTGCCTGTAGCACTAAACTGCTTGATGGTAGGATGGCTAAGCTTGAGAATAGCTGCTACAAGTTACCGTAGCACTGGCACTGGCTAATATGGCTTAGTGAGCATGATGTTCTTTGGGAGGATATTAAGTATCGGCTGTACAGTCTGCTCTTGTCATTGCACGCTTCTCTCCATCAAGCAAGAGCAGCCCACATCTGCTGGCAAATGCTCGCAAAGCTCTCAGAGAGGGCTGAGATGAATTTCTTCTAATGTCCGCGCACTGTTATTGATGCCAGCAAATGCCTTGGCGGCTTTGCTTATTGTGAAATTTCATGTTGTCTTGAGTCTAACTCCTTTTTCTTCCTCACATTCTTTACCCATTTTCTTCCCCTGTTCAATCAACACCTTCCTGCTAGGCTGCTCACTCCTATGGCAACACGCTCATGAATATTCGCCCTATCAATGCACAGTTCTGTTTCCCAAGCCCTTACACTCTCCTTTTACTATTTCATCAACAGAAGAATCTTTGTTAAAGCCTTTGAATGTATTCACATATGTCTTCAAAACTCTCTTCCAAATGCCACTCATGCGTTTCTGTGTGGCTTCCCATACCGTATGATGTTCTGCATCTCATTTTGAATGCTAAATCTTTCCAAACCTCTGAGTGCTTTGGAGAGGCATCAGCTGCCCCAACATTGTGTACGAGCATTCAGAGTAAAAAGCATATAATAATAAATAGCTGCTTTGAGTATAGCTGTTAAGTAGCGATTGCACTTTGATCTGTTGGTTGAATGAGTCCTTGGAGTCAGCAACAAATACACAAACTTTACATCAGATTGTCTATTGCAAATATGTTGTGAAGTTTTTCCAGGGTCTGAAGAATCTGCAATAGGGTGTCATTTTGCTTACAATACACTCTTGCCTGTGCCGTAAAACAGTTCAAAACCAAGTCCTTTATGCTGACATCATCCAGGTTTTCTTGTTATGGTGATTAGAAACAGGAAGGCTATGGTTGATCACAGTCTTGAATGCTCTAGGGTTCGCTGAGTGGCAAATTAGGAGAGGCTTTAATTTGGACACTGCAGTGTTTCCAGGGCAGAGCAGCACCGAGTGACACTTAATGCCTTGAGTCTTGGCATTGTCTGGGGCTCTTGATGAGCATATGCATGCTCTGGCATGCACTTGTAGAGCAAGCTGGCTTCATCTCTACTAATTATTCAGACAAATACGTTTTTCTACAGTTCTCCTATGTAGCTCTTCTTTAAAAGTCTTGGTATTTATGCTTTTGGCGTCTGCTGCCTCACTGCTGGTCATCACATTATTAAATTTAGGATGCCTTTTGAAGTGCTGAAACAAGCCCTGGTTTTCTGTGTTTGCATACATGTAAGGTCGATGGCATGTTGTTTTTGTGTCTTGAAATGGCTCCTTCCTCTGTGTAGACCCTTAGGGAACTAAGCAGCCTGTAATTCTGTGCCTGGTTTTCCATTCATATGACAGACAATTTTCCACATCATTAACTAGCCTAGCTCTTTACTTTATGATGACGGTGGGTCTAACTGATTTCACTATGTCACTGATTAGCTTATCTCATGAACAAGAATGTCAATTGTGAAAGATCTAACTTATAATGGCTGTTATTGGCTTACCTTCTTCATGCTAGACAATTGAATTTCATCTCAAGAACAGCTGCCACTTTCTTCTAACCAGAAGCTGTGATTTTTGTCTTGCTTGAGCTTGCACAGGATATTGTCATGTTCACCGTGAGTTCCCATGTGCACCTGCACTGTTGTGTCTGAAATACACTGTAGACATGATGGAATGCACACATACAAAACTATCCAAAACACAGTGGCAAGACAGTACGCTTCAGAGGACTGGTCATGGGATCTGGGGCTCACTGCTGCTGCCTAACACTAACAGACCATATTGTACCATGTATTGTTAGCCTGGAAAAAACATGAGAGCTAGAGATTTGAACTTTGATTGCTATTGGGCTTTTATTATGCCACATAGTCACAAAATAAAAAAAAAAATCTGTCAAACTTTTGTAAGTCAAGGTCTGTTCATAAAAGTATGAAGAACATGTGTCTATGTGTGTTAGCATGTGATAGTAACTACAATAGGCCACAAGAAGTAGTAAGAAGTATGCCACAATAAATTGAGAAAACCAATGCAAACCTCTGAGCCTGCAAATAAACACAGCACTATCAGGAACATTGCCAAATAACCTGTGGGATTATAGTGGCAGTCTGTCCTGCAACAACTCACATCCCGTTTCTATCTTTATCTGAATTAGTCATATAGTTACACAGCCCATATTTGCATTAACACACACACACACACACACACACACACACACACACACATGCACGCACGCGCACACACACCCCTCAGTATCTGTGGAGGATTAGTTTTAGGGGAACTAGTTTCAGGACCTCAATGGTACTGACATCTACAGATACTCAAACCCTTTATATACAGTGACACATGAAGCTAGAGAGATGGCTCCGTAGTTATGAGCATATACTGCTCTTCCAGAGGACTTCAGGCCATGCATCCATGTGGAGTGGCCTACAACTCTGGCTCCAGGAAAATATGACACTCTGGCCTCTGTAGGCACCTACCTCACATGTATATACCACACACAGATGCACAAATATGCATAAGTAAAAATAACGAAACAATTTTTTTAAAAAAAATGACATCATATTAGAATATAATGTATGCATATCCTCGCGCATACTTTACATCATCTGTACATTATGTAGGACATCTGATATGTAAATGTGCTATAAATTATGTTATGCTTTGTTGTTTCAAGAATAATGAAAAAGAAGAAGTCTTTGTTGTAGGTAAAGCCTTTGAGAGTTTCAGACTTAGTGATGCTTTAGCCACAAATATTTCAGCACTTGCCATCCAAGAACAGGGACATTCTTCTTGATAACCATGACACAATTATCAAATTCATAACACTCTCCATGGATACCACATTAGCATCTCACATGCCATGCATTTTCCAGTTTTATTTACTATCTCAATTACTTTATCCCAATCTCCTTTCTAGATGGACGCCAATGTCACACTGCATTGAATTCAGGCTGCCTCAAGAATATTTAATTCAGAAGATGCTCCCCTCAGTCGTTTTTGCCTTTTGTTAGCATTTTGGGGAGTGAGGCTAATTCTTTTATAGAATGAGCCTCCATTTTTAGGTATCTGTTTTCTTATGTATAGAAAATCTGTCAGGATTCTCTGTAGCAATGTATTACGATTCCCTGCTTCAAAACACTGAAGCATCATAACAAACTCATACACAATGGTGATAGCTCCATTAATAATACTTGTCTGAATGTATGATTATTAAGTGACTGAATGTATTCTAATTGCTTTAATTCCTTTCATAGTTCCTAGTTGGAATTTTCAATACAATTTTTGAGCAATTTCTCATTGGTCGACTTACACTATTTTTGTACTTTCCTTTTTCTGGGATCAGCTATTTCTCCTAGTAGCTTTTATTCTTTTATTGGTGAGTGGTGTCTTAAAACCATAAGCTTGGATTCTGGTTGTGCTTAAGGACATATGCCATGGAATAACAACTAGGTGAGTGCTTAAGGTGCAATATTTTTGGGGGTGCTATAAGTTATGTAAGGAGCTAGAATCCAAATGGAATTATGGATATGCAATTGTTATAAACTGAATTATTACTATAAATGACTACATGATCTTTTAATATTATCTTAAAATAATTAATCAAATCTCATGTAAATCTGTTTGGTGACCCATATGCTATAACCTTGGCTTTCGGAAACTGTGTTTTTTGCCCTTTGATTTGACAAAAATACTATAATTCCCTGGGCAATATCAAAGGTAGTCCTACCATAACCTTGCAATGTGTAAGAAATTATAGAAATAATAAAGAAAAATTTATCAAGCATGTAATATTAATGTTCTAGAACAAGCATGAGACTGTATCTAATTACATTGTATTTCTGTACATTTTTTTCCATTAAGATGCTAGAAGTATTTAAATTATTTAAGCATATTTAACTTTATAATACGTTTTGAAATGAATAAAATTAATGTAAAGAAAAATAATTTAATAAGTTAAATGTTGAAGAGGGACACCGTAGAATGACTATTCTCCATGCACAAAAGCCTCATGATATTAAAGAGTTTAGGAGTAATGTGTGTGTGCCCACCAGCTGGGGCCAGTCATCTGAGAGGAAGGAACTGAGAACTGAGAAATCAGCTCCCCATGCTTGGGTCATGGGCAAGCCTTTTAATTTTTTAATTAGCAACTGGTAAGGGAGTAGGGCTGAGCCTGCTGGGAATGGGGCCGAGTAGTACTATAAGAAATCCGGCTGAGCAAGCTATGTGGGGCAAGCTAGTAAGCAGTGCCCCTGCATGGCTTCTGCACCAGTCCCTGCCTTCAGCTTCCCACCTACTTTGAATAGCTGCCTTGGCTTCTTTCTATAGACTGTGGTTTTAGATGTGTAAGCAAAACAAACCCTTTCCTTTCCAAGTTGCTTATGGTCATGGTGATTTAGTACAGCAGCAGAAATCCTAACAGAGACAGAAATTAGTACCAGGACAGTTGGGTATTGCCAGGACAGACCTGAACATGTTAATTTAGGGGGGGGGTTGTGGAAGGACTTTGGAACTTTGACCCAGAAAAGCCATTTCTCAATGACTCCAGTGTTGAGAGCTCATTGAACTTTGCTGTGGAAGGTTGGGCAAAAGGAATGTTGAGAGCAATGCAGATGACAAGTGCCTGGCAAGTTTGCTATTTTGAATTAAGAAGTTCTGGTAAGCTAGGGCTGAGAAACCAGCCATGATTAAAGGGAGACCCACATCCCTGAGGAGAGATCTTTCTTTTACTGGGACACCTGGTGCTGAGAAATTGGTGATTAAGAAGAGACCGGCATCATTGAGGTGACATCTTCTGGGGAGTCTTGCCTCCAAGTCCCTTCATAGAAGGTATGTTCCTGAGGTGACCGAGGCTGCATCTACACTGGCACTGACCTTGGTAATGTGTAAGAATCTCGTAGGTGGTACTAGTTTTGAAAGTATGAAAGGGCTCATGGGAAGAAAGCAGTTTAGGAGTTGTTTGTCAGCCGAATAAGCTTCTCCTTCCCCAGGCTGCTTTTGGCTGTGGTGTTTTATCACACAATGGAAATCCTAATTATGACCTTGGCTTTGCCTGCTGGCAGCCATCTAGGCAAACCATCACTGTATACGCTACAATTGCTACATTGGTGTCCCGTGCAAAGTCAAGTATCACGTTAGAACGTGTAGATTTGTAGGCTACTGACTATAAAGGGGACCAACCCTGAAGGGGACTTAAATAACAGTTATTTTATTACTTGGAAAGTTAACACAAGGCAATTCAAATACTTGCTAAATGTCATTCTGTCAAAATACCACCAAAGAACAGGGTAAGGTACACTTGGGTCCTCACACTCTGTCGTTCTCAGTTTTCCATTATAACAATTAAGACACCTGAGTGTAGTAATCTCAGAAGTCTGCAGGCCGAAGCAGGAGGTTTAATCTTAGGAGCTCAGGGCTAGCCTAAGTAACATAGTGAATATCGGACCATCTAGAACTATATAGTAAGACCAAAAGAAAGATTTTAGAAGAATCCAAAATAAATATACTAATTAATTAAAACTCTCCAAGTGTTCCTGATGTCTCTTGTGATCTGAATGTGACATGTCCACCAGTTTGGGATGGACCTTGAGGTGGAGCCTAAGTGGAGTAAGTGAGACATTGGAAGTAGGCCTAAGATTAGCCAGACCCCACTTCTTGTTTTCTCTCTGCTCTCTGACGGAAAAACATTCTGAGTAGCCTTCATTTCACTTTAGGCATAGCTATATCTGTCATAATGGACTGTAGCCCCTTGTACTCTATGCCCAAAGAAATCTTTCCTTATTTTGCTTACATGTAGATAGTTGCCAACAACAAAGAAACTCCTAGTATGTGTTTCCATGTGACAAAGAATTTTGTGGTTGATCTATCTTTGAGACCCAGCAGATGAAGGAGTAGATAGATGCTCCCTCTGTTCATTTCTTCTGTTAAGATTAAAGGGCAAAAAACACCCACCCACCCACCCACCCACCC
>NW_022196905.1:174009319-174013162 GCF_008632895.1 Mastomys coucha | reverse complement strand
CCAACCAACCAACCAACCAACCAATCAACCAACCAACCAACCAACCAACCAACCAACCAATCAACCAATCAACCAACCAACCAACCAACCAGTAAAAGAAAAGCAACCCCCACAAAAACCACCAACAACAGTGAAAAAAATAGTGAATCTTTATTTGGCTAAGATAAAGGTATGACACATAAACAGGATTTACAGGTGGGAAAATCATCACCATTATCCAGGGCAGCTGACATAAGTACTGCCCGGAGGCAGTGAGTTAAATCAGCGCAGGGCAATGGTCTCTCAGCAGTTTGCTGTAGACTGAATTGAGAAAGTATTATTGTTTTTAATTGGTTCCCATTTGACCTTATTAAAAGTTTAAGTTGTGCTTTTTCTCTGACCTTTTATCCTTTTGACATTTCTTTCCTTGTGTTTTACAGTTCCTTTGTCTTTCTTCCCTATAGTTTCTCCTTCGCACTGTGCTCTCTTTGCTTGGGGAGAGAGGAGAGCGTTCACCTCAGCTTAGGAAAGGGACCAGCACATCGTTGGGTTTTCAACATTTGCTACAGTTTCTGACACATAGTAAGTGTTTGGTAAATGTTTGTCGAATGAGTTAATAATCAGTAATATATTATAGTCCTCTAAGTATCTCTCTCTTGTGCTGGGCAGAATTTGGATATGAGGATCAAACATTATCAACTTTTCTATTCCTATCTGCCTTTCACAAACTACCTTGATGATAGCTACTCAAACACCTTTCAGTGATTGCAGGAATGGAGAAAAAAAAAAAAGAAACCAAGTTAGGGACTCACTACTTGCAGTATTACTTGAGGGTTTGCAGGGAAAATTCCTCAAAAATTATTTTTCTTTATGTATGTCAGAGATATGGGCAATTCTACTGTACAGCTCTGCTCCGTCAGCTGCTAAAGGGGTTTCTAGATGGGAGGAGCACATAGTTTAGTAAGATTTCAAGGTTGCTTCTAAAACTGCATTTCCTTTTTCAGGGGTGAGGCTCTGCTGGCTACCTGGTGGAGAAAAGGATTCAGGAGACAAAGAGATGGAAGAAAATGTCACTCTCCTTGTGCTGATTCCTATGTCAACCCTAGGCATAACTGAGAGGCACTGAGACACTAGAAGCAGAGATCAGTTCCAAAAGCAGCAGCTACATAAGAACAAGGAGGAAAGAAAGCATTCTAGTTTGGATCTGAAACTCCACCACATACTCACTCATGACTCAGATGCTTGGTCCCCAGCTTCTGGCAATATCTTGAAGGTGGAAGGCCTAAGAGAACATGTCAGATACTAAATGTGCCTTTCTTTGTTGGTGAAGGTGGTGATGAGGGAACAGAAATTTCTAGAGACACGCTTGTGCTAGAGAGGGAACTATGAGGAGATCATTTTGGATTCTGTTGATGGAGAAAGGAGAGGCAGATCAATTACTCAAGCCTGTCAGCCCTGCAAGGTCCTAGTTATTCTGAGAGGCATAAAAGTTTCTGGTTACACTGTTTTCACTCAACTGTGATCACATGTACCTTTGTCATATGCTGTTGTAATATTCAGAGGATGGACCTGTCTGGATGAAGTATGTCACTAGGAGTGGGCCTTTAAATCCCACTGTTTCTAGCATATGCTCTGTTTTCTGACCTCTACCATGTGAACAGCCACTGCTCCATGTTTCTATCCCACAGGCACAGCTACTGTGCCATGCCATCCCGTCAGTGATAGAAGGAAACTCATCTGAAACCTGTCCTTCTGTAAGTAGCTTTTGTCGGGCATTTATTTGACCACAGTGACTCCAAAGAACTAAAACAAAGTAAAATGAGGCAAAGGAAGAAGTGTGAGGTTTCCTTGGGTTCTCAAATCTAAATAGTCTCCATGGTTTAGTGGTC
This sequence comes from Mastomys coucha, assembly GCF_008632895.1. NCBI lineage: Eukaryota > Metazoa > Chordata > Mammalia > Rodentia > Muridae > Mastomys > Mastomys coucha. Next base: position 174,011,294 of record NW_022196905.1, on the reverse strand, counting down.
TGGAAGCTGGAGATCCAGCAGTTCAGGCTGCGAGGGGCCCTGTGTTCAATAGTTCTTGCCAGTTTATCGGGGTATCTGATGCAGAGTGAATCACAGCACTTGGAAAAGGACATGTTTGCAGCTGGGAAAGTGATGGAAAAGAAGAATGCCCACCATTTGCTGTATATAACAATGGGACTGACCTAGTTTGAAAGGTCGCCGGCAACCTTCCCAAAGAGTCTACAGATAATACAAGAAGGGAAAAAAAAGGCCTTAGCAACACAAGAGAAGCAAAGAGAGTGCTTTTTTGAAGTAAAAGCTTGTGAAAAGACCCCAAGGCAAAACAAGGTTGAGTGTTCTTGGAACAGAAAGAAAATGGTTGTGGTTGGAGGTTAGAGAAAAAGGGAAAGGATGGAGCCAATTAAATTTGGATAGGAGAGCAAACACTTGGGACAAATTATTCAGTGCCCGGAGGCCAAAGAGTTCGGTTTTATTTTAATAGGAAGACATTGAATAATTTAATCCAATTTATGGGAGGGGTAGTGGCTGGCTTTTTATTTTAGTTTTTTAAATGTCTATGGAAGATAGCAAAGCAGCCCAGACTCTTGTTCGCCCTTAGAGGCCATCGCCCGGTGAGTGACACGGTACCAATCAAGCTCCTTGTGGTGACTGGAAATCAGTGAAAGATCTAGAACAGAGGAAGGTCCAAGCAGAAAACAGCTCTAAAATTATAGGAAATTTGTGATATTCCATTCACTTTGCTCCACTATCTCCCTGATGTGACAGGGGAGGAAGGACCAATTCCTGGCTACTCCTCCAGAATGTGGTCAGTCTGAGCTCAGGTTAGTGAAGCCCAGACACATCTGTACATTTTTTTCTTTTTTGCTGCCATTGGGAGAAGTTTGTGAGTGATAGAGAGAGAGAGAGAGAGAGAGAGAGAGAGAGAGAGAGAGAGAGAGAGAGAGAGAGAGAGAGAGAAGGAACTCAAACGCAGGACCTTAGTGACCAGAGTTTCCATTAGAGATCACATTTGTCACAGAATATATATACTATGTCACTTTGCCTGTTCTGCAGAACTTAGAAATATACATTATTTCCTCATTATTCAAATGAGGCCATTAGAGTATTACCAAGGTTTGGCATTTTCCAAGGTCACACGTTACACAGCGGAATCAGGATTTCAAACTGGGTCTTCCTTAAGAGTATGAGGTTCCTTGTCTCTGCCAGTTCAGATGAATCTTTGAAAGAAAAGGCAATAGTCTGCCTGGGAGTAGGAAATCTACCTTCTCTCAGTTCTCCACTTCATGTCATAAGGGAGTTGCCTCATGCTTTGGCTGTTGGTCTGAGAGTAACCTGACCACCCATACAGTTTTACTGGACTCTGCTGTGACTCTTCAAAGATTTTTTTGCATGTGTTTTGAGACTAATAAATGGTTACTTCTATGTATCATATTAGTTTTTTTTACTAATGGTTTCCTCATATCCCCTCTGCTATAGATCTTTACTTTATTTATAGTGTACATGCTTAAAATTTCCATGGCCACTTTGCATTTTTCTCCTCCTTATTGCCCAAATTTGATATCATTTATTGCATTAACAATATCTACTCTGCTTTATTTGACTATATTGCTACAAAATAAAGAAATACAAAAAAATTATTTCAGAGTATAGTGATCTACATAAGTGAAAGACCTAGAAAAAAAAATCCCAGTATTTAAACCTGAAATACAAGGTCTTGTGTACTAGTAATATTAACAAACAGGAAATGATACTATAGCCCGCGCAGTCGTCTCGCCAGCAAGAAGACACGCGGACACTAGGTTCCTTCTGCAGCAACGTTTTATTGTCCTCATCCATAGGGAAAAAAAGGTCGAGCCCAAAATCCGCACTGCTTATATACACCACAGTGTGGCATGTCTGCCCACAGCGTGGCGTGTCTGCCCATGATTGGCTGTTCGCTCATTACCCTATGTAACACCCCGGGATGGGCCGTGAC
>NW_022196905.1:174006687-174007789 GCF_008632895.1 Mastomys coucha | reverse complement strand
AAACCTTTGTCTATCCTGGAGGCACAGAGGGATGGAAAAAAAGCAATCCTTAATATCCAATATCAAGAATCTCTATTGTTTAGATGCCACGGACCGGGATTTCTCTGTATAACCCTGGCTGTCTTGGAACTCACTCTGTAGACCAGGATGGCCTCGAACTCAGAAATCTACTTGCCTCTGCCTCCCATGTGCTGGGATTAAAGGCGTGAGCCACCACTGCCTGGCTTTGCCTCGCAGGTACTGGGATTAAAGGCTTTTGACAAACACACTAGACACCAGTGTGTAAGGTCTGAGTGTATTTCTTTAAAAATGACATGAGGCTTTTACAATCATTGCAAAAGAGAAATAAAAAATCTGGCAGCTCAACAGTTGAGGCACCTCTGAGTCTATGTAAAACATACTGGGTCTAAAGCAGCAGCTATCTCCTCTGAACTGGTGCAGCATCCCCCGAGCCCAAGCACTCTGGGCCTGGGGAAACGCGGGTACATGAATCTGAGTCCTAGCCCATCTAAGTTCTAGTGCTAACCCTGCATGTGAGTCCAAGTCCTTCTTCTCCCAGTCCTAGTGCTAGACTGAAGTCACGTAGGCAAAACGACCCCCACACACCCAGGTCAGCAGGGTTTGGTAGCTAGATGTGAAGCAGGAGGAAGAGGGGTGGCGCCCTCTCTGTTGAGGTATTCTTATGCTAATTCTCTGGTTCTTGCTGGAGGCAGGCAGAGGAGAATCTTGACCTAACACTTTCAGCTAATCTCTTAGAGTGAGAGAAACCTTTCAATTACTCTCTAGTAAAACATTAAACTAGGATAGTTGGAAACATTGGTGAAGGTCAGAAAGCAATGTCCGAATTTTCTCTTGTTAGCTGTAAGAAAATGATATCTTGGTGAGTTTCTAGCACACTAGTCCGAGGACATATCTGGGCCACCTCTGATTTTGGGGTGCCAGGCGACAATGCGGAGGCAGGAGACTGACTTTCCTTGAAGTTTATGCCTCAGATACCGCCTTCACGCAAAGTGTGCGTGGCAATTAGGCAAAGCCAGAGAGCAGTGGCAGGCCTTGTTGAACAGGGCCAAACAGCCGCATTTGTGCATTAATGGCTCTTAGA
>NW_022196905.1:174005057-174005842 GCF_008632895.1 Mastomys coucha | reverse complement strand
TCCCAGGGAGATGGAGAAGACGCCCTGCGGGCAAGAACAGAGAACCTGAAGTTCCCCAGTGTAATCTGTTAGTCTTTCAAGTTGCACAATGGCAAAATTGGCACCAGGCCCACACCTGTTGACTGACTCAGCAAGCTCCCCGATAGGGGTGCACTCCACTGGAGCACAGACACCGCCACCACTATTATCTTCAAACACTGGAAAGGCATGCAAGAGTTTACTCTTGTCTCCTCCAGACAAAAAGGAATCTTAAGAGCGTCCATCAGTGCACAGCAGGGGTGCACCTGGAAAAGCAGGCGGGACAGCATAAAGCGTTCTGTGGCTCTGATCTCCCTTTCGCTTTAGATTCTGGAGAGGCGGCGAATGATCATTTAGATGACACCTCTCTTCCTTATAGCAAGCCGCTTCTCTCTCTAAGTCCTCCTCTTTTGACGGGCTCAATTCCTCAGAGCTATCAGGCTTGAAGAGCTTCCGTCTCGAAGCTCCATGTCTTTCTCTACTTTTCTCTCCCAGGGTGTCCTTCCCCTTATCTCTCGCTTCCGCAGGTCTAGCAGAAGGGCCTGTACTCTTGGGTATATCCTCTTTTCTCCCCTTTCTCCTGGCTAGCCTCCACTCCCTCATCTTCTCTCTCCCTTTTATTCTGGCTAGCTTTTATTCTCTCCTCTGTTTCTGACATGCTATCTTGTAATTCCTCAAGTGCCCCCACGCCACAGAGGTGGGGCATTTCTCATCCTCCAGGCAAGAATATATAACAAGCGCCATTAGCACGATTACCGTGGCTTTGG
>NW_022196905.1:174004533-174004712 GCF_008632895.1 Mastomys coucha | reverse complement strand
TAGGTTCCTTCTGCAGCAACGTTTTATTGTCCTCATCCATAGGGAAAAAAAGGTCGAGCCCAAAATCCACACTGCTTATATACACCAGAGTGCAGCGTGTCTGCCCACAGTGTGGCGTGTCTGCCCATGATTGGCTGTTCGCTCATTACCCTATGTAACACCCCGGGATGGGCCGTGAC
>NW_022196905.1:173979497-174003606 GCF_008632895.1 Mastomys coucha | reverse complement strand
GGGTTGTTCTTCCTGTATTCCAGACTTCTCATGCATGCTTTTCTTATGATCAGGTTACAGCTATGGTTGGGGAAGGTGATCTTAACCCAGTAACATGGTGTATCATGTTGATATTGGTCACACACTCAGGTAGTGTTGGTCAAGACCCTCTACTGTACCTCCCCTTCCTGCTCCCTGCTACTTTCTCTCCCTGTCCTCTGCAAGAGTCACTGTGCAGAGCTAGTGTTAGAGGAGTAGAGAACTCCATTAAGCTTGTTTGAAAGCAGAGTAATTCCGTATATTATTTGGGATTCTTCTTCTAGGAAGAACCATCTCTCCTCTTTATTCTTTCATTGATTAAGTAAAAATGAACTCAGATACTCCTTGACAGAGTAACAAAATACACGTGTTTCATAACGGTAAATCTCTCTAAATTGTTCCCAGAAGTGAGCTAAAACACAATTTTATTTTACTTCAACTCTTAAGCTATCACCAAATAGATTATTCCATTTACTTTCCCTTGCCTGTAGTAGTCTCCTACTCCAACAGTAAGAAATCTAGCCCGTCACAGTTTCTATGAGCTCATAGATACAGCAGCTTTATTTTTTCTGGAAAACATTATTTCCTTGGAGTTATACCTCTAGTTCTTATAATCTTTCTTCCTCCTCTTCCAGATAAGTCCCTGATCCTTGATGGAGGAGTGTATACAAATATCCCACTCAAGGTGAGCGCTTCAAAGTCCTCTGTGCATGGTCCAGTTATGGGTCTCTAGAAACTTCTCATATGAGGTTTCAACAAAGCACTGATGGATAGGTATAGCAATATGTCCTTAGGAGTCATTTTATTTCTGTTTATTTAAGCAGAATCGTTGCAGTATGTTTGTCATTAGGACCCATGACAAACTTAATCTTGTCCTCGTCAATTGTGTCAGACAAAGCTTCCCCTCATGGGACATGTCTTCAATCCAAGCAAAAAGTGGTTGGTAATTCCTACAATGTTGTGTCACTATTGCACCAGTGGGGACATCTTTCCAGAAGGTTGCTATTATAGCTTATGAGGTTCATAGTTGGATTCAGTTGATGATTACTCCTCTAGCAATGTGTAAAGTATATTCCTGCACCATGAATGTTAGTAGGGGTGAAGCTTCTAGTAGAGTACCAGCTTGATTTAGCCACATTCAAACATAAGTATGTGGTGGGTGTCTCATGCAATAGGGTCATATGCCAGGTGGCAGAGGGTGACCAGTAACATTGACAAAAGCCTCTAATGTTTGGAGCAGGGGAGTCTATGGGATCCCTTTGTCCAATGACTCAAGAAGATATGACCCATTCTTGGAAATGGGGGTTTTATTTGGTATCATATTATAAGTAGTTGGGACAGTGTCTCACCCAATACATGGTAACTCCATTTAAATCCTTTTATATGTATATATTTTAGGGAGCATCTACAGTAGTGGATTTTGATATGGCTTTTAAAAGTTCTTTAATGCCATCCAACAGGGATAATATCCAATATATACAAAGAACTCAAGAAGTTAGACTTCAGAGAACCAAATAATCCTATTAAAAATGGGGTACAGAGCTAAACAAAGATTTCTCAACTGAAGAATACCGAATGGCTGAGAAACACCTAAAAAAAGGTTCAACATGTTCAGTCATCAGGGAAATGCAAATCAAAACAACCCTGAGATTCTACCTCACACCAGTCAGAATGGATAAGATAAAAAACTCAGGTAACAGCAGATGCTGGTGAGGATGTGGAGAAAGAAGAACACTCCTCCATTGCTGGTAGAACTGCAAGCTGGTACAACCACTCTGGAAATCAATTTGGAATTCCTCAGAAAATTGGACATACCTGAGGACCCAGCTATACCACTCCTGGGCATATACCCAGAAGATGCTCCAACATGTAATAAGGACACACGTTCCACTATGTTCATAGCAGCCTTATTCCTAATAGCCAGAAACTGGAAACAACCCAGCTGTCCCTCAACAGAGGAATGGATACAGAAAATGTGGTACATTTACACAATGGAATACTATTCTGCTATTAAAAACAATGAATTCATGAAATTCTTAGGCAAATGGTGGAACTAGAAAATATCATCCGGAGTGAGGTAACCCAATCACAAAAGAACACATATGGTATGTACTCACTGATAAGTGGATATTAGCCCAGAAGCTACAAATACAGAAGATACAATTCACAAACCACAAGAAACTCAAGAAGGAAGACCAAAGTATGGATACTTTGGTCCTTCTTAGAAGGGGGAACAAAATACCCATGGGAGAAAATACAGAAACAAAGTGTGGAGTAGAGACTGAAGGATTCAGAGGCTGCCCAACTAGGGATATATCCCATTTACAGCCACCAAACCCAGACACTATTGTGGATCCCAACAAGTGCTTGCTGACAGGAGTATGATATAGTTGCCTCCTGAGAAGCTCTGCTGGTGCCTGACAAATACAGAGGTGGATGCTCGCAGCCAACCATTGGACTGAGCACAGAGTCCCCAATGGAGGAGCTAGAGAAAGGACCCAAGGAGCTGAAGGGGTTTTCAGTCTCATAGGAGCAACAACAATATCAACTAACCAGTACCCCCAGAACTCCCAGGGACTAAACCACCAACCAAAGAGTACACATGGAGGGACCCATGGTTCCAGCTGCATATGTAGCAGAGGATAGCCTTGTTGGACATCAATGGGAGGAGAGGCCCTTAGTCCTGAGAAGGCTCCATGCCCCAGTGTAGGGGAATGTCAGGACAGGGAAGATGGAATGAGTGGGGTTGGTGAGCCAGGGGAGCAGGGAGGGGATAGGGAGTATTCACAGGGGAAAACAGGAAAGGGGATAACATTTGAAATGTAAATAAAGAAAATATCTAATAAAAAAGCCTTTAATGTAAAGCCATTTCTCTCTAAGTTCCTTCCTCCACCCTGCCCTCTCACCCACCCTCATTTAATATTCCTATTCTAGCTTACCCTTTATCCTTTTGTGTTCTCTTTCCCTTTCATTCCAGGATCATCTTACCCTTCCTGGTCTATTATTAGCTACATAACCTCTGTGAATATTCTGAATGACGCATACTTATCTAAAGCTTAAAACCTAACATACACATAAAAGATAAACCTGCAATGTTAGCCTTTTTTGGGTTTGAGTTACCTCACTCAGGAGTACTGTTTCTAGCTCTGTCTGCCTGAATGTTTCATAATTTCATTTTTCTTAATAGCTGCATACTATCCCCATTGTGTAGATGTACCACATTTTCATTATCCATCATCTGGTGATGGACATCTTTGCCATTTCTAATTTCTGGCTATCATGACTAGAGCAGCAATAAACATAGATGTGGAAGTATCTTTGTAGTAAGGCATAGAGACCTTTAGGTACATGCCGAAGAGTGGTATAGCTGGTTCTTGTGGGTCATTTGCAACGTTTTGCATAACCCATTTTGGCTATAGTAGTTTGTACTACCACCAGCAATGAAGTTATCATCTTGCCCCAAATCTTTGCCAGAATATATTTTCATTTGTTTTTATTGATCGTGTGCCCCCCCCTTTTTTTGACTGGGATAAGATAAAAATCTCAAAGTAGTTTTAATTTGTGACACATGTTTCTCAGCCATTTGTGTTTCCAAGTTTTAGGAACTCTTCATTTAGTTCTCTATCGTAGTATAAAATATAGCTATTTGTTTTTGTGATGTTCAATATTTTGAGTTCTTTGTATATTCTTGATGTTAGGACTAGCACATGTTCAAGGTAGACAAGGTCCCAACATAGAGAAGGGAAATTGGATACATAGTTCCACCCCAATGATGCTACTTGCAACTTACAGGTGCTGGGAGAGGGGAAGTCCATTTTCTTCAATTGGTGTGACATTGGGTCCATACACCACAGACCAGTGCAGGCTGTATGCTCACAAAACAAGCTCCATGTTTTATTTTTCTTTTTTGTTCTATGCTTTTTATGATTTTGGTTTGTTTTGGGTGTTTTGATAGAAGAGAGAGAGAGAAAGAGAGAGAGAGAGAGAGAGAGAGAGAGAGAGAGAGAGAGAGAGAGAGAGAGAGAGAGAATATGAAGTTGAGGGTGTTAAGGAGAAAGAGTTGGGAGGTATTAGGGGAAGGGAAAATATGATAAAACTGTTATATAAGAATAATTAAAAAAGAAATTTAATCTATTCAGTTCTTAGAGACATCCATAGTAATCTCAGAATTCTCAAACTGCACCATCATGGGAAGTAGTAGAAAATACAATGCAGGGCTAATATGTAATACCCCGGACTCCAGTCATTTCCAATGTGTTGTGGGTTTGCTCATCTCAGTAAATTGTCTCTGGTATTAATAGTGCAGTTAGACCTTTTGCCATAATATAATTCTCTCCTTGGGTCCCTTCAGCATTTAAGGATTTAAAAATTTGCCTGTGTTAACGTTTGTTCTTTATGTTGTAACATTTGATATGTTTCAATGAGTACAAAGTGTCATGTGTCTACATTTACAGTGTCACAGACAGTAGTACCACTGTCTAAAGATGGTTACTGTTCTATTTTATACTGTCCCTCCTAAGTTCATAGCAATAGCTTATATATATTCACTGTATATATAGTTTTGATTTTTCTAGGTGTTAGGATCATAGACAAGGAGCTTTTCAGACTGTTCACTTTCGCTTAGCAATGAAATTGTGGTTTATCAGTCCTTTTGTGTGGCTTGATAACTCTTGCTTATACCACTGAATGGTATTCTGTGGAGTGGCCATGTGGCTTATGCATTTTCCTACTGGAGCATCTTGGCTGCCATTATATGGGTATGCGGGTATCAGTTCTGACAGTATATCATGAATCATGTAGTTAGATCATGTTTTTTGAATCTAACAGTTCACCTGTGGTCTTTAAATCATGAATTGAAGCTGTTTGCATTTGAGGTCATTGCTAATAACTGTTTTCTATTCTTTATGGCTTTACTGGTTGTTCTGGTAGACTGGATTCTTGGTAAGTTGACCCCTCACTTTAGTACAAAAGGCTTTGCTGGTTTTCTCTGTTGAACATTATAGATTCTTTTCCAGCTTTCTTCTCCTCCATGGCTCTTCGGAATTGCATTCTTTCTTGAGTTTTCATGGATGAGGCTATCTCTGTTCTCTTATAACTTATAATGTTGGACATACTTTCATATATTCACTTTCCATATATATATATGTATATATATGTATGTACATATATATACATATATATATATATATGTTCTGTGATTGTATCTGTATCTATATATATACTGACCATTTTTGAAATGAAGCAGGTTTGTTACTGAATTTTATGAGGTTTTACGTACTTAAGATATAAGATAGAATACTAAGGCAGGAGGAGCATGAATTTAAGACCAATCTGGAATACATAGGGAGACCTTTTCCCATAGGATAAAATAAAATAAAATAAAATAAAATAAAATAAAATAAAATAACATCATAAGCGCACTTGCACGCACACACACACACATATAACAAAGTATCTCTTAAGGTACATCTCAAATTCATTATTTAAAAATTTATCAATACTAGAGTTTTCATTAGATGGTCTATGGTTCTTGGCAGCATTATCATCCCAAGTGGCATTTCTTCATTCATACTGTATACATACATGTATGTATATGTATGTATAATATAATATGTATGTATAATATGAATGTATACACAAATGTTTATATTTTAAATGTTTTTAAAATAACCATAACATGAAATTCATCAACAAATCCAAAGTTATGCAGTTTTCTTCAATTTTTTTCCAAAAATGTTATAATTTTGCTATTTATACCTGTGTATATCATCGATTTCTTTAGTTGATTTTTATTTCCCCATTGAATTGCCTTGTGAAGTGTTTTGTTTTGTTTTGTTTTTTATAAAAATAAGTTGATAGTATTGGTTTTAATATATTTCTTTTTTTTTTTTTCATTTTTTGAGACAGGATTTCTCTCTGTACCCCTGGCTGTCCTGGAACTCACTCTGTAGACCAGGCTGGCCTCGAACTCAGAAATCCACCTGCCTCTGCCTCCCAAGTGCTGGGATTAACGGCGTGCACCACCACTGCCCGGCAGTTTTAATATATTTCTATGACCTCTAGTCTGTTCTCTCGATCTGTGTCTTATTTTACCAACACTATGTCAACAGCCTGATGGTGGCACACAATGACAATTACAAAACTTAGAATACTACGGCAGGAGGAACATGAATTCAAGACCAATCTGGAATACATAGGGAGACCTTTTCCCAAAGGATAAAATAAAATAAAATAGAATAATATCAGAACAATGTATAGTAAATGTTAACATTTACTATCTGTAAATATGAATCCTCTGACTTATTGCTCTTTTTCAAGATGATTTTTCCATTCTAAGTCTGTTTTATTCCCAAATCAGCTTTAGAATAGATTGCTGGGATTTGAGTGAGATTATCTTAACTACATAGATAAAATTGGGAAGGTCTGACCTCTTAACAATAGTGAGTCTTCTAGGACTTGGGTATAGACTATTTCTCTATTTATGTTGATCAATTCCCTTTATCAGAATATTACAGTTTTCTAATTGCATATATTTTATTGTATTTGTGTTTAAATATTTATTGTTTCCCCTATGCTGTTGCAAGCAATTGCATGGTTAAGTGAAAGTGGACAAAATAACATAACCTTAAAATTTGAAATTCAAATTGTTTATTGATACATAGAAAGGCAATGTACTTTTATATACTGACTTTAAATTTTAAAATATTTTAGTATCAGATATATTTAAATTGATCTTGATATATATTCTATGATTAATGAGTTAGTCATGTGGTCTTCACTTTTTAAATATTTGGGGATTTTTCTAGATGCCTTTGGGTTAGACACTTCAAGTTTAATTCCATTGTGGTTTGAAGGAATACTTCTTATAACTCTATTATTTCTATATTTTTAAATGTGAGATTTATGGCCCATAGTGAAGTTTATCGTGGTGAGTGTTCAAAGTTTCAGAAGAATGCATATTCTGATTTTATTGCATGAAATAGTCTATAAATGTCAATCAGATAAAGCTGATTGAAGACTGATAGGGGTCTGTAATGTTTACTGATTTTCTGTCTTCTTGACTTATTACTGAGTGTGGCGTTAAAGTCGTTAACCACAGTGATGCATTTGGCTATTTGTGCTCTTAGTTCTTCCAGATTTTGCTTATGAATTTTAATGCTCTGTTGTTAGATGCACACACAGTCAGGGTTACTGTCCTTTTGGAAAACTGTCTATATTTCTGTAGACCCCTCTTTGGTCCTGCTTATTTTCCTTGCTTTGAAGTTGGGCTTGTCTGACATTAATACAGTTATTATAGTTTCTTTTGATCTGTATGAATATGGTATAGCATCTCCATTCCTGTACTTTCAATCTATTTGATGGTCCAATTTCAGACTTCTGAATGTGGATGGTTGGTTTACTCAAAACTTCAGTAAAAAGACTGCCATTGTGACATTTTGGCCCCTTTATCAAAGATCAATTGGCTTCATGTGCATGAATTTATTTCTGTGTGTGTGCGCACGTGCACACACACACACACACACAAACACACACAATATATATATGTATATATAGTTATGTGCATATATGTAATTGCATATCTGCATATGTTTGTGTATGCATGTATATATGCATGCTAGTATCAAGCTATTTTGTCAAGTGATGTAATACTTCTAGTATTTTTCATAATTTCATTGACTATATTTCTCTATGGTTGCATGAGTATTATATAGTTACCATTTCTATTTTTATGAAAAGTGACAAAGGATAGTTTGAATTAGTAGAATGCTTCAGGTAATATGGATATCTTAATATTGATTGTTCTAACTCATGAAAGCAGAATATCTTTCTATTTTGCATTTTCTTCAAGTTAATTAATTGATGTTTTATATTTTCAGATAAAGATCTTTCATAACCTTGGTTAAAGTAGTTAGGGCAAATGGTATCTTTCTCTTGGTTTCCTTATTTAAAAATGTATTATTAAGTGTTATATTTTATTTCAAGACAACATCTCTAGTCTAGACTGGTCTGCAACTGACCATGTAACACAGGCTGGCCTCAAACTCATTACAGTCTTTGCTGGCTCAGCCTTCCATAAGCTAGTATTACAAGTATGAGCAACTCTACACAGGCAAAAAGATGCACATCCTGAACTGTTGATTGCCTGGGGATCATTTTAGTGTCCGATGAAAAATATTAAAAATATATTTTTTCAATTATATAGCTAAAGCCTTAGAGTATAGTGAGAGAAAGCCGAGTGTTGAGAGGTTAAGATGACTGCTTAGCAGCAAATCCAGGGCAAACATCCAGAACAAACACTTCCTAGCAAGTGAGAACAATAATATCAATAAAAAGACAGGACACAGAAATAGCATCGCAGCAAACTGCAAACAAAAGCTGATGAAATGTTAGGTCTGAGAATGATAAGCAATCTCTTCCCTGGGACTGGAAAGAAAACCATGCTTCTGAAATGGATAAAAAATGGCACAGACAAAAACTAAGATTTTTATGATTTTAAAAAATGTATTGTTATTTATGCATCTACTCGTGTGTTTGGTAAGTGTAATTGCCACATGAGGGAGTGTCTTCAGCAGGAAGGAGAGGGTGTCACATCCTCTGAGGATGTGGTTACTGGCAGCTATGGGCCACCTGACAATGGGTCCTGGTACCTGAACTTGGGTCCTCAGGAAGAACAGTGCCTGCTGAGCCATTTCTCCAGCACTAGGCAGTATTTTTTTGTGAATCACAATTCTGCATGTGTCTCTATTTAAAGTCATTTCCCATACTCATTAAGTAGTCAGGTCAACATGGTTCATTTACAAAATTATTGACAAACATGAACTTTGACCCAGAATATTTTCTTTTCTCTGAGACTGGGATATGAATTATCCCACCAACTGTCTCTCATAGTCTCAGATGGTGACATCACAAACTTCTCTTTGATGAGTCATAAAAACATATGAACCATGTTAGAAAAATCTTAATGATGAGCATAGGTTCTACTAGAACTGACATATCTTATTTACCTAGTAAAAATTATACAATGACTTAATGTTCAATATGTCTTCTCTCACATACCTTTGTTTCTGTCATCATTAAGATTAGGTCTTCTTTAGTGGGATCAAATGTTTTGTTTAATTTTTCCTTTGTATGCATCATCTCTTAAAATGCTTGTTTATTTTTATGCTTAAATGTATCATCTTTTAATGTATTTATGCCTTTTTATGCTTAATTTGAAGGTGGATCAAGAAATAATTAGCGGCACCATCCACTATAGTTATCAGTGTTTTTTTTTTTTCTTTTGGTTTTTTGAGACAGGGTTTCTCTGTGTAGCCCTGGCTGTCGTGGAACTCACTCTGTAGACCAGGCTGGCCTCAAACTCAGAAATCTGCCTGCCTCTGCCTCCCAAGTGCTGGGATTAAAGGCATGGGCCACCACTGCCCAGCGTTATCAATGTTCTTGAAGGATCTTTACATTAACTTGGGACACTCTGTGTATTTGCATAAATTGCAAGCATCTGAAGTTAAATGTAGACAAATATGAGCTCTTGGAGTTTGCCTATCACTTCAAATTGTCATCTTTTTCTTTCTTTTATCTCCATCCCCCTCATCACCCACCTCTGCATCATCCCTATCCTCCTCTTTCCCTTTGGAGACAGATCCTCACTGTGTTGCCTGGGCTACTCTCAAGTGCCTGTGCTCAAGCAATCCTCCTGCCTCACCCTCCAGAGTAGTTGAAACCATACCCATGCAACATCATGCACAGATGCAATTGCCCTGTCTTACAAGGATGGATGCTAGATGAGGTAGAAGGACCTCCCCAAGCTTGTTAGGCACCATCCTGCTCCAGAGAGAATCTTCTCTATGGTTTACCAGTCTTCCTCTCAGAGCACCAGCTTAGCTCTCATTCTGTGAGAGAAAATTAATCCCTTCTTTGTATTTTTAGTTAAAATGTGACTCTACTGAAGAGCAATACATCCAGAATTTCTCTTTAGGAAGCTTAGGAGAGGAAACAGGGCAAGAGAGATGGCTTAGAGCAGTGATTCTTGACTTGGGGTTCATGAACCCTTCGCAGAGGGTCAGATATCAGATATCCTGCATATCAGAGATTTATGTTATAATTCATAACAGTAGTAAAATTACAGTTATGAAGTAGCAATGAAATAATTTTATGGTTGGGGGCCACCACAACATGGGGACCTGTCTTAAAGTGTCACAGGTTGAGGACCACTGGCTTAGAGCTTGTTTGGGGTTATATTTTCATAGCAAGGCAATATTTTTACTTATAGTTTCAGAGATGAAGGGGTAACTCAAATCTCTTCAAAATACCATTTGCTTTCTCTACTGACTAATTCATTAGGAATTATTTTTGCATGTGTATGTATGCATGGTATGTACATCTACATATTTGCAGGTGCAAATGTATGTTGTTATGTGTATATAGGGCTCATCTCTCAGCATCTATTAGAGGCTCAAAGGTGACTTTGCGTTTCTTTCTCAATCATGTCCACTTTACTTATTGAGGTTTAGCTAGCTTGATTGTTGTTCAGCTCTATGTTTACTTGATACTGAAGCACTGAGGCATTTTCCATTTTTATCCCCCATAACCAGGGCTTATCCTCACAATGCCTATTCCCACCAGCAGAGGAATGACAGTAGGAAGGGTTTGCAGTACAGAGAAGCTCAGGGTCTAGATTTCGGTGGGCCCTGTCCTCTTTTCCATTTTAGATGAACATCTGTGGTATAACATGCATGAGATGCAAAGGAGTGGTTTCTTCGTGTGAACAGTTTTAGGACTAGGAAGGGATCAGTGTGCAACCCCACTGAGCTTAATAGTATTTGACATAGTACTAAATAGATCGTAGCCTCTTCTCTTCACCTGTGGACCTATAGCCCCAGGGGTGTGCTCCTCCCCAGGAGCAAGCAAACCACTTCCCAACAGCCTCTGGATATAAAATTTCACAGAAACCTATGTAGAAGGGGCCCTGGGTCTCATGGGATAGATTGGCTATGAGCTTCTCAATTTTGGTCTTCTTGACTTATGGGGATTTGGGGTCTTTCCCACAGGGAGATGAAAAAGACAAGATAGACAGCCATAATGTCAGCATTATCTTTAGGGACTGGAAGGACTTGGTAACAATCCATCTGTCTTTGTCTTCTGTAGTCTTCTTCAGCAGGGTGTCATCGTTCACAGGGTGACACTGGTGACCTGAAGGGGTGGTGAGGACCACAGAATATAGGCCTTTTCATCTTGGCTCCAGGCTCCACATTGCCTGCTTACTCATACAAAGTCACCAGGCTGGAACTTGTAGACAAGCTCACACAGAGGCAAGGGCTCCAACCATCTGACGACTAGTCATCTGGATCTGCAGCAAAGCCTGTAAGGATGTTGGGAGGGAATGGGCAGTCATTTCTGCCCTGTGAAATTCATGATAAATGAGGTGCATCAGGCCCTTAGGAAGGCAAGAGTTAGGAGGTTGACCCAATTTCCACTGGTCTCAAGAACATATTTTGTTTACTTGTCTTGAGCTTTGTGGCTTCTAAGCACAATGTAGTTTCCAATCAACGTTTAGGACCTTTGATAGATTTAGGGAAACTTTGGTCATGAAGACCAGGTCATTGTCGGACTACAGGTAACAAGACATTCCAATTCTAGGAGTAATATCTGGGCCGAAATAACTCCTAAACCTTAGTTGTCCCCAGACAGGTGGCCTGGGGGAGTCTGATGGCCATCTGTTTTCTAGTAATGGAGGGGAGTCTGGGCCTCTCATCCAGCAAGAACTATCGCCCATTAGTTTGTTACCAACCCTCCAGTTTGCTATCTTTCCGTTTGGACCGTTTATTTTCTTTGTGTGTGGGTTGAGCTCTGGAGCTGTTCAGGTTTAGGTAGAGAGGTCCCACTGGCTCTAGGCCTGTCTTCTGGACCACGTCACCAGAGCAACAACACCAATTACCACAGCTGTAGCCACACTCATAGTTGGAAAGTGGGGTGTAGTGCTGGGGGTAGGGGGGTAGCCTGGTGGCTGAGATCACAGGACAACTCACTCTCCTCCATTTTAGATCAGTTTCTCTACCTAACAGAACTGACACACATACACAGAAAAACATACTATAAAGACAACTGGAGCTGGGCAGTGGGGCACACACCTTTAATCTTAGCACTTGGGAAGTAGAGGCAGGTAGATCTCTGAGTTCGAGGCAAGCCTGGTCTACAGAGTGAGTTCCAGGACAGCCAGGGCTACACAGAGAAACCCTGTCTCAAAAAAAAAAAGGCTACTAGGGTGGCTATCATAGACTCATACACCTGAACAGATCTAGGGAGTCCAGTGACACATCTCACACAGATCCTGGACAGGCTGGACACATCTGACCTCTTCTTTCTGTCCTAAACAGAAGGTGCCTTAAGCAGACTTACATTGGTGGTGATAGACCAGGCAACTTGGACTTTGTGACGGTTCAGGTGCCAGATTCCCTTAAGGTGTGAGGGGTTAGGTAGCAATTGATCAAGGGGTTCCAGGGGCCCTGGGATGTTTCAGGTTGTACTATCTAGGAGTTCCCTGACCACCTCACTTTTTTTTTCTTCCAAGGGGCTCTGAGAGCCCTGTTGTCTTAAGGTCTGGTCTCTGGTTGTAGAGTATCCAGTAGAGAAGACAACTCACACAGGGCCAAGCCAGTAGAAATCTTTATTAGCCAGCTGACTCCTACACTGGGTTCCAAGGCCTGAGCGGTATTTCCATCATGGAGTCTGTTGTGCTAAGGTCTTGGGGGTGGGTGGTGGAAGGTTGTTACATGGCCTCCCAAAATGCTGGGATGACAGGTGGTCAACACACCTGTCCATCATTGCTTGAGTTCTAGATATCCTAAACAATATACAGAGTTATAAAACGTCGAAAACACTGCAAATATTATTTTTAACCAGCTTACCTCAAGTACTTTTAAAATGGAGCATTTCATCAGAGATTCTATTGGGTATATTTACCTCCTTATCTTTATGGCTGCACATCCCCAGCAGTGTTCTACAAGCTCATTTTCTACCAGTACAGAAAGAGACTATATTTTTAAGGCAGTTTGGCAAAAGAAAAGATACCTAGATGCAGCTCTTTAAGGGGTAAGCTGATAGTAACAGTCAAGTGTTTTTTAACAAAGCAAGCAATTTATACACACACCTGTTTTAAATCAACAGCTTTCACCAATCTATGGATAAGAGCAGTTCAGCACGGATTCCCCGTGAAGCACACACAAGAGCAAGTCTTCAATTTAAAGGATGTTATAGCCTGGGAGTCCCCCTGAGAACCTAGATTAATGGGGCTGCTTGGAGAACGGCAGAGTATAGGAAATCCAACAAGGGAATGTGCAACTCTTGGAACCAAAAGCTAAGAATGTTCTCTCCTGAGGCAAAAGCCTAGAGAAGGCGGCCCGCAGATGTTAGAAAAATACTGATGACGCCAGGTTTTCCTCTTGTGTTCCCGGCTTTGCGGATGCAGCGGAGGTCGACCTGCGAGCATGGTAACCGTAAAAGAAGAAAGTAAATATTCTGGAGGAAATGGTTAATTATCGCAGCTCGGTTTCCACACACCGGTGGGATCCCGCTACCTGTGATTATCTACAGACCAAGCTGGCTCCCACCTGTGGGAAGTCATCCGCGACAGGAGCTCTTTTTCTTTTTGCCTGTGAGCTGGACATTTTGACTTAGAACTCGAAGTAGAAAGCACAACTGATGTAATCACTGCAGTGGAGGAGGTAAACTGCAGGTCACATCCTTACAGACAAGATGTGATTAGCTGTGTTACCAAGTCCTTTTAATCTGTGGGTCATGACCCTTTCATAGGGGTCACCTAAGACCATTAGAAAACACAGATATTTGTATTAAGATTCTTAACAGTAGCAACATTATGGTTATGAAGTAGCAATGAAAATTAATTTTAAGGGTGGGGGCCATCACACCATGAGGAACTGTATTGAAGAGACCCCGCATGAGGGAGGTTGAGAGCCACCATTTTAGCACAAGAGGAGTCCATGGTTCAAAAGACCCAAGGAGGTGCTGGTGCCGAGTTTTGCAATGCCACTCCTGGCTTTGTGAGCCAGTGCTGGGGATCTGAACTCCGTCTTCCTGATAATGCGCCAATCTCTTTACTGAGTCAGTCTCGTGTGCCAGACCATTGTCAAGCCTTTAAGAAAGTAGCTTTAGTGGAGTTTGGTGAGAGTTGTTTGCATACCCCAAGGTGTTGTCCAGCGGAAGGGCACACCCTCATTGTCCAGTGGAAGGGCACACCCTCATTGTCCAGTGGAAGGGCACACCCTCATTGTCCAGCGGAAGGGCACACCCTCATTGTCCAGTGGAAGGGCACACCCTCATTGTCCAGCGGAAGGACACACCCTATTGTCCAGTGGAAGGACAGCAGAGGGAAGTGATAAATTTATGAAGTGAAACCGACTAAAACCCAAAGTACAGTGATTTGCTTTCTTCTCTGAGGGTGACGGGCATAATTGCTGGATATGGAACTCCCTGCTTGACCATGCTGGGTGCTTACTCTGTCAACTGAGTTACGCTCACAGCCCTGGATTAGTCTTAAATGACACATGAAATGAGGAGCAAGCCAATTCTGTGGTTGAATTACAAATATGTCTAAATAAAAAGAAAGGGGCCTACATTAAAAAAAAAAAAAAAGGAAGGCAGAGGCAGGCAGATCTCTTCAAGTTCAAGGCCAGCCTGGTCTACATAGCAAGTTCCAGGACTGTTAGAACTACATAGAGAGACTGGCCCAAAAAACAAACAACCACCAACCAAACAAACACCAAAACATTAACAAACCAAAAGAAATTGCTCAGTTCACAATGAAATCTAGAGACCAGTCCTAACTGCAAATTATTTTATGGTAGGCTGCATTTGAAGCATGTGTTATTTTATCTGCTGCATATGAAGCACGTTTATCGCTCTGAGCTGTTGAAGCACAGGGGTTCACATTCTCCCTTATTTTTACCTTTTGAAACATTATTTTGTAGTCAGTTGCCAAGAACTCTGACAGAAAAAGCACAATTTGTTTGTTTTGTTCCTATACATAGATCATAATTGAAGAATGTACAGGCATTCCTCCATCGTACCAGGAAAACTCCCCCCGCTCACTCATATTTTCTTTCTATTCTTTTTTTTTTACCAGTTTGTGTTTATACCTTCCTAACTTGCTTCTTTCAGAATAATTTCCCAAGAGTCAAATCCTAGTCAAGTGTTACCTTTATATATTGAGGCGGGCATAAACGCTAGCTTGAGGCTTTTTCAGAAGTTGTAAAAGGTTGATGGGTTCTTTATTGGTTGGCTCAAGGATACAGTTGTAGAGGTTTTCATATCAGAACAGCTGCACTTAAATTTTCCATCCCAAACACCCCCTACCCCATGTTATTCAAAATTGGAGGATAATTAGAAAACCAGCTTCCTAAGAGAAGATAAAATGACTTTAAAACATACAACATCCATTGTTAACCACTGACCACTCTTCCTTTCACAGTAGCGGTTGGACAGTCTCTCATGTCCTGCCTGTCTATGTTTGGCATCTACATCTCCTTCAATTATGCAATGTCCCTCCTATTCTCATGTGAACAAATTCTTCCAGTACTTATAGGACATGAGATAGCACGGCAAAATATTGCAAACACAGGCATGTAAAACTGTAAACTAAATGGACTTTTTTTCTGGATAGAATTCACATAGCTGCAGTGGTACACTGCATCTCTGAGATAAGCATTATCTTCTTTTGGTTGTTGCTCTGTGATCCTTTAGACAAAACAAAAATATCAAAAAAAGCCCCAATGAGAAATTGATTGTTTCTCTTAACAAAATGGCAAACGTGTCTGTCAAATTCCTAAAGAACTGTAAATGGCTTTTACTAGTGATGTTTAAATCTCAGATGTAATTACATTAAGTAACTTTGTTTCCAGGGGAGTATGAATAATTAAAAAGCACCTGCTGATCTCTGATAGTGAGAGAAATGTGCCTTAATAATACACAAGCACAAGAAACTGGAAAAGGAAGAGCTTACAGCTTAGGTAGGAAGATCATTTTAGAGTTACTGATTTCTGGATTTTCACATTTCCAGCTTATCATTGGGCTCCTACCAAAACATGCTAGCTATTAGTTACACATGGATAACATTAGCAAGGAATCAGCTGTGCTGTTATGTGCTTTATGTAGATCCATGACAAATATTTCCCTTCTTTCCCCTTGATCTGCCTGTCCAGTTTCCACAGGGGAGACATGAACTCCAGTTGACTCTGAATCGCCTGTGGAATTGTGGTGAGGACTGGTATGGATAAATGAAATTCACAGATAATCTTAAGACAATTTCGCTTTCACATCCCCACCCCCCCCACCCCACCGATACCTTCAAATCATTTCAGAAACACAGAGAAAAATGTTCTGAGTATGCTTCCTCATGCTGCTTTTCTCGTGGATGTTGATGAGCTAAGCAGAAGTCTCAAGGAAATGTGGGCAGAAGGGTGTGTGTGGGGAGTCACTGGCTTTAATTTCTTAACATTAGGTTAACATGGTGTCTTAGTCAGGGTTTCTATTCCTGCATAAACATCATGACCAAGAAGCAAGTTGGGGAGGAAAGGGTTTATTCAGCTTACTTCCACATTGCTGTTCATCACCAAAGGAAGTCAGGACTGGAACTCAAGCAGGTCAGGAAGCAGGAGCTGATGCAGAGGCCGTGGAGGGATATTACTGACTGGCTTGCTTCCTCTGCCTTGCTCTGCTTGCTTTCTTATAGAACCCAGTACTACCAGCCCAGGGATGGCTCCACCCACAATGGGCCCTTCCCCCCTTGATCACTAATTGAGAAAATGTCTTACAGCTGGATCTCATGGAGACATTTCCTCACCTGAAGCTCCTTTCTCTGTGATAACTCCAGCTTGTGTCAAGTTGACACACAAAACCAGCCAGTACACATGGTTGTACTTTTTTTTTTTCCTTGATGACCTGCTGCCCCCTAGCTCCGGCATCTACTAGCTATAACCTGTTTCCTGGTTAGCCTAAAACTTGTACATATTGAGAACTTCTCAGAGTGAGCAGAGACTAAGGGCCCAGCTGAGCATGGACATGGCTTTAGTAGAGGCAGCATATATTTGGTTGTTGATCATCTTACCAATAGTCCTAACATTTTTATGGCCCAGAGAGTGTTTCCCACCATATTCTGTGGTTCTGTTGAGACTGGGGGTGGGGTGGGGGGTGGGGAAGATGACTCTGTCTTGCTTTACCCACCAGCTGAAGATAAGATACAACCAAACACTTGAGAAGTTGCTACCTAGCCACACAACTTTGATAGGACAAGTTATCACCTCTTTTTTGGACTGTAATTGTGACAAGAATATATCTTCCAGTTTCTAAGCAATGTTCCATTATTTTGGTCGATAACTAAAAATAAATTACTTTAAAAAAGTCTGATGTAGTTCCAGCTGGAAACCAGCTGGTGAATTGTTTTGTAAATTGGGGCTACCCTGTAAATAGGTGTCATTTTCTTCCTTTGGAAAAAATAAATGAATGGCTCAAACCTAGAATCCCTGATTATTCTATTTTCAAAAAAGTTTATAAGTGAACTTGTTCTGCTTTCTTTTCATTATAAAAATGTCATTCCAATTTCTTTGGCTTTGGGGCGGGGGGGGGGGAGTCTCGAGCATCTCAGATTTTAATCTTCAGTATCTAAACACCAGGAGGTGCTGTAAGATAACATTAAGTAACACCTCCAATCCAGAGTTACAGATTCCAGTTACATAAAGATTGGTGGCAAATTTTTCTATGGGCTTTGGGTGCTCAGATGTGAATACATGGGTTGTAGCGGACCATCTTTGTGTCTGAAGAACACTGGCAAGAGAAGAGGGTGGTTATGGCAAGATTTTCGGGACTTTAGTAAGCTTTGCAGAGACTCCTATCTCCAAGTTTACAATCAGACACAGCTAAAAGACAGCAGAGAATGTTTGTACTCTTTTTGCTTGTGTGACCATTTAAAAAACAATGAGAAAGTCAGGTGATACTGTGAAGTGAAATTCCAGAGCTGGTACAGTGGTTTCACCTAAGTGACAATTTGTTCTTTCAAAGCTAATTAAGAGTCCAAAGACTTTTTAAGGTATATAATTAGAGAACATTTGTGGTGTTGTGGTTCTTTAAACGAAAAGATTATTTCTATATTTATTTTTGAGTCTATGTGTCTATGTTTATGGGTCTGTGTATATCAGTGCAGTACCCATAGGGCCCAGAAGGTGGCGTTAGATCCACGAGAGCTAGAGTTAGAGGCAGCTGTGATGTGCTTGGCCTAGGTGCTGGGATTAAGCACTAATTCTCTGAGAGGACATTATGTCCTCTTGCCTGCCCACCCATCTATGGAGTTGCTCGATTTTTGTTTTCAAGGGAGCAAATGCCACCCTATTCTAGGAAGAAGCATTCTAATAAGTGATTTTTTTTTTTTTTTAAAAAACAACTTTGTTGAGATAAAATTTACACAAAGTAAGGCTAACCAACATGAGATATAAAATTTTCTGAGTTTTGAAAATGCAACATTTCTATCACCTCCTATCTCAAATGGAACTTCCTGCCCCTTTTCAGGTAATATCAAGCCTCATTTGAATCTTGTATTTATCTGTTTTTGATTAATGAAATTGGCTTTATACTCTATCATATCATATCATATTATATTACATTATATCATATTATATTATATTACATTGTACACATGTAAAATGTATTTTGATTATCTTACTCTCTACCATCTTTTAAGCCTCTCCCTCCCCTGCCAAGCCCTACAGTTCCATTTTTCATGTTTACATGTTTTTGTTTTGTCCACTAAGTTCAACCTGGGTTGTGTGATTGACAGTGTAGGAGCTGACCAGTAGAACCTGGAAGAATTCTTCTCCTCTAGAATCCACCAGCAGCCAACAGCTCGGCAGGGATGGGTGAGACCCAATGAGCTCTTCCCCCATCTATGACAGGCTATTGATAGGTCCAGTCTTGTGCAGACTTGTATAGATTGTAAGTTCCTGATTGCAGGATTTCAGTTATACACAGAAGACCATCTTTTACAGGACTTCTCCCTGCCTTCCAGCTCTGACGCTCTTTTGTGACCAACTTTTCTTTCTTTGGTCAACATGTTTTGAGAGTCACATGTATTGGGTACACTGGTACTTTATTCCTTTTCATTGTGGAGCAGTGCTGCTTTTTTGGAAGTATCGAGATTGATGATACATTCACACCTCGATGGACGTTGAGTTGGTTTCCGTTTGGGGGTGATCTAAGTCATGCTGCAGTAAAGACTAGGTGAGAACCCTTGCATGGACATGGTTTTCCCTTTTCTCCTGGGTACATACTTGGGTGAAAAGTGACTAGAAATATGGGCATATTTTTAACTTTAAAAAAGTTATTGTAAATTCTTTCAGAATGGTTAGAAAACATCAAATTTGTGCCCTTAGGGTAGGAAAGTCTCAAGCCGTGCACCAATAAATACTTGGGATAACTTTAATTTTGGCTATTCATGTTCTTAAAAGCCACTATTATTTTTGACATCTTGACTTGACAGCTATAAAGCTTTGGGGAAGTTTTAATTAAATTATTTTGCCAGTTTTTAATTGGGTAGGTTGTTTTCTTATTGAGTGTTGGATGTTTTTTATATATAAAAATACAAATCCTTTGTCATGGACATATATACTTACTTGTCTATGCTTTGATAATATTTTTCTGTGCTTATTTTTCTCATGGACTTTGAGAAAGAACAAAAATTTTAGTTTTGATGTCTTATCATTCTATTCCTTTTATGATTCATGTCTGGTTTATTGTTGTCTAGAAACCTTTGATCCAAGATGACAAAGGTTGCCTCTGAATTTACTTCTAGAAGTTTGTAAGTTTTAGGTTTTGCTTTGGGCCTATGGGGGTGTTTTATGGTGCTAGTTTTATATATGATCTAAGATATATGGGAATTCATTTATTTTGATGCCAACATCTGATTTTTATGACAATATTTGTTAAAAAGATTATAATTTTCTCAGTGTGTTTACACACACACACACACACACACACACACACACAGAGCAGCTGCATGAATGAAGTTTATTTGTTACATGTGGATTTATTTCTGGGTTTTGGACTCATCTGGTAGCCTGTGCTTCTTTATGTAAGTACTAGTTGGGCCCAATCCATGTGAGTTTCCAAGATCAGAAGTGTTTAGGGTGGTTGGCCCAGACAAGTGACCTGTTCTTTTTATTTTCATATGATCATATGATCAGCACTAGCCACATAATTTTTGAGGTACATTTGAAAAACGAAAATGTAAGTCCTTTTGTTTAAGAGAGCTCGTGAATTTTAAGATACACATTTCATTGTATGAAACACAGGCCCCTTTTAAGAATAGGATCTTAAGCAACTACTGTATTAATTACTTTTTCAATTACTTTAATCACTGGGACAAAACCCCTCAGGGAAGCAACTTACGTGGGGAGGGGTCTATGTTAGTTCATACGTGCAGGGGAGTTTTTAGTCCATCATGGTAGGCAAGGCGGGGCAGATGGTAGTGAGAGCATGCAGACACATCTCCTCAGCTCTCAGCTGACTAGGAAGTTGAAAGCTCACAGCAGAACCAGAGTTAGATAACCTCCATGGCCAGCCCTGAGCCACTTACTTCTGCCAACTAGTTGCCATATCCCAAAGATGTCACCCCTCTACACACACCTCCCCTCAAAAATAAAAGAGTAGGACCAGCTGGGAACCAAATGTTCAAATACAGACATCAGTGGGGGACATTTCAAGTTTGATTTCCAGCTACACAGGTTGTGCACACATGGGACAGAACTTCGGACTGTAGTGTTGTTGTTCTATACCTTTAAATGCAAATCAGGGCAGGTGACAATCTTGTTATTTCTTTCCAATGTGATTTTGGTTATTCTGGTCTCTTTGCATTTCCATATGAACTTTAGATATATTCGGTTCATTTCTTCTTCTTTTTTATACATTTTTTTTTGACATGAGTTGTTTTGTTACTTTCTCTCTGGCTCCGTAGGATTCTGGTAATAACATACATTCCTCAGACTGGTGACTCATAGTTTCTTCTTCCTGGCAATCATGACTGGACTTTTAAATCTCACAGATTTATCTCAGAGAACCATCTTTGGTTTTCACTGATTCCAGTACGTTCTCTCCTTGGGTCTCACTGCATTAACTACCAGAAATCTGTAGCGATGAGCTTTGTTTCTTTTATGGGATGAATTATTTGCTTCTTGCTGCCTTAAGACTTTTCTGTTGCGGTGATCTGACTACGACTTGCCCTTGGGTGATTCTTCTCACATTTCCTGTGTTTATGGTTTGTTAAGCTCTGTGGGATAATCCGTTTCATTATCTCCAGGAAAGTTTTATCCATTATATTTTGTGGTCTTCTCTCTTTACTCCTGTGAAGAACTCAGTCACACGTAGAGTGGGTGATGTCCCAGTGTCTGCTACCAGGGGGATTATGTCTTAGGTTCTTTCTTTCTTTCTTTTTGGGTAGTTTCTGCTACTGTTAAATAGCATGCATTTAAGCTCATAAATCTTTTCTTCGCATGTGTCTAGTTTACCGAGAGTTCCTTGAGGTATCATTTTTATTTCAGACCTACTATTCTCATCGAGAAGTTTTATTTGGGTTATTTATAGATACCTTGTTTTTCTTGTTGACTTTCACACTTGTGGAATATACTTGTTCTAATGTTGGGCAGGTGACAATTTGACTCTTATTTTATTTTTCCAATGTTATTTTGCTTATTCTGGTCTCTGCATTTGGTCTATAACTCTTCTAGTTATAGCATTGTGGCTGGATCAGAATGATTTTGGTTGATTTTTCTTGTCATTGTGCCTTATATTTTCTGGCATATTTTCTATGACTGCTAATACTTCCTGGGCTGCCAGATACTATAATTTTATATTGTGGAGCACCAGGCATTTTCCTGTTCCTCTCACTAGTCTTGGTCATTGTTGCAGAATACAGCTCAATTAGTTGGAAATAGTCCAATCTTTCCCATCCTACAGGTAAGAGTTGTAATGCGGGACCAGGACAGCATTTACTCCACAGCAAATGACTTCGCAACGCTAAGACGAAACAGCTCCGTGTGCTACCTGATACCCACAGCTTTCAGGTCTGGCTGCCGGTACAGACAGCTGCTTGTAGGGGCTTGTTTTCCACATTGCCTGGAGTTCATAAGCTTGAGAACCATTGTCATGTGTATTTCGTGCCTTTTATTGTTTTGTTGTTGCTATGTCAGGTTGGATTTTAAATCTGGTGACTTAGTAGCAGAGTCAATTCCCTTGACTCGCCTGAGTGTTTTACTCCTGTGCCAGCCATCTCTGCTAAAGAAGCTGTACACGTAGGCTGAGAACTGTCCACTCTTCCTACCGATGGGGGACGACGAATCCCTTCCTCACAGCTTGCAAAAGCATGCATAAGGAGACTTCAACCCTTTATTTTTCTTTTCGAGTGTAACAAAAATTGTTTGCACTGTTCCCAAAGCCTTTTGCCTCTGAGACGATTACGTACATTGTGGTATAGATTTTATTAATTTGTTCTTGTGTTATTTGATTGGTGATATTTATGTGAACTATAAATTTAGCTATTAGCTTCTGGGATTCTTTGTGTATATATGTGTGTGTGTGTTTGTGTGTGTGTGTGTCTGTGTGTGTATGTGGTCAGCTCTAGAAGTACTTCTATTTTACATTATTACATAAATACTTTTCCTTTTGGAATATTACTAAGTGAACAATTGTACAAACTGTCTAATCTCTCTTTATTGTTAGTTTCCATAATTAAATTTCCCAGTGAATTTACAGTGTAATAGTATCCCGAGTCTAACAGCTCATTTCTGACCAACTTTAATTTAGTTTAAAGATACTGGCCTAAGTGGGTAAGTTCTCAAATATTGGAAAATTCCCCTTATGGTTAAGCATCTGTTGCCTTTGGAATGTACACAGGAGAGTATCACACCCATTGTTCCTTTACTTACTCTTTCATTGACATGTTTGGAATAGCTTCCATGTCACCTTTTATAGGTCTCTTTATTATTATGGAGAATTCCTTCTATGCCCGTATCATCCTGCATATAATCAGCTCCCTAATGAAATTTTAAGTAGAACTCCTTGTCCATTTATTAAGATCAGTATCAACAACTCTTTTCCTGTTTGTATTTTACTTATTGAACTTTCTGGAATTTTCGAACCATTCCAATGGGCACAGAAGTGGATGCTTTGTAAAGTCCTCAGGACCAGACCCTGTATCAGCTTAGTTGGCAGCAGAACTCAGATCCACTCCAATAGGTCTCTTCAGCTTCGCTGGCTTGCTCTGAGGCTCCCCAGCGTCAGCATCCTTTCTGAAGAAGGCCTCAGAATACCTCAGCGTGTGCCAGGCTGGGGGGATTTGGTACTCTGGCACAGTAAGCATCACAAATAAGTTCTGGTCTAGTGACTGCACATCATAAAAATTTTGGATTCGTGCTTATGCATATTTGTAAGCCTCAGGCTGGAAATGACATTTGTTCTAGGAAAACAGGCAAAATGTTTGCAAATACAAGGCTGAGAATTACCCAGAAATTTCTACTGTTTTTGTAAGGGGCTTCATAAAAGGGTCTTTTGAAATAAAGAAAATTAAAATGAGAGAATGACAATCTTAAAAACAATACAAATGGGCACATTTAATATTATTTTTCCTAAAAGATCAAGTACTACTTAATATAGTATCATATTAAATATCACTACAGCTGTGGTAACAGAAATTGCGGGTTTGGGTGGGTTGTTTTCCTGTGGGGGAAAAGAAGAGACAGCTAATGCCTGTAAGCTGCAGATCCCTTAAGGAGGTACTTAACACACAGGGTCCCTTATGGGAGGCAGAACAGTAAGGATGGAATGGCAGCCACAGAAGCTCACGGAGAAAGAGCAGCATCAAGACGTAGCAAAGAGAGAAAAAGGAGAAGTTGGGACAATTTCTGTTGGTCAAAAGACAGTTCTGCTAGGCACCTCCCAGGCACCTAGCAACAGGGACCTAGCAATAGCTTTCATCACCACCTGCCTAGATTGCTTGCCAGATGCGAGCTAGGTGCAGCAGCAGCAGCAGCAGCAGCAGCAG